>NC_136523.1:54988786-55051286 GCF_053919585.1 Euprymna scolopes | reverse complement strand
CGTTTTATATAATGGGTTACTCTTCAGTAACACTATTCCTTTTTTTCTGGTTTAATCTTTTATCTTTTAGTCTTTCTTTCAGTAAACTATGTAAGAATTGCAATTATTATTGCATACCATAGTGTATATCTGAAAAATGTTGTATCCTCTTATGCGGTTCCTATGTTTTAATATATATATATATATATATATATATATATATATATATATATATATATATATATATATATATATATATATATACATATGTATATATACATATGTATATGTATATATATATATACACATATGTATGTATATATATATATATATATATATATATATATATATATATATACGGATCTCTATGGATACGGTATTTACTAATCGAGCCAGAGATGGCTCGTGTTACCGAGTTCGAATCTGTAGACTGGTGTTAGTCGTGACACGCTGCACTGAAGATTCCGGAAAGGGTGAAACCCCTAGTGTCTGTAGGTATATAATTATTATAATAAAACATTGATTACAGCCACTTTTAAGAAACTCGTTTCCTATAGTTGAGCACTTTTAGTTGAATTAAGACGGCCAATTTAGCTCTTATGCATAGACCATCGTATTACGATTAGATCACTGTCTTACTGACGTATAGAACATTTTAATTAAAATGTTTAAACTCAAAGTTATTTTACGTGGTTAATAGTAGCCGATTGGATACGGTCTTTGCTAATCGAGCCAGAGATGGTTCGTGATGCCGAGTTCGAATCTGACGACTTGTGTTAATCGTGACACCCTGCACCACTGAACATACCAGAAATGACGAAACACTAGTGTTTTTAGGTATTTAATTATTGTATAAAAATAATCATATATATATATATATATAAAGTAGTTATATATATATATACATATATATATATATGTATATATATATAACTACTTTATTTACTCACATAAAATTAATATACGAAAGTATAAATTTATGCGTAAACTTTACGTATTGACTTCAAAAGTGCTCAATACGTAAGTAGAGAAAGTTAGTAATTTATAAAATATATATGGCGATTAAGCTACACTGAATATTCTGCGTTTCCTCCACTCTAGATTCTTCAGGCTTATGCGCGAATTTTGTGGTTGTCTGTCATTTTTATATACGCACCGTCTATTGAGATTTTAGTTAGCCAATCAGCTTTCTAATATCCGCCGTGGCCTTCCTATTAGCTAATGAACATGCATTTACAGGAGACAGGCTCATTTTACCTCTGGTTGACCTGTTTCTTTTTGTGTGCTCTATTTAGTCTGTATATCTAATGCCTTGACCTGTTTTAAAACAAGGTTAGTTTTGTATGTTAGTGTATATGTACATATATATATATATATATATATATATATGTGTGTGTGTGTGTGTGTGTGTGGTTATGTGATAGTTTATGTATATGCATGTTTATTTATTTTATGTATTTATTTATTTGTTCCTATTGTTTTTGTTAGTTTTAAAGTTATTTAGTATATCTATCTTAGGGTAAATTTTATACTGTGTACACTGTTGCTCCCTATTTCTCTCCTACCGTTTAATAGTTTCCCAACTTGTAACAAATATTTTGATTCAGCTTGCCGTAAAATACGTTTAAAATATTTAAAATCATGCAGGTATTCGCATTTATTAATGAGAAGACATGCTGGCAAAATGGTTTTATGAAATGAATTGATGCCATCAACTAGAATCGAAACCAAAACATCTAACGACTCATCCGTTTTCTCTATGAATGTAGTTATCCAGAGAAACATATTAAAGTATAAATATAAACGCACTTGAAGAAATTAATTTTATATGAAAATTCGCAGAAAGAAAATAAAAACATGTCCGACATGAAAATTTCGCATTTGAACTTGCTGATATTTCTTCACGCGTTATTCATCAACCCAAACAAAGATTTTATTCGTTATAAACTACACGCGGTGTATAATTACGATTTCCTTTTAATTTTAGTGTTATATGACAAGTCGTTATCTGTTATCGCAGTTACACATACATCTACTGTTTTGTTTCTATAGATGAGTACATTAAGAATATAACAAGTATATACACACGTTATTTTACAACAGATTCCCAAACATGTTGCTGCCGTCGCAATTACTGCTTATTTAATAAAACTTAATTTCGTTAGGTTTATAATATACATTTTTTAGGTTGTATAGAAAGTATCATTTCATCGTTCTGCTTTCTCTTCATAATAGTATTCCGTCTAAAGCTCAAATCTTAGCGCCCTCACTCATAAATTCACTAATGTGTGAAATGTTTGCTTGAAATCAACTTTTACTTGGGGAAAATGGCGATAGATGGATATCTCCTCGCAGAAGGGTAACATTGGGATGGGCAGCTTTTGGGAAAGAGAGAATGTCACGAAAAACCGAAAAGCAAATATGTCAATCATAGGGAAGATCTTAATTGAAGATGTACTACATATGATGATCTACGGTACTTAAACATGGGGGCTGACAACTCACCAAGTGAAAGCATGGAAGTATCACAAAGGAAGATGGGGAGGATAATGTAAGGCATCACTCTACAATACAGAAATACAAACATCTGGATCCGCTAACAAAAAAGATTTTTTGATATCAATACTGCCATTAAAACTTCCAAACACAGATAGGTAAGGCACGTAACCAGAGCATATGACAGCAGATGGTTTATCAGGACAATGGAATGGACACCTCGTGAACATAAGAGGCCAACCGGAATACTAAGAACGAGATAGAGGAAGGGGCTGATATAATACATGGGTCCCACATAGCAGCGGATAGCTCGACAGAGTTAGCTTGATAAATCGAGGAAAGGGTTCCTCATTTAGTGATAACACCCTTATTGATTGACTGATTGATTGATACCTGTATGTGTATGATTAAGCACTCGGATCAAGTTGTGTAAAGATACTAGTTTTCTGAACTAAAGCACAGATAAAATATTGATAGTATTGTTTTTGTTTCCCTCAGGAAAAAAAATCAATCATGTTCTGCAAAAAACAACAAAAAAAGAAAAACCAAACATTTCTCTACAAAACAACCAAACAGATGAATGAAAAGATTTTTGACGATATATTTTTTTCCAACATTACTGGATTCAGAATTGGTAACGAATTAATTAGCTACGTTATTTAAATGACTAATTCAGGAAACGTACGCACAGTGATAACTTACGTTCAGAGTAAATGTCACGTCACCATTTAAGCTGTTCTGAGTGGGGCGTTACTAAATTAAATGCATATATAGGCATACACATTAACGAAAAAAGAGAAGAAACATAAAAAGACACACTAGTGGCCGATTTATTTTTGTTGTTGCTATTAGGTTGGAATTTTGAACTAATGCGTTTTATATAAATTACTCATGTTTTTATTAGATTACAATGGTTTTACTTTACGCCCCTCGGCTTTACTATTACTTGTTTAGTGAAAGCGAAATGACCAGCTGCAATAAGCGAATTTTAACTAAATATTAAAGAGAAAACAGATGCGTGCAGATTTGAAAGGTACGCTTAACAAGCACGCGAATCCGACTCCTACGTCGAAAGAAACATAGACAAATTGTCGATGGGGTGTAATCTTAGTTTAATAGCAGATGAACAGTAATGGAAATTGCTATCTAGTCGTAGCAGTTAGACGAGAGCTCCATGCAAATATTTCAAAGATAGAAATTCAAATACACGCATCTGGCTTTGAAACAATGGTGGAGCTGAGATGGATTCGCAACGCATCTTCGATAAAAAAAGGATAGAAGAACATAAATTCGAAGCCAGTTGGTAAAGATACTAAAGTTTGAAAAGGCTGGAAAGTGTACACAGATGCATTTTCTTCAAATGATGCAAAATTGCGTCATCTTATTTGGCTCTTATACGTAAAGAATAGTGCGTCGGAAGTGAGATTCATTATATATATATATATATTTATATATATGTATATATATATATATATATATATATATATATATATGGGTGTGTGTGTGTGTGTGCGTGTGTGTGTGAGTGTGTGAAAGAGAGACCGAAATGAAAGATAGAGAGAGAGAATTTTATATGGTATCTACTTGCCGCAATTTCGTTTCGTGCCGGTTTAGATAAACCGCCGCAAATAAAAATGAAAACCCTCGTGCAGATTTGCAAGTAAAGGTTTACGTTCGGTCATTTTATAACTGGATTTCGTAATCTGTGTTTCACGACGTGAAGTTATTGGAAGCCCTTGTCAATGGAGATCTTCGAGCGCAGGATTATGGGATGTGTCAGTCGGATGAGGCAGAGGCCGCTATTATCAGGTGATTTACACACTGACGGATTTAAAATCGAACGTAGTGAAATCATGCAGTTTTAAGCGAACGCAAAACAAGACAGATTTAGTGGAATTAATTGGACAGAAGGATAGAATTTGGGAAAGGATTGACATGCAGTAAAAGAAAGAAAGAGAGCAAAATGGGGAAAAAATCTGGTAGAAACTAACACAAAATGTCTTCTAAAAGTGCAGAATAATTACTAATAGAGCAGTTTAACCCTCATTCCAATAAAACAGTTTTATATCAAATGCACAAATACACTTATTATACTCTAGTGCGTGATAGGACAAAATAGTTTATATTTAAGATTCCATGAACAAAAAAGTCAACACAATTGACGGGTGCGTCTAGTTTTTATTGGTGGAAAATGTTTAGAAAATCGTTAGTTCTGAACTCTACACAAAGAATTGAGTAAACGACCTGAAAAACCTTCATAAATGGCATCAGAAAACGTTTGCTCGTAGTAAACTATTAAACAAATAGTGCGAAATATTAATGTTGATAGACGTACACATGTACTAAGGTGGTTTTAAACAAGAACTCATGCGCCCAAAAAAGAAAAGAATATAATTTATAGTGGATGCATCAGAATGTTAATCTTTACCGTATACTGGTAAGTTAATCCAGGAGAAGTAACAATTGAGAAAGATGAGGAAGTAAAGGGGAACTGAAAGATAAACCGAGAGCAATGATGTTCTTGTTGGTGTCAGTACGTTTCTGTGCTTGAGGTTAGGTCGTTGCGAGTAGCAACATCTTCTATGACTTTGCAAGACAATCATAGATTAGCAAACTTTCTTGTAGATGCCACATATATAAATGTTGTCTGGTTGCGAGGTCTAAGCTTCAGAATTCTGCATTTCTTCTTCCACTGCTGATGTTTTCTGTTCTCATTCCTTTTGGGGCATCAGACACGAACAAAGAGCCTGTTAAAATAAACAGAAAATAAATTAAAAGGTGTATTTAAAAATATAGATAATACAAAAGATGTAGACGGTTACATATAATTGCCAATGAACCGAACCAGTTATATAAATACGTACGAAAATAATAAAAAAAAATAAATAATTTAGACATCAACCAACGTAGAAAGATTGAAATCAATAAAAACTGTTTAAAAACAAAATAGGAGGAACAGCGTAAATGTGTATTTCAACTAAAACGTTAATCTTAAACGTAGCATCCACGTACGTTTATGGAATAAATAACTGTTTTCACATGCCTCAAAAAGTTAGACTGCCAAGCTATAACATCTTCCTTATTGTCAGCTGCCTAAGTGACCACTTGCCTTAAATACTGACTGCCTTTTTTTTGCTATTATGTGCTAAAATCCCTGCTCGATGAATATTTTTTTCAATCTGACGACGTGATATTTATTGCTGTTGTATGTATCAAATGCATCTAATAAGTTGTCATTGTACGTGCACAGATTTGTTCTCTAAGGTGAATTATTCACAATGGCGGCTACTAAGAAAACTAAAATAGTAAATATCAACGGTACATAAAAAAACAACAACAAAAAAACAAAAAAAGCAATGTAAAAAGTAATACACATATATAAAAAATAATTATTGGAATCGGTGAAGAAAATAGATTTTCTGAGACCGTTGTTGCCTAATGAGTACAAACTGTATCTTCATTTAATTTTGATTATATTTTTTTTATCATCTGATAAAAATTAAATATTAACAAAAATACTAAAATAAAATTAGTTACCCACTATTTTCGACTTCAGCCACTTCATTCTCGTTAAGTTTTGCTGTTTCATAGACCTTGGTCTGCAGGATTCTAGTCTCTGAGTTTTAAAGGTCTTCTAAAACTGGAGATCGGTGTACCCCCAGCTATAGGTGGTTTTGGTCTGTTTCATAATTTATCTGTTTTTTTTCTTTAACTTCTTAATTTGAAAGTTAACTTATCTTTGAAAATAAGTTTCGCTTGGTCCGCAATTCTTTGTTCTAATGGATGGTATTCACTGGACACAACTATATCATCCGTTTGTGAGAACCTCGGTCTTTGAAGTGTCTTCTATAATAGCATTCAATGACACATTTTTTTTCTGTTTTTCCATCGATTTCACTATTCGGGTATTGTCTATGTTGGTTAATTTGGTTCCCCTGTAGTTAATATTTATTGTTTTACTACTTGAAATTTTAAGTGATATGTACGTGTGTTGCGTTTGTTATATTGTTGTCTCTGAAATTAGGAAATGATCCAACATTCGCAAGATGAGGGTCGAGTTCCCCATGCTGACCACAGATGGAGTACCTAACGTTCATTACACCCAGGTCCTTCTTCTGGGCCCCATGTTGCGTATAATTTGTCAGTTGAATACTTCATAGTAGGTACTTGTGTAAACAGAAAGTCCAGAATTATTTTACGTGCGGTGCTGTAATAAGGATAGTACTTACCTCTCACGTAAATGCGAAGAATTTTGCAATATCACACGTATATAAAGAGCATAAAAATTCGGGGTAAATACAAATAGGGAAAATATTTTGAAGGGAATATTGAAAGAAGGATTTGTCCCTCTCCTTCTAAATTCACAAACATATTAATTACTTTCTTCATTAGTCTAGAATATTCTATCATTGCGTGCAAAGGTCGCTAAGGCAGATATGTTAACTTCTTCACTGATGTCTTACACATTTTCACTTGAAGCAAATATTTATATTTCGATATGAAAACATGTGATTGACGAAAACAATAATAATAATAATAATAATAATAATAATAATAATAATAATAATAATAATAATAATAATAATAATTTACGCAGGCGTCAAAATCAGAAAAAACACCGGGGACAAGCGAACCGACAAAACACGGATGGGAAACAAGACTAGAAACATAAACAAACTAACATAAAAAAATAATCACCAGTGCAATGTGGAGGGAACGGAATATTGGAAATGTAACTGACAGGGAGAGGCTAAACAAGAAACATGAAGAACTGGACCAAAAATAGAAGCAAAAGAAGCGAGATTGAGACGATATAGATATACATATGAACAATGCAAACAAAACAGAACATTTGAAACTAATGGAAGCAAATTCTACCAAAATGTAAACGGAGGTAAAACAAAAACAGAACAATAAAATCTGACGGAAACAAAACTCTACTGGAGTAAAATATGGGAAGGCGACGAGATCATCATAGAAATGCCGAATGGCTGAATGACATGAAGGAAGAGTTACAACAAACAGAAGAAGGAACAGTGAATGAAATCAGCAAGGAAACCCTAAAGAAAACCAAAGAAAAAATGGCAAATTAGAGACCACCAGGGCACGATTAGAGACATGCATACTGGTTCAAAAATTCACAACCTTACACGAAAGGCTAGCCCAAATCCTGAGTAGAGTATACAGGAAGCAAGCGTACCAGACTGAATGACAAAAGGTAGAACACCACTGCTACAGAAGGACACGGAGAAATGAATAGTCCCTTGCAACTATATGCCAACCACGTGCTTACAAACCATGTGGAAGATACTAACAGCACAACTGAGGGAACAAATCTACCACTCCCTGAATAACCGTGGATTCATCCCCGAGGAGCAGAAAGGATGCCAAAAAGGATTAATAGGGACAGCGTACCTTTTATATAGAGATCAAAAGATCATAATGGAGGTAAAAAGGAGGAGAAAGAATAAACCATGGCATGGGTGGATTACAAAAAAACGTATGACAGGATCCCCCAAGCATGGATAATACAATGTATAAAATACTAAGCAGGATCACCAACGTAATAGAAAATGCAATGAAAACATGGAGACTGGAATTGACAGCTGATAGACAACTCATAATAGAAATTAACATAAAATAGGCATCTTCCAAGGACACTCACTATCACCAATAGTGTTCATCATAGCCATAATTCCCTTGAACAGTATTCTGAGAAAGTGCCAAGCCGGATAAAAGTTCTCCAATAAAGAGAAAAAATATGAACCACCTGTTATACATGGACGATCTGAAACTTATTGCAAGGACCGAAAAGATGCTAGAGACAATAATTAATACTACCAGGAGTTTCAGCCAAGATATCCAAATGGAATTTGGAATGTAAAATGCACACAACTAGTTATAAGGAAGGGAAAATTGGAAACGGCAGAAGGCATGAAACTTCCCAATCACACAGAAATGAAATCACTAGGGAAACGAGATGACTATAAATACTTGGGAATTCTGGAAGCGAGCACCATCAGAGCAACAGAAATGAAAGAGAAAATTTGAAAGGAATACCTCAGGAGAACAAGATAACTACTGAAAACAGAAATTATAGAGCAGAAACCTAATAAAAGGTATAACAGATGGGCAGTATCACTAGTCAGATACTCTGGACCGTTTATAGGGTGGACAAAAGAAAAATAGAGACAACTCTCCCAGAAAATCAGTAAACTCATGGCCATGCATAATGCACTACACCCAAAGGACGATATTGACAACCTCTACGTGAAAAGGAAAGACGGCGGGAGAGGACTGATCTGTATAGAAGACTGTGTGGAGGACACGAAAAAAGAACTACAAAGATACATAATGCAAAACACTGAAATGATATTCATGGCAGCGATAGACACTGAAAAAAAACAACAAAACAAACAACAGAGAGACAAATGACCAAACGAGAAAAGATAAATGGGCAGAGAAACAATTCCACGGAAGATTCATAACAATGATAAAAGATGAGAATAATGAAAACACCTGGACATGGATGCGAAAAGGACATATAAACAAAGAAACTGAATCTCTAATAACTGCAGCACAAGATAACTTGATAAGAACCAACCATATTAAAGCAACAATCGATAAAACAAAAGAAAACAGCAAATGTAGCCTCTGTGGATAAAGAGACGAAACGATAAACCATATAGTAAGCGAATGCAGCAAACTTGCCCAAGAGGAATACAAAAACAGGCATGCCCAAATGGGGAGGGTGGTACACTGGGAATTTTGCAAACGACTGCAGTTTGAGCGTACAGACAAATGGTACAAGCATTAACCCACAACAGCACTCGAAAACGAGAACCACAAAATCCTGTAGAATATGGACATACAGACGGTCACACCAATCCAAGCAAGAAGACCCGATGTCGTAATAATTAACAAGAAATAAAAATCCTGTCAAATCGTAGACTTTGCAGTCCCAGCAAACCACAGGGTGAGCATGAAAGAAAAGGAGAAACGAAGCAAATACACAGAGCTAGCCAGAGAGTTAAAAGGGATTTGGATGATGAAGAAAATCAAAATAGTACCGATAATAGTAAGAGCACTAAGAACAATTCCGACAAACGTCGAAAAAAGAATGTCAGAAATTGGAATCAGAGGAATAACTGCAAAAGTACAACGACTAACGATAATAAAAACGACTGAAATATCAAGGAAAACTCTTGAATGCGGAGAATAATACAAGACAATATAACGAATAAGCGTTACAGGGAATGAAGTTCACCGAAACTTAATATCTACAAGTTCTACACTCCCACCATGCATCCCCCCCATTGTTTCATCACCGTTCCCCCAATAAAAATGGATACCAAAAGGCCGAGAGAGTCAATAAGGGCTAAAAGACCGATGAGCGAGCGCCACCAGACCTCGGCTGGACAAGCGCAAGGAGAACTGGGACTTCGGAGAGGCTGAGTGCCACTCAAATTCCAGTACAAACCAATGCTCATTACCAGTGAGAAATCATTGGTAAGCGGCTGTTGCGATGATGCAAATTCATTTGCAAATGCTATCGAAGGAGGTGGAGAGAGATGGACGTCTGGGGACACTTGTTGTCACTCAGCTTCCAGAGAACACCACAGGTTTCCAATCAGATCGTTTGTTGGCTTGTGTGAAAGCTCCATGTGTGCCATTAATAATAATAATAATAATAATAATAATAATAATAATAATTTGTATAATGATTTTTTATTATTATTGTTAGTAGTAGTAGAAGTAGTAATAATAGTATCAGTAGTAGTAGTAGTAGTAGTAGTATACAGGAGCTGACACGCAGGTCATCATATATTTCTCCTGGAAAAATCAGTGTTGTTCCCTGGAAGCTGATTGACAACAAGTCTCCCCATATTTCCAGAACTTTCCACCTCTTTCGTAGAATAGGCAAATGAATGTGCGTTATGCCAACAGCAGATTACTATTGATTTCTTGCCGCCAGCGGCCATTTGTATCTACTAGAATTTGAGTATGAATAAGCCTCCCCCAAAATCACAGTTCTGTGGGCACTTGTCCAGCGAAAGTCTGACCAGCGCTCTCTCCTGGGGCTTTCCATCCTCTTTGACCCTTCTAAACTATTTACCATCACACTTTGTGGCGGTGGTGATGGGGTAATTTGAGTAGAATTGGGTTAGGACAGAGAATTTGCATATATTCAGCTTCAATTTCCTCGTTTCTATGCAACGCTTCTTCGTGTTTTACATCTGTAGCAGTGTTCCTGGCCCGCGCATCTGGCCCATGTGTATTATTCTCCGCATTCAAGGTTTTCCTTAATATTTCAGCTGTTTTCATTATCGGTATTCGTTGTATCTTTTCACCCATTCCCTTAATTCTAATTCTCCCATTCTTTTTACAAAGTTTTCGCAATTATTCCTAGTGCTCCTACTATGATAGGTATTATGTTGATTTTCGTCATTATCCATATTTTAATCATACTTTTTATTTTTAGATTCAAATATTAATAACTCCATTTTATTTCAGTATATAATTTATCCTCCCCCCATACGCTTTTCTTTTTTATCGTAAATTTCTTATAACGTGACTAGCTAAAGTTCAGAATAAAATCACGCTTCTTTTTTACGGTTAATTTGAAAAAAAAATCTTTTTGGACGCTGTTAACTTAAATTTCCTCATTTCAGTTTACATTTTGGAATCGACCGTGTTTTTTGTTGAGATAAGTGTTTTCAAGTTTAATCATACTGTTTTATTTTTAGATTCAAATATTAATAACTCCATTTTATTTCAGTATTTAATTTATGTATTTCTGTTTTATTAAATGCTAGCTTTTTTTTCTCGTCCATAAATGTTTATTTCTCTACCAAGTTGATTGCAAAAATAGATTACGAATTTGTACTCATTCTTAGTTCGTGGGAGGGGAATCTATCACCATACTTTCCCTTAAACACGTCCGTTGGACTTTTATTAAGTACAATACTTAATAGTTTTTTGTTTTCTTTTAATGGAGAGTAGAAAACGCATTGGGGATGCGTTATCGGCAGCTCCTGTTACTCTCGCTCCTTCTTATTTGTCCCTCAGTCCTCATTTTTTAATGAGTGATTTTTTTGGCAAAGGGAGAAGAAAAAGCTGTTTTCTAGGTTGGTAGTATTTTGCGCGAACAGTTGGCAGAGATGGCGGAAATTTTCTGTTTCTATGTCTATCCTTGTAGCCATGTCACTAGTAAGGGTGCTGGAGGTAAACGTTTTGTCTGGGCTTACGTTATCCGCCTGATAGTCAGGGACCCGAACTTTGGATTAACCACCAAGTAGGCTGTCCTATCAGCAGGTGCAAAGTACTGGAGTTGCTGTATTGCCATTTGGTGAATGGATTCTGGACCATGCAGTAGTTTCTGGTGGGGCCTCTCGATGCCATACTGGTGGGTAATTGTTACGGCTTTACCTTATGATCAGCTACAAATAAAACAAAATTCTTCGTTTCTTTTTCTCTATTAGTTTCCCCTCGCTGTCCTGCTTAAAGTAAATCTGACGACCTAGTCCACAAATTCCAAAATTCCATCATGACAAGTTTCAAGAAAAATACACGATTAAACCCGGTTCTCCAACTTCCAACGTAGACTCCTACTACCATATCTCCTTCTCCAACATCAGGGGTCTACGTTCTAACCTTCCAGAGGTTGAAACCCAATTACAGGAGACTAAACCAGACCTTTTATTTTTAAGTGAAACTGGCATTGGACAGCCTATTTCCCTAGAAGAGTTCGCAATAAAAGGATACTCTAACTTAACTTCTAAATCTGACCCCCAAGATCGCCATGGGCAGGAATTTGTGCCTATATTAGGGATAACTTTCCATGTGGGAGGGACATCTCCCGGGAAGATCCTAACTTACCTTATATGTGCTTCCGGGTTGCTTTAGCTCACACTACGTCATTTATATTTACTCTCTATCGCCCCCATAACAGCGGAGTTACTATCTTTCAAAGCATATGTAAGAAAATTGACCAAGTCTTATCTGCGTATCCTTCAGCTAACATTCACGTATGTGGTGACTTCAATGTTCACAACATCGAATGGTTGACCCACTCTAACAAGACCGATGATGAGGGAAGGTTCTGTCATGATTTCTCCATTGCCTATGACCTCACTCAGATTGTTCAGGAACCCACCCGTGTGCCCGACAATGATGGCCAGTATGCGAGCCTACTAGACCTTTTTCTCACAACTTGCCCTGAACTATGTTCAGTTTCTTTTATGTCACCTCTTGGCTCTTCCACCACTCTGTTGTATCAATTAAGATAAAAATGAAATGTAATAAGTCCCCAGACGTACCTCTCCATCGTACAGTATACCGATACACTAAGGCTGACTGGGATAGCTTCCGTACATTTATATCTGATCTACCTCTGCATTGCATGTTTAAAAAGGAGGTGTCCTCTATAGTATTAGACCTGACGGAATGGTTAATTGTAGGTATTGACCGTTTCATACCCCCGAAAAAGTTTCAGCAAAAACCTAACAGCCAGCCATGGTTCTCTCCAGAATGTGCTGCTGCCATTGCACACAGAAATCACTTTTTCCACTGTTTCCAACGTAATAGATGTATGAAAACTAAAGCCGCTTTCATGACTGCCAGCAACCATTGTAAGAAAGTAATAAAGAATGCAAGAGAGTTGTATGCTCTATCTGTTAAGTCCAAAGTAGCTGAGCAGCGGCTTGGTTTCCACCAGTTTTGGCAAATAGCAGACAGAATCCTGAACAGAAGCTTGTGCTCCATCCCAACTATTATCAATGGACCTGAGGTAATCTCGTCAGCATCAGACAAAGCAAAACTCTTTGTCAAGAACTTCGCAGCTAATTCTACCCTTTGCGATCAAGGCTGCCAACCCCCAATATTTCCTCCTGTATCAGAAAACACGCTATGTGATATACGTATATCTGTACGTGATGTTGCCAAGCTAATCAAAAACATTGATTCCAGTAAAGCAACTGGCCCTGACGGTATTCCAATTATAGTACTCAAAAAACTTCAACATGAACTAGCGCCCATACTTAAAAAACTGTTTAAACGTTGTCTTAAGGAGAATAGTTTCCCATCTCCCTGGAAAATTTCATCAGTATGCCCTGTATTTAAGAATTCAGGTGATCGCTCATCCCCCTCTCAGTACAGGCCAATAAGTCTCCTGTGCGTCATGAGTAAGTTGCTGGAATCTGTATTAAATACAGAAGTAATCAACTATCTCAACAAAAATAACCTTCTTAGTGACACTCAATATGGTTTCCGTTCTGCTAGATCTACAGCAGATGTGCTTACAGTTATATCTCATATGATTAGCAAATCTCTCGACGGAGGCAACCTTTCTAGGGCAATTGCTCTTGACATATCTAAGGCCTATGATAGGGTATGGCACAAAGGTTTACTTCATAAGATCTCTAGCTATGGTATTGCTGGAAATGTCTTCTCAATAATTAAATCATTTCTTTCTGATAGGTTCATAAGAGTAGTAGTTGAGGGGCAAAAATCAGAAGCTCACAGTATTAATGCCGGTGTCCCTCAGGGGTCCATCCTGGGCCCAACTCTTTTCCTGATCTACATTAATGATCTTCCAAATCACATCCTTACATCATTTGTAGACATCTATGCTGACGACACTACCATTTATGGTAGCACATCTAAGACACTAAACGACCAAGTTCTCTCCAATTCTCTCTCCTCTGATCTTGAGCACGTAGTATAATGGGGTAAAGAATGGCTGGTTACTTTTAATGCATCTAAAACCAAGCTTCTCTCTTTACATCATCAACATTCTGATCCACATCTGACATCAATTGAAACGAATGGCTCTCGTCTTCAGGAGGACTCAACTTTTGACAAACTTCTTGGCTTGACCATTACTCCTGATCGTAAATGGAACACCTACATCAAATATGTTGCCAAGGCCGCTGGAAAAATGGTGGGATCTTTCTATCTATCCGGTAGATATCTCACTGCTGATGCTATTCTCTATCTATATAAGAGCCAGGTACGTCCAAGGATGGAATACTCTTGCCACATCTTGGCAGGAGCTACTAGAAAGGACTTGGCCTGCCTTGATAGATTTCAAAATAGACTTGGTAGCCTCGTAGGAGATGTCCTTTTCTCTTCCTTACAACCTTTATCTCACAGAAGAGATGTTGCGAGTTTGTCTCTGATGTATCGTTATTTTCATAGAAAGTGTTCGAATGAGCTTCAATCTAGGGTCCCCCCTCGCCAAACTTTCACAAGAAACACTCGTCTAGCTGTAAACACTATCAATAATTCCCCCCACTCTATCTGTGCCTAAACCTAAACGTAGATTCCACGAACAAAGCTTTTTTCTTAGAACTGCACGCCTGTGGAATTTTCTTCCGTTTTCTTGCTTTCCGGCTGACTACAATATGGTTGTCTTCAAGTCTTACGTAAATAAGTTCTTGATGAGCCGTTCCATATAAGTTATCAACTTTACCAAATTTTCATTACTAATGATTACTATAATGTCAAATTTCTACTGTACACTCTTTAACCCTTATCCTTGAGTGGCCTCTTGGCCTTGATAATGTGTTGATGGATATGTAAAAAAAATATCCCTTTCAGCTCTCTGGCTAGCTCTGTGTATTTGCTACGTTTAGCCTATTCTTTGATATTCATCCTGTGGTCAGCGTGTTCAGCAAAGTCTACACTTTTGCAGGACTTTTCTTGCTTGATAATGATTACGACATCTGGTATTCTAGTTTGGATTAATTTATCTGTTTTTAGGTCTATGTCCCATAGGACTTTGTGATTCTCATGTTTAGTACTGTTGCCGGCTTATGCTTGTACCATGTTTCTGTGCGTTCCAGATGCAGTTGTTGCATAATTTCCATTGTTGTCCCTGCCCACTTGATCGTGTCTGTTCTTGTATATATGTTGTGCCAGTGTGCTGCATTCGCCTACTATATAGTTTCTCGTTTGGTCTTTTTGTCTACGTAGTGTTCATTTATTTTTCTTGTGGTTTGTCGACATTTGCTTTGGTTTTTGTGGTTCTAAACGAGATATTTTTACTGCGGTTATCGTTGATTCAGTTTCTCGGTTTAGCTGTCTTTTTCTCATACATGACAAAGTGTTTTCGTTATTCTTATCGGTTGTCACTCTTATGGATGTTGTTGTTTCCCTTCCCATTTTTCTTTTCTCATTTTTCCTTTGTCTCTTTGTTTTCTGTTTTGTGGATTTTTGCAGTGTCACTTGCTGCCATAATTGTCCTTTCATTATTTTGCATTATGTAGTTTTCTAGTTCTTTGTTGTGTCATTTACAAAATCTTCTCAACACACCAGTTATTTTCTGCTGTCATTTCTATTCACGTAGAGTCGATCAGCATCGTCCTTTGGGTGTAGTGCACTGTGCATGTTCATGAGTTTTCAGGTCTTCTGATCGAGCTTCCTCAGTTATTTAGTCCACCCCATGAACGGTCCAAATTAGCTTACTAGTGATACTGCCCATGTATTTATACCTTTTATTATGTTTCCTTTTCGGTCCTTGCAAAAAGTTTTAGATCGTCCATGTACATTAGGTTGTTCATTTTTTCGTCTGTATAAGAGAACTTGTATCCGGCTTGGTACTTTCTCAGTATATTGTTCAGGTGCATCATGAGTATGGTGAACAGTAATGGTGATAGTGAATCCCTTCGGAAGATGCATCTTTGTATGTTAATTTCTATTTTTGTTGTCCACCAGCGGTCAATTCCAGTGGCCAAGTTCTAATTTAATTGCCAATCAAGTTGATGATCCTGTTTGGTATTTAATACATTTTTAAGCATTCTAATATTCTATGCTTGTGAGATCTTGCAGTTTGTTTTTTGGAGTCGATCTATGCCATGGCAAAATTAGTTTTCCTACTTTTTACTTTCTTCAGCATATGTTGATCTATATAATGCAGATAATGGGTTAGTCCTTTTTTTTCCTTTTTGCATCTGTTCTGTTCCTGGGGTTGAAGTCCACGATTATTCAGGAAGTTGTAGATTTGTGTCACTCAGTTGTGCTGTTTTTTTTTTACATAGTGTGTAAACATGTGATAGACCGATTGAGGGGTTACTTTCTCTCTATTCTTCTGTATCAACGTTGTTCTACCTTTTGTCATCTAATATGATATGTGTGCTTCCTGTATACATCTCCACATTTTGGGGCTGGCGTTTCGTGTAATATTCAGAATTTTTAACAAGTATGCATGTATCTCGTCGTATCCTGGTGCTCTCCAGTTTGCCATTTTTCATATGGATTTCTTTAGGTTTTTTTTACTGATTTAATTTACTATTCCTTGTTTTACATGCAGGTAACCACATATCAAGGCCCAGAAGCCACGCGGGAATAAGTGTTATTCCGTGTACAGTAATCAATGGGATAGTATCGTAGTAATCGGTAGTATTCGAGATTTGATAAAGTGTCTTACTAAAGGGGCATTTTGTCAGGAAATTGTTTACGTTAGACTTGAAGACATCCAAGTTGTAGTCAGGTGGGAAACAGGCAAACGGGAAAGAATTCCACATCGTCCACTTCTAAGAAATAAGCTCTACTCATGCAATATACGCTTGGATTTAGACAAAGGTAAAGAGTAAGGAAATTTAATGACAGTGTTTCAGCCAGACGAATGCTTTTCTTGAAAGATTGGCGAGGGGGGGGACCCGGAGGTTGGACCTAAGACGAGTACTTGCCCTGAAAATAACGATAAAACAAATTGAGGCTCGTAACGTTTCTTCTGTGGGAGAGAGGCTGCAGGGTAGAGAAAAGGACATCCCCCACTAAGCCACGAAGTCTATTTTGTACTCTGCCAAGGCAGGATATGCTGTTTTCAGCAGCCCCTGCCCAAAGGTGGCAGCAATACTCCATCCTTGGACGTACTTGGCTTTTATACACATAGGGAATTACATCAGTAGTGAGATATGTTCTGTAGCGGTAGAAGAATCCCACACCCCCACACAGCGACCTTAGTAACAACAGACCTGATATACGTGTTCCATTTCAAATCAGGAGTAAAGGTCAAACCTAGAAGCTTGTCAAAACATGGAGCCTCCCTAAGACGAGAGCCATCCATTTCAATTGACGCCAGATTGGAATCAGAGCGATGATGATGTAATGATAGAAGCTTGGTTTTAGATGCATTAAAAATAACAAGCCACCTCTTCCTCCACTGTACCACGCGCACACGACAAGAGGAGAGAGAATCAGAGTGAACTTTGTCATTTACGGCCTTTGATTCCTTGTCATAGATGACCCTGTCATCAGCATAGATGTCTACGAATGATTAAAGTATGTGTTTTTGGAAATCAGGAAGAGAGTAAGGCCCAGCATGGACCCCTGAGATACTCCAGCATTAATATTGTGGGTCTCTGATTTCTGTCCATCCTTGGCTTTTCAGAGAGAAATGATTTAATAATTGAGAAAACATTTCCAGTTATACCGTAGCTGGATATCTTGTCTAGTAGGCATTTATGCCGTACCTTATCGAAGGGATGTGATATGCCAAGAGCTATTGCCCTAGAAAGGAAGCCTTTGTTGAGAGCTTCACTAGTCCTTTGAGATATAACCGTTAGCACATCTGCTGTAGATCTAGCAGAACGGAAACCATACTGCATGTCACTAAGAAGGTAATTTTTCCTGAGGTGGTCGACTACTTCTTTATTTAATATCGATTCTAGCAGCTTACTTATGAGACACAGGAGACTTATTGATCTGTACTGAGAAGGCGATGACTTATCACCTGAATTTTTAAATACAGGGCATACTGATGAGATATTCCAAGGTGCCGGAAAGAACTTCTCCTTAAGGCAACGCTTAAACAGTTTTGTAATATGGGGACTAGTACTGGTTGGAGCTTTTTAAGAACTATAACTGGAATGCCGTCAGGGTCGGTTTCTTTACTGGAATCAAGGTTCTTGATTTGCTTGGCGATTCACGCACAAATATTTTTATGTTGCATAGCGTGTTGTCTGTTATAGGAGGAAATACGGGGAGATGATGGTCTTCGTCGCTAAGAGTAGCATTAGCTGCAAAGTTCTTGGCAAATAGTTTGGTCTTGTCTGATGTGATGAGATTCCCTCAGGTCTATTGATGATTGTTGGGATAAAAAGCACGCTTCTTTTCAGAATCATGTTAGCTATTTGCCAAAACTGGTGGGAATGAAGCAGCTGGCCAGCTACTACCAAGCTCTCTTGCATTTTTCTTTATTCTTTTACAGTGGTTGCTGGCAGTCCTGAAAGCAGCAATAGTCTCAGTACACTTATAACGTTGGTAGCTACAGAAAAAGTGATTTCTGGGCGCGATGGCAGCAGCACATTCTGGGGAGAACCATGGCTCGCTGATAGGTGTTTGTTGGAATTTTTTTGATTGTATGAATCGGTCTATTCCTAAAATTATCCATTCGATCAGGTATGATAATATAGAGGGCACGTCTTTTTAAACATGGAATGCAGAGGTAGATCAGATATGAATGTACGGAAGCTATCCCAGTCAACCAGAGTACCGATATACAGAATGCTGGAGAGGAACGTATTAAGCCTTATTGCCTTTCATTTTTATCTTAACTGACACAACGGAGTAGTAGAAGAATCCCAGAGGAGATAAAAATGAACTTGAACACAGTTCAGGGGAAGTTGAGAGAAAAAAGATCCAGAAGGCTTGCATACTGACTGGTATTATCGGGCACATGGGTGGGTTCGTGAACAATCTGAGTGAGGGCATAGGCAATGGGAAAATCATGACAGAACCTCCCCGGATCATCACATTATGGACATTGAAGTCACCTCAAATATGAATGTTAGCCGAAGAGTGAGCAGACAGGATGTGATCAATTTTCTCAGATATACTCTTTAAGATAGTGACCCTACTGTTGTGTGGGCGAAAGAGGGCAAATACTAATGCGGAGGTGTAGTCCAGTGCGACCCGGAAGCACATATGAGGTAAATTAGGGGCTTCTCTGGAGATATCCTTACCACATGGAAAGCCACCTTAAATATAGGCAAATATTCCATGCCCATGGCGATCTTGGGGGTCAGATGTAGGTGTCAAGTTGGAGTATCCTTTAATTATGAACTCATCTAGGGAAGTGGTCGGCCCTTTGCCAGTTTCGCTTAAAAAGAATATGTCCGGTTTCGACTCCTGTAATTTGGTTTCAACCTCTGTAATGTATGAACGTAGACCCCTGATGTTGGAGAAGGAGACATGATAGCAGAGGTCTATGTTGAAGGATGGGTTATAATTTTATTCGTATTTTGTTTCTAGAGATATATCATATTGAGGTTTTGGGATTAGTGAAGCAGATCGACAGACTTGGTTAGAGCAGGACAGAGAGAGAAAGTAAAAGAGCAAAAGACAGAAAAGTTTTGTTTTGTAGCACATGATAAGGTAAAGCCGTAACAATTACCCACTAGTATGGCATCGAGATACCTCACCAGAACCTACTGCATGGTCCAGAATCTATTCACCAAATGGCATGACATCAGCCCCTGTACTTTGCACCTGCTGATAGGACCACCTCCTTAGTGACTGATCCAAGGTTCGGGTCCCTGACTCTCAGGCGGATAACGTCAGCCCTGATGAAACGTTTACCTGAATCACTCTTACTAGTTGCATGGCCACAAGGATAGACGTAGAAAAAGCCAATTTTCGATATCTCAGGCTACTGTTGACAAAGTTCTACCGACCTTGAATGCAACTTTTTCTTTCATCAATTGTCAGAAAAATCACTCATTGGAAATGAGGACTGAGGGACAAAAAAGGAGAAGCGAGAGTTTCTGGAGCTGCCGATAACACATCCACGGGGCATTATCAACTCCCCACTTATCTATTTCGATTTTTTAAATGTTCGTTCACGGCTTTAAGCCATTCAGCATTTCTATTGTGATTCTGTGCTTCCTCATATGTTTTACATTAGGAAAAATTTGTTTCTGGTTTGGTTCTGTGTTTGTTTTTCCTCCGTTCAAATTGTGGTAGAATTTGCTTTCGTGGTTGACATTTTGGTAGAATTGGATTCTTCTCCTTCTTCTTCTTTATCTTCTTCTTCTTCTTCTTCTTCTTCTGCTGCTGCTACTACTACTACTACTACTACTAGTACTTCTTGTTGTACTTTTTATTTTTCTTCTTCATATTATTATTTTTTCTCCCTTCTCTTCTTCTTTTTCTTCTTCTTCTTCTTCTTCTTATTATTATTATTATTATCATTATTACTATTATTATTATTATTATTATTATTATTATTATCTTTATCCAAGTATTATTTTTGTTATTGTATTTTTATAATAACATTAATATAATATCAACCATAGATGAACATTTATGCTTTAAACATTATTTTTATCTGCGGATCTTATGTAACTGACATCCTAAACCTTCTGACTGCTGGCAAAATGAAGTAACAACGAGTTATCAGAAATACATATTTTCAAAATTATGTTTTATCTAAAAGTCAGCTAACTATACTATCACCGATCGCATCCTCTTTCGGCGTTTGCAAATAAAAAATATAATCGAAAATTATTTAAAACTTCCAATGTGGTAATTTCTTCTCTTGCGCTTTTCTTGTACATAACGATGTTTTCTACTACTCTGCATTGCTTTAACCTTCAAACAATGTATTTTATGCTGGTTAAGTTTATCTTTTGTTTTTGATTTTGGACGCGTTTAAAATCATACACAAAAATTGCATCTATAAAGGATTTAGTGTGAGAAAATATTTCCTATGGAAGTTTTGTATCCTGGTATATTTCGTAAAAATCTCAACATCTATCGAAATAATCTCACTAACGAGAAACATTGCGATGAGATTTGTCAGGGAACAAAGTGTAGTATTGATTTTCGCATTACCCTTCGGTTTTTTAAATCGTTGTGCATTGAAGAAATACTATTTGAATTTTACGCTCAATCCATACATAAAGTTCCTGGAAATTAATGGAAATATAGTGTTTTATCAGCTCCTGTCGAGAGGATTACAGTAGGGCTTTTTCGAGACAATTAATATAATAATGTTAAGCTTTTATTAACAAAAAATAGTGTATTGCAAGCAGTGAAACGAACAAAAAAGTCAGATAGAAAATAGGATTGAGTTAAATAAACTGGAACGAAATAAACTAAAATAAAGATAAAGAATGATAATATAAATTGATCAGATATAAAAGAAAAGCATAAAAAGTAAACGGGAATTCTCATTTTGAAAAAGAAGTGAATGGCTATACAGAAATGGCGACCATTTTAACTTTTTATTATTTTTTCTATTTTAGGTCATGTGCCTATAGAAGCATTTCGACGACAGGAAATAATGCGAGAAACATAAAATATGTCACAAAATAATGACAGAGAAAAATGAATACAGAAAGAAAACAATGAATATTCTGATGATACTCCTGTTCGTGTTCGGCTACATCAATAAAAATGGCGTTCCATATATGTATGATTTCTCAATTTAATGACATAAAGTAATAGACGATATATAATTTGATGTATAAATTGTTCAGTGTTTACTTCAACAGTGCTCGATACAAAGGAAGAGCTAGGTATTAAGGTATGAAAATATATATGGCAATAAAGCTACAGAAAATATTACGCGTTTCATTCTCGTAAGAATTATTCAGGCTTATGCCATACGAGGTGAGAATCTCGTGAGAATTCGTCAGGCATTAGCCTGACGAATTCTCCCGAGAATGAAACGCGAAATATTGTGTGTAGCTTAATTGCCATATATATTTTCATAACTTTTTATATATATATATATATATATATATATATATATATATATATATATGAGCAAACAGTTAATGAAATATGTTAAAAATCACTTTGAAATGAGTGAAAAACTTTTATATTCTAAAAAGGAAACACTAGATAAATGGATAGTCCTTAATCCCCGGAGTTTCGAAGAAATACTTTCCTTCACATTAGAGGGTAGGAATTAGCAAAATGCGGGATCTGATTTTGCATGAAGAAATATTTGATGAAACAACAAGTAAGTCAAAGATCTTACTAGAAAACAAAAAAAAGTGAAGCAGTGGGAATATGGTCAAGAAAAATGTGATTACACACGAATGGATAGTCTGGTAGAAGATAAAAAAAATCCAGTGACGGTAAAATCCAAATGAAAAACTTCAAGAAAGTTTAAAGAATTTTACCATCTTGGATCATTTTGCTAAATTCAATTGTAATTTTCATTTCGTATATATATATATATATATATATATATATATATATATATATATATATATATATATATATATATATATATATATATATAGACTTGGAAGTTTTTTTTAACTTTTAGAAATATATAAGAAATCTTCATTAATTTTTATACTTTTTTATAATTTATCAATAAACTATTTTGTCAGTAAGTCGTTTTTTGACCTGTAATCTCTTTTTTTTTTTTTTTTTTTTACAAAGGCATCACCACATTATCAAGACCCAGAGGCCACTCAAGGATAAGGGTTAAAGAGTGTACAGTAGAAATTGGTCAATATAGTAATCATTAGTAATGAAAATTTGGTAAATTTAATAACTTATATGGAACGGCTCATCAAGAACTTATTTACTTTAGACTTGAACACAACCATATTGTAGTCAGCCGGAAAGCAGGAAAACGGAAGAAAATTCCACAGGCGTGCAGTTCTAACAAAGAAGCTTTGTTCATGGAATCTACGTTTAGGTTTAGGCACAGATAAAGAGTGGGGAAATTATTGATAGTGTTTACAGCTAGACGAGTGTTTCTTGTGAAAGTTTGGCGAGGGGGGACCAAAGATTGAAGCTCAGTTGAACACTTTCCATGAAAATAACGATACATCAGAGACAAACTCGCACCATCTCTTCTGTGAGATAGAGGTTGCAAGGAGGAGAAAAGGACATCTCCTACGAGGCTACGAAGTCTATTTTGAACTCTATCAAGGCAGGACAAGTCCTTTCTAGCAGCTCCTGCCCAGATGTGGCAACAGTATTCCATCCTTGGACGTACCTGGCTCTTATATAGGTAGAGAATAGCATCAGCAGTGAGATATCTACTGGATCGATAGAAAGATCCCACCGTTTTTCCAGCGGCCTTGGCAACAGATTTGATATACGTGTTCCATTTAAGATCAGGAGTAATGGTCAAGCCCAGAAGCTTGTCAAAACTTGAGACCTCCTGAAGACGAGAGCCATTCATTTCAATTGATGACAAATGTGGATTAGAATGTTGATGATGTAAAGAGAGAAGCTTGGTTTTAGATGCATTAAAAGTAACCAGCCACTCCTTTCCCCATTGTACTACGTGCTCAAGATCAGAGGAGAGAGAATTGGAGAGAACTTGGTCGTTTAGTGTCTTAGATGTGGTACCATAAATGGTAGTGTCGTCAGCATAAATGTCTACAAATGATGTAAGGATATGATTTGGAAGATCATTAATGTAGATCAGGAAAAGAGTTGGGCCCAGGATGGATCCCTGAGGGACACCGGCATTAATACTGTGAGCTTCTGATTTTTGCCCCTCAACTACTACTCTTATGAACCTATCAGAAAGAAATGATTTAATAATTGAGAAGACTTTTCCAGCTATACCATAGCTAGCGATCTTATGCAGTAAACCTTTGTGCCATACCCTATCAAAGGCTTTAGATATGTCAAGAGCAATTGCCCTAGAAAGATTGCCTCCGTCGAGAGATTTGCTAATCCTATGCGATATAACTGTAAGGACATCTGCTGTAGATCTAGCAGAACGGAAACCATATTGAGTGTCACTAAGAAGGTTATTTTTGTTGAGATGTTTGATTACTTCTGTATTTAACACAGATTCTAGCAACTTACTCATGACGCACAGGAGATTTATTGGCCTGTACTGAGAGGGGGATGAGCGATCACCTGAATTCTTAAATCTTAGTCGTTCGTATGTTAATTGAAAGGGCCGTCTGTTGTTTACCGTTAAACACTGTTTGGATATTTAAAAGCAAACAGTATATAAAATAATGGCTCCCCTAGCAGAGTTGATAAGACAAACCCTCCAGTAATTACAAGAAGAAGAATGTTCTAGATATTAGATCTAGTTACCTGCTCTTGATTCATTTGACTAACATTTTAATGTTACAAAAAAAAGAAAAACAATGACTTCCTCACTTCCGATTAAAATAGGCATATTTTTTTAATTTACCAGTGTTGTATTAATATCTACTTTGATCGATTATATAACTTTACTTAGTGCTCAACGATGACAGATGACTTTCTTGAAGGTGCTGTCATATATATATATATATATATATATATATATATATATATATATATATATATATATATATATATATATATATACATATATATATATATATATGAACTTGTGAGTGTGTGTGTATGTGTGGTTACAAATAGGCTCCTATATGGTTGACTATTTAAAAAAAAAAACTGATTATATATAATGATAGAGGATGCATCGAGACATAGGAATAGGTATATTTGATCTGGCAGAACGGTGGTTCATTAAAGTTGTGGGGTCGGCGTTCGCGCCTGGTCCACAAATATGGAAAGAAAAATTTAAAAATTAAAAAGAAAATGTTTACTAGTGTTTTTGATATAGATGTACATAAGAATACTTTGATAAGTATGTTTTAACTTTAATAGGGATGGTATAATACATTGTGGGGTCTGCGTTCGGGCCTGGCCTCCATAAAATGGAAATAGGTACACACTTTAATAAAGCCTTTTCATATTCATCTGCGTAAGTATGCTCTGACAATTATGTTTCAGTTTGAAGAAATGTGCTATAATAAAATTATGGGGTGTTCGTTCGTACCTGAACCAACACCCCATGGAAATATGTCACAACTTTTAACAAGTTTTTTTTATTAATATAGATCCACAGAATGTTGTGATAAGGTTTTCAGTGTGAACAGGTATGGTATAATAAATTATGGGATTTATCTATAATATTTTTACCTTAATCATATTTTGCTTTGGTTTTGATACCCCCAAATTCAACCCAGATTTACAACCCTTCCTTTTCATAACCTATCATACTTTCATAAATCAGAATCCATTTTCTGTAAGCTGTTTTTGAACCCAGTAACCGACGGGTACTTTTGCTAGTATATATATATATATATATATATATATATATATATATATATATATATATATATATACAGTGATGATCATATTTATTGGCACGGTAAAATAAAAGTTAAATTTTGTCTAATAAATTCTAAAAACGGGATTAAATTAAAGAAAATAACAAAGTATATTATGTATTTTTAACTGGCCTTTCCGATGCAGCAATCGGATTTTAGAAAAAATAAATAACAAAGGAACAGCAAACCTAATTGCAAAAAACCCTTGTTCAAAATTATTGGCACGGCTTTGTTTTTCTTTTAGTATCAGTATAATATCAATCAATTTCCGGTTTACGTGCTTTCTGAACTTTTTATAGCCATATTATGCTTGTTTAACGCTAATTCAGTGAATAATTTTTTCAGATAATTTTTAGATAGCGATTTATTTAAACTATTATAAGTGACTAAATTATAATTTTCAATCGCCATGGTTAAAACTAAGGAACACAGCGAAGACGCCAGGAAGCTTGTTGTAGCATGCCATACCAATGGGGAGGGCTATGATAAGATTTCAAAGAAGCTAAACCTTCCCAAATCCACTGTTAGAACCATAATAAACAAGTTCAAATCGCAAGGCCACGTTATGAGTTTAGAGGGTAGAGGGAGAAAAAGGATTCTTTCCCCAAGAGATGAACGGAAAATTGTTCGACAAGTAAAACAAACCCCAAGGATCTCTGTTGGGGAGATTGTTGATGAACAGAGCACCTCTGGAGTGAATGTATCTCGACATACAGTTGGTAGAGTTTTGAGAGAGCTGGTTTAAAAGCATGTCGTCCGAGAAAGACTCCCTTATTGAAGCCTATGCACCTGAAAGCAAGGCTAGCCTTTGCAAAACGTCATATTGATAAAGATGTTGCATTCTGGAAACGTGTTCTATGGACTGACGAAACGAAAATAGAGTTATTTGGCCATAATAAAGTGTCTTATATTTACAGAAAATCTGGCGAAGCTTTCCTGCCTAAGAACACCATACCCACAGTGAAGCACGGTGGAGGCAGTTTGATGTTTTGCGGATCCTTTGCTGCCTCTGGACCAGGGCGACTTGTTAAGGTCACAGGTAGCATAAAAAAGGAAGATTATGTTAAAATATTGGATGAACACCTGAAAGACTCTGCTAAAGAGCTCTCACTTGGTCGTCGTTGGTGGTTCATGCAAGATAATGACCCAAAGCATTCGGCTAAACTGACTAAGAAATGGCTTGAGGACAATCATATTAATGTTTTGGAGTGACCATCACAAAGCCCAGACCTTAATCCAATTGAAAATTTATGGAGAACATTAAAATTGAGGGTAATGCAAAGGAAGCCTAAGAATCTTATTCAATTGGAGGAATATTGTCAGGAAGAGTGGGCTAAAATTACTACTGAAGAGTGCAACAACTTGGTTGTAAACTATGAAAAGAGACTGAGGAAGGTAATCAAGGCCAAAGGCTATACAATTGATTATCAAATAAATCGTGCCAATAATTTTGAACAAGGGTTTTTTGCAATTATGTTTGTTGTTCCTTTGTTATTTATTTTTTCTAAAATCCGATTGCTGCATCGGAAAGGCCAGTTAAAAATACATAATATACTTTGTTATTTTCTTTAATTTAATCCCTTTTTTAGAATTTATTAGACAAAATTTAACTTTTATTTTACCGTACCAATAAATATGATCATCACTGTATATATATATATATATATATATATATATATATATATATATATATATATATATATATATATATATATATATATATATATATAACACCTTATTTACATCACATAAATTATCAGACGAAAATATAATTTTATGCGTAAATGTCCAGTATTTCCTTCAACAGTGTTCAATAAATAGGTAGAGCTAGGTAGTAAGTTATATATATATATATATATATATATGTGTGTGTGTATATATATATATATATATATATATATATATATATATATATATATATATATATATATATATATATGACAGTTAAGTACCCAGAATATTCCGCCTTTTTTCCGTTAGAATATAAGTGAACGAGTCTGTGTATCTTCCTGTGTGTCCCTTGTCTATGTGTCTTTCTACATTTCCCTATGCAATAACTTTGTCAATTTTCAGTCTACAGACTCGAAATTTTAGATACAAGAGAATGAGGTTTGGGAAATATTCCGCTTTTGGCCAAAAATGTTGCTATAAAGGGGTCAACGTCCAACGATTTTACATTTGAGAACTCTACCAAACTCCTCCGCCAATTTTGGGTCTAAACACTATAAATGTTAAATATAGGTTCCTTGGACATGGATCTAACTTACTAACTTTATTTGACCCCAAAACCATCAATGTTAAGGGGTCATAATTAGGGGTCAATTAAAATAAAATTGACCGCTTTTCTGTTTTTCTTTCTTTTTTTATTTTTTTTGGCTCAACATACACCTCTAAACACCCGGGAAACACCGGGCTGAAATGCTAGTATACTCCATGTTAGTCAGAATAAATTGTGACCACCCACAATCCGTTTTAAACTGGGGACTATTTTCCAAGAATAAACGCAGTGGTGTCTTTGTTATGGCTTTACGACTTTCGCTCATGTTATATTTACAACAAACCCATATTAGGCGACATTTTACGGAGAATATCAGTTCGGCAAATGTTAAAACAACACGTGTCATTGGTGACGACATCACTATGTCATACATATATTGTGACGTTCTACATAACTTCTTTTTCACATGTTACCTTGACGTTTAACAGAAGGTAATTTTTCAACTTCTAAATATTTTTAAATGGACACTTTTCAATAGTAACAAAAATGGCGACAACAATCAAGTAGGTCGGTAGAAAGTGAATATCAATATATTCTGCATCTTCGTTTAATAAATCTCGAATAGATGAGGTACTGTGCCAGTACACAAGTGAAAACAGCAGTTTGAGAATGACGCTATTTTTCTCATGCAGTGGTATGGAATTACTAAGGCCGAGGACATACACATTTTGACGTTTTACCTTCTAATTGTAAAGTAGTGAGTTTATTTCTATGAATCTGTGGAGATCTCATAGGGAAATGCAAATATGGTGGCTTAGATATTTTTGAAGGCCAGGATCCACTAATCTTGAGGAATGTCTTCTCAAATTACAGCTTATCTTGCAGCAAAACGCATGCAGAGGATAGGTAATGTAGAACACATTTTGTTAAACAATATCGTTACATGTTAACCAGCAGGATTGTTACGTTATAGGCAAATAGTCGCAGGGAAACAAAGATAAAAAAAAATAATATGAATCTTTTTTTTTTTTTAATGAAACAGCATACATTTATTTACATGCGCTTTCAGAATACCGCATTGTCTCTTGTTCAAACGTTTCGTAATTCAATATGCTTAACAATGTCTGCTATGTCTAACACGTAGTACTCCGAAAAAAAGAAAGAAAAACAAACTACCTACTGTAATATTTCCATGAAATTAATCATTTTATTTTTAATTTTCTACATTTTGTATAAAAATATTTTCCTTTGAATTAATAAACACTTTGTTTTACTTTTAAGGAACAAAGAACAATTGTTTTTTTTTTATTTATATATTTTTCATATAATATTTTTACGAAGATAAGGTGTATGGTTTGGTACGTGTAACAATTTTATTTTATTTTTTGCATTTTATGCGCCACTTCTTCTCCAAAGAAAATTTTTGGTTAAAATGCAGTTAGGGACCACTCGAAGACTTATCTTTAAGAAGTTGATTACAGAGAGGTTCAAAATGAGAAAGAGTTTATCGGAATGAATACCACCCAACCTTCCCATGTTAGGTGCAGTTTCGGAATAAGCACCCTTTGCCGGGTGGCTAATCAGTGCATATATATGGTCCTCCAGTGCATTTTCACCAAATACAGTTTATTACGTTGCGTGCAAAATTTTCATCAGAACCGAAGGGGCTTTAACGCCCAGTTTCAAATAGAATCAAACCTAGAATCGTCCTTTATACTTGTCACAAGAATTTGAAAAAAAAAAATTTTTGCAACGAATCTTTTAAAAGGAATCGAACCTCTTTCCTTTTTGTCCAATTTAGAATCAACTGCTCGCGCCCCTTTTAACGGCTTATCTTTGGATAAACAACTCGGCATTTTCTGGGGCGGAAAAAACGGGATTTAAAATGCATTAGTACCTTTTTTCTTGAATTCTCTCTTATTCACTGCTCAGTTATGTGAAGCCATCTGCTGCTGCCCTACGCAGGGAAACATTTTGTTACAGAAGTAAGTAAACATTTTAAGAGATAATTACAAGAAAGAAAGAGTAATAATAAACGCTTTATTAGATACTAGCCTGGGTGCCCGGCGTTTCCCGGTGTTGTCCGGGTGTTTGGAGTATGTGACCCCCAAAAAGTCGTAGTATGTAAGCAGGCTCAACCCCGTACCGCGTGGAGGAAAATAACACAAACATTACGTGGTGTCTTTGCTGTTGCGTCCATCGCCTCAACGGAAACGACGTAGTTTAAATTAATGCTAGTTAATCAAATAGAGGCGGTGACTTTCGAAAATATCAGCGATTACATCGACCCCCTTTACAAAAGTGTCTGGTCGACGGTGACGGAATTAATGATTTATAACAAGTTTTCGATATTTGTCGTCCGAAGCGTCACGCTTCAAAGCGACCCTGTAAAAATCCTTTGCCTCTGTTGACAGTTTAAGGAAGACACACATACATTTAAACAAACAGGTGAAAATTAATTTTATAGATGATTTTTGTAGCAGCAATTAAAATATTTCGCTGTATAAAACGGCATTCCGCCAATGAGTATCGGTGTGATTGTTAGCTTATAGTTTTGATAGTAATGCTGCTTATGATAATTATCGCACGTGTAATCAAGTTACATGAAGAAAGACGTCTGAAGTAAAAATTCGTCAAATTAACTGGAACAATTAATACGATAGACATTACATATTTGGTGATTGTGTTGTTTTATTTACGGTATGTCTTTGTGTTGCATACTGGTTGTTCATATTAGAGGGAGGGATATTATATATTTGAGTGTTTATATTGGAGAGATAGAGACGGGGTACATCTTAAAGAGACATTTAATACAAATGAATGAGAGGGATAAAAGAGATACATTTATATGGTTTGCGAATGTTTAGGAGGGGTCATTCATTATTTCTTGATAGAGAGTGTGACACATTTCTTAAGGATGGGGTTCATACACCAAGTTCAATATTACGATGAGTGGACACCAAGTTCATATAAGTGATTCACAATACCTTTGTTTGTTAGGAATGACACAACACAAGACGCAGTTACAAAATGATGACGTCTTTTATTTCTTCGACCGGTCAATGATTTCACATCAAGGAATTCAAAGTCACTACATGATTTCAACTTCTCACCTTTCGCTTCCAAAGGGGGATTCTTTCTGACCAATGTCAGCTCTGTCTGTCCGACACGGCCGGACTCTCTCTCTTTCCGTTCTCCGCGTTCTGTTCTAACAACTAGCCTTACATTGTGAATTCATTTCGCCTGACGTCATGTACATGCCCTAGAATGTGCCTGACTCACGTGACCCTGAAGTCACGCGCACTTTTCACACATGTCTGCAAACAAGAATTCTCTGACCTAATTTTTGTCTAACCAATTTTTGAATATGTTTTTCATTTTCTAGTGTTCGCTTCTAGATAACCTTATTTTAATTTAATTTTCATTAACAGAATTGAATCATCAAATTCCTTTTTCACAATAACATTTCTAAACAATCGAATTCCTTTTTAGACAAATATATCTGCTATTTATTTTAAAACTAACAATCGGAATTCTCGGTCTCGTATCTCATTTTACTTACTAACAAGAACAGGGAACTTATTCTTGTAACATTTGTATTTAATATTGAATTCAATGATGTTTGAAAAGAATGCGTTGTCAGTTTAAAGTTGTTTTTTTTTACACGGTGGTCTCCACTTATCAAGGCCCGGAAGCCACTCAGGGATAAGGGTTATTGCAAGTACAGTACGTTAGTGTGGAGATTTGATGAAGTGTTTACTTAAGGAGGCGGTTCATTAGGAATTAGTTAACGTTGGACTTGAAGCCATCCAAGTTGTAGTCAGGTGGGAAGCAGGCAGACGGAACAGTTCAACAGGCGTGCAGTTCGTAGAAAGAAGCTTTGTTCATGGAATCCACGTTTTGATTTAGGCACAGATAAAGATTGGGGGAAGTGTTTCATAGTGGATTCAGCTAGACGGGCGTTTTTCATGAAAGATTAGCGAAGGGGGGACCAGAGATTAGAGTTCAGACGAGCACCTGCCATGGAAATAACGATAAAACAAGGATAGGCTCGTAATGTCTCTTCTGTGGGAGAGAGGTTGCAGGGAAGAGAAAAGGGCATCCCCCACTAAGCCACGAAGTCTATTTTGTACTCTATAAAGGCAGGATATCCTGTTTTTAGCAGCTCCTGCCCAGATATGGCAGCAGTATTCTATCCTTGGACGTACTTGGCTTTCATATAGATAGAGAATTGCATCAGTAGTGAGATATCTTCTGGAGCGGTAGACGGATCCCACCATCTTTCCAGCGACCTTGGCAACAGACTTTATGTACGTTGACAATTTCAGATCCGGTGTAAAGGACAACCCCAGAAGCTTGTCAAAACACGGGGCTTCTCCCAGACGATAGTCATCCATTTCAATTGATGCCAGATGGGGATCAGAGCGTTGATGATGTAAAGATAGGAGTTTGGTTTAAGATGCATTAAAAGTAACCAGCCACGACTTCCCCCACTGAACCACGCGCTCAATATCAGAGGATAGAGAATAAGAGAGAACTTTGTCATTTACAGTCTGTGATTTGTTGCAGTAGATGGTCGTGTCATCAGCATAGATGTCACGAATGATTTAAGTATGTGTTTGTCAACGAATGACTTAAGTGATTTGTATCTTAAAATATGTGTTCATGATTTTTAGTTTCTTTTAACATTACGACATATCCACAGTATTGCAGGAGTTGTAGTGCTGGATGCAACAACTTTATCCCCTTTAAGAAACTTGTTTCTTATCGTTGAGCACTTTCAATTATAATAAAGTCGGTCAACTCAGCTAATACGCGCAGATCGTCATACAATGATTAGATCACTCTGAGAGACGTTAAAAACATTTAATAAGAATATATGTTTAAATTTCAACTTTATCCCTCGCGGTTGGCGGTAGCCAGATAGTTCGGGTCTTTGCTAATGAAGCCAGACATGACTTCTGTCCTAAGCAATGTTTTATGGGCAACTGACAAATTCTTGCCGTCCAATAGGGCGTCCACTGCTTCGTTACAAAGATAAACTAAAAGACAACCTGAAACGTTGTGGAATTTCTCTGAGTTGCTGGGAGAGTGCAGATGGGGTCGCAGATAATGGAGGGAGATGTGTTTCCTGGGGAGCAAAAAGTTTGAACACAACCGCCTTTGTCATATGGACGCCCTTCGTGCTAATATGAAGGTAAACACAAAGAAAACTCTACCTAAAACTGAATATGTGTGCCACAATGGTTTCAGAGCATGCAGCAAAGCAGGCGTATCTGTTCACCCGAGAAGGCAACTTTGACCGAAGTGCATATGAATTCACCATCTGCGGAGGAGTGTGCCGGACGTCTACAGGATTGCAATTATGCATGTGGTGTCACAGAGCTTAGAAGCTGCTTAAGATTCCATACTGAACTCGCATTTATCGTCTTCGATGAGAGAATTCACTATATATATATACGTATATATATATATATATATATATATATATATATATATATATATATATATATATAACAGTACGTAGTAGTTTGCTTGAAGCACTGATGGAAAAGGAATATATGGAAATCTCAAAAGCCAAAAACAATGCGATTAAGACCGGAATTATGAGAGTAAAGAAAAAAAAACAAATAAACAAGTAGACGGATATGTTTTAGAAGAGAAATGTCTAAATGTTTATTCATTCATCATTTCTCACCTCGATGTATAATTATTTTATAACAAAGTTTTTGGTATGTCCGGTGTATATAAAGTCCGTTGGTAGTATAGAACTTTCATTAATTTTGGGAGAAAGGTAGCTTCCCTTTTTCAAAAAAATTAAATTAGCAATTAGTGGATTGACAATTAAATGATTTTGCTCTCTGACATCTAAAGCTTGTAGAATCCTTGCTTGTTTATTTACTCTTGTTCTAAATGTGTTTATCAAAAATGCCAGGGTAGACACCTTCTCATCGGAGTAAAGCACTCTTGTAGCTATTGGGTGGTTTTGTTGCCAGAATAATTATTAGAGGATATATATTATTTTATTTAGGTATCCAAGAACACAATACACGAATTGTTATTTTGGTTTTGGAGCCATGAGTAATCTAAGTAGATTATAGATGAATAGAAGATGGGTAAATAATCAGTTTTAAGTTTTAAAATATACTTTAGATTCTTAATTTGTTTAATAAGATATCATAGCATTTTCTCTATCTATTTAATTAAATTAATTATAGAGGTGTTTTAATATTTATCTATGATATTAATCATAGAGATGTTTTAATATTTTGCTGACCTGAAACATCAAACCGCAGTAGTTGCCTCCCTTTAACTGTTATAAGTACTTAATACGCTTTTTGTTTCCACACAATTCTTTAACTAGTAGTTAACAACGTAATGAATTATTTCCTTTCGTGGTTAGTTTTTTCACGCCTATGTAGAACCATATTTGATTAAAACGATAAGGAATTTTAAAATATTAAATAATGAAAAATAGAATAGGATCCATTACTCTGATAGTTGTATGAGGGTTAATAAATATAAGGTATTGTTTTTCTTTATTTTTCCTATCTAATAAAATATTAACCCTAAACTGGTCTAAAATCTAAGTAATAATATAATCAATACTTTGTAAACATTGATGCCACAAATGAACGAATACGAAACTAAAAACTGTAACGTTATTGGAAGGTTCTTTGGCCATATTATAAATATAGAAATAAAATTTTTAAAAAATTGTTTTTAAACAATTAATTATGTGAAATAAAGAAATATAGGAATCTAATTTAGGAATTCAATGAATATTATTTTAAAAAAAATTAAATTTCTAATGGCTTTTTTTGGAAACTGCTTATGACTGGTTTTTAAATAAGGATACGAAAATAAGGTGATATATTAATATTTGAATGGGCTTTTCATGGAGGATGCCTCCAGGGTAAATGATTTCGCATGCTTCATATTCGTTAAGGGAACTTTCTCTAGACAATTTTCTATTGCCAAAGTGATTTTTTTTATTCCAGAAGTCTGAAGAAAATGATGGTTATATGAAAATGTTCAAACGCTATAACGCTTGACATTGTCCAACTGATATTGAAACTATTGTAACTTATAATGAAATACACCTTCGTTTGCTATCAATTCTTTTTTGAAATCTTAGTTTTGTTAATACAGTATATATATATATATATATATGTATATATATATATATATATATATATATATATAACTTGAGTTGCTTCAGCCAGAATCAAAACAAACCCCAAACTAATGAAGAATTCTTGATGAAACTATTTATAAAAAAAACATATTACTAAAGTGTAATCAGTTATAATAGAAACCGAAATCAAAGCTTATAAACTAGTCTTAATGTGTTTTTCATTAAAAAATAGGTGACTTAAGTGGCATCAGCTATAATCTAAACCGAAACCAAAAGTTATGAAGTAGTCTTTGTAAAATTATTTATGACAAGAAATTGTAATATATAACTATTAAACGTCCCGGACGTAACGGTGACACAGAAAATAACACACACGCTATCGTATTAATATATACATACTTATAAACTAAACGGAGCAACAATGAAATATAGACACTATGTATTCGGTGAGATGACTCTAATTACGGTTGTGTACGTGCAGATTGTAGTAAACTGTGCCGATAAAGATTATAAAAATGAACAGAAATTAAAGAAATGATCGATTTCTCCTGTCAATAGAAGGGGTTTTAATCCCGCTTAATGTCCCTCCGATGATGAAAGCTACATCAGAAAATGTCCGACCTTGGTGTTACAAAATGGATTTGCTTACGTCAAAGCAACTATTTTATTTTGCCTGCATGCCAATTAGCGATCGCTTTTTTTATATCTACTTTCACAACTCAAAAGCAGCCATTTTGTGTGGCCAGCTTTTCATTGCCCGAACGAAATAAAGTAGGATTACTGCATCGTCATTTATTGTGCGAAAGGTTATTCAATGGAATTATTTCTACTGGTTTTATTCTTGATCTCTGCAAATGGACTATATAATCTAACCTTTGGTAACTATTTTTTTATGTATTCACTTTTTAATAACTTATTTTATTTGAAAGTGCATACGTGACAATATTGCCCTCTCGTCAGGCATTCCTCTAAAAGGGCATACGTGCCCGTAGGTCCGTCCGCTGTTAATTGCCACTTACGTTTGCTATGACATTGTCAGCACATGTACTTGCGTCCTATACGTTTAATAAGATATATCCTTAACAAGAAAGTTTTTATCGCTTACGTTTAAAATATGCTATGATTATTTATTTATATATTCATTAAATTTTCACCTCAAATGAACAGTCACTACAAAGTAGGGGGCTGCTATTGGGGGCATAAATTTAAGGAGTGTTATGAAGTGAGATGAATAGCAAGACATCAGTTCACATTACATCTTAACTTCCGCATGTCAGTACAGTTGGGAAAGCAGAATCCCGGAAGGGAGTTCCAAAGTCTGGCAGTTCTGGCGAACAAACTATTGGAGTAGAAGGCTTTCTCACACCTCGGGATCCCTACTGAAAAACTGTGGGATTTAGCTGCTTGTCGGGTTTGTCGAGGGTATTCACGTCAAAGGGGTAGAAGGTCTTGTAGTTCGTCAAAGCATTAACCATTAAAGTAGTTGTGGAGGGATGCAATATTTCGTCGATGAGACAAAGGCCGAGGCCTAGATGACAGTTAAGGGCCTATCAGGTTGGCGACTCTCTTTTGAACCTTGTCCGCGAGTGAGAGACATGTAGCAGATGCACTCACCCAAATGTGACAACAGTACTCCATACAAGGGCGAATGGTGGCCTTATAGAGGTACAGGATACTTTCAGGCGTAAGTGGTTTTCTAGAACGGTAGAGAGAGCCCACCTTCTTCGCAGCAGCCTTGGAAATGCTCTCAATTTATATATTCCAGTTCATGTTCCTTATAAACGTTAAGACGAGGAGGTTAACGGAAGTACTTTCAGGTAATGTGTTCTATCCCATTTCTATTGCGTGTACAGAATACAGACAACATTAAAAAAAGGTAATCAAATTTGAATGCATGCTAGACACGTTTGCATTTCTAAGGTCACTCTGTAGGTTTTTTTTTTATAGAATGATTTGGCATAATAATAGTGCCTATTTCGACTGAACCTTGGCGAAATATCCACAAGTGCGTATGCCGAATCCTAAATATAATCACTTTAGTGTTGCTATCCGCTAGCTTATACGAGCAATGCTTCACTATTTTAAGTTAACATTCACCTAACAACATTACTAAGTTTTATAGTCCATAGACTCAATGACTTATTGCCATGGAATTTCGTAAGACCTAAAATCATAAAAAATATAATGACATAGATAACCAATCAATTGCATATCTACTGACGGACGAAAGTAAATTTTTATGAAACACTCCGATATTTATGTAGTTTGAATAGAGATAAATTGGTCTCGGCAAGCGGTACTTTATACTTGTTAACTTATAAGAATACACCCCCCCATATATATATATATATATATATATATATATATATATATATATATATATATATATATATCGTTTCTGAATTTTGGAGATGAGGACTGGCTATTTGTATTATTATTTATCGGGCTACTATTCTCACCTTGAGTGTGATTTTCATAACGTTTCGATCGATATAACCTCCGACCTGCTTTAGGTGTATCGTGTCGAACTCAGGAATGCTTCTGTTGAACTCTGGAATTTGTACGGGATTTCGAGAGGAACCCTTTATTTACTTCACGGGTGTAGCGTCATATGTCAAGAACTCAGCTCCTTTCGTTGAAAACTGCTCCCATTCATTCCAACCACATGGTGGTTGGATGTAGTATGTTTGTTCACGAAAGTACTGACTGGTGAGACTCTTACAGTGGTGCAGGGTAGTCTGACATCGGATAACTCACTGAAAGAACGCACTTGCATGCCAATTGACAATATAATGGAGAAACTACATACTTCGTGATAGGATCTGATATATATTTATATATACATACATATATATATATATATATATATATATATATATATATATATCGACAGGAAGGTCTGGCGATGGCATCACCTTTGCCACTAGTACTGGCCGATGCATAGATGGATACTTTGAGGAAATGGCATTAGGACCAACACCACCAAAGCCAACAATGCTTTAAAGTTGTCAAAGTTCAACGATTTGACCTTTGAGAACTCTACCAAATTCCTCTGACAATTTTAGGTCTACACACTTGAAAATTGAGATATATATTCCTTGGACATGGATCTTACTTAATAACCTGATTTGAGCTCAAAACAATAAGTGTTAAGGGGGCATATTAGGTTTCAAAGTTTTTAAAATATTCACCTCTGCGGTCTCTACCAAATTACTCAGAAACTCTCTGGTGTAAACATTTTACATTTTATCTAAAGGGTATTCAGAGAGAAGGCAAGCTTTTCTATCGGTTGTGATCGAAAAATTTAGTTACCAATATATAAACGTATGTATGGAAAAGTTTCTTTTTGGTTAAATTAGGGTTTAAGTAATAATTTTAGTCAGAGAGGACAACGATCAAATTGCGTCTTCATACATTTCCGCATTTTACTAAACAGTCACAGTATATAATTAGCACCCATAACAATTATACATGAACATAAACGCCACACGAGAATCTTATTGCACTATAAAGGAAGCCGTGTGATTTACCTGTGTACGAAAAAAAAACACTGTACTGTAGTCAGAAATTGTCTTATTTGATTCCTTGACTATGAAAACGCTAGTATAGACGCTAAATTTACGTTTTAGGATGAATAGCTTCCAAGATATCGACGTTACTTAGATATGGTTGGCGGCCATTTTGTAAAATGGCGGAAATGTATGAAGACCCAATTTGATCGCTGAAGTAACTGACGACTCCTGCCCTCTACTATCAGGATAAATGCATGATCTATTGAAAGAGATTTTTTACACGTTATATTTTTGTAGCAACCAGATCATTGGTTTATACGATTTGTGAAAATGTTAATACCTTCTCTCGTCATCTATCTGCCTGTCCACGCCTGCTTCACAGAACCCTTTCTTCCAGTTTTTGTTCATTTTCTCCTTACTGATTCGAGAACGATTCGGGACGGTATTGAAATAAACAATACTATAAACAGCTGATATTTTCTGGTGTAATCTTCATTGATTGAAATGAACTAACCGAGTTTAAATGTGTTTTGGTTAGGAGATGAACAACAGCTCACTTTTACCAATCCAAATGCCTCCATTTTGTTCATAGGCAAAGTTTCTTACAAAATGTTCCTAAAGGTGTTTCCTTTAATGTTAATGCAATTTTTAAACTTGTAGCAATATAAAATAAAACTATGGATTGTGTTGGATACGTTATATTAAAAAAAACGACAACAAAATAATGCACGTATGTTATATAGTGGTTTCATTAAAGAGTCTTAGAGAGAGACTATTATAAGTGATGCTTTTTTCTTGTGAGAGTTCTTATTAGTAATGATATGTGTCTTAGTGAGAGTTCTTGTCTTATTACATATGATGTTGTATCTTAGAGAGAGAGATGTTGTTGTAATGACATTTTATAACACAGACATATAATAACGATACAATTTACCTTTTTGTAGAAATCACAACACAAAGATGAGCTTTATCCAAAACACATGGTGAATTTATTTAATACGACCGGTCGGGATTTCCTCATTAAGAACTCAAAGTTTCACATCTTAGTTTCTGAAGTGACGTCTCGCTTCAGACGTCCGCATGTCTGTCTCCCCTGACTGTCTCTCTGACTGTCTCTGACTGTCTCTGACTCTCTCCACGACCAACTAACTCCCACCTGCTATATTGAGAACTCCATGCATCCCGGCCACGTGAGCAAAATTCACGTGTCTCAACATGCGCGACTTTGCACGTTTTCGACATTGATTTTCCAATAACCTATTTTCCTTGTGTTGTTTCCACAAAGGAATTTAACCTACATATCTAATTTATTTAACTCATATTTTATTATCCACATTATTTTAACAATTGAATAGTTTATTTATTATTTATTTCATCCGAATTAACAATTTACTGGACATTCCATTTAAACCTATTGTTCTTTAAAACTTATGTCCAGGGTTCGATTTCTGCTTTCTCTTATTTTCATTTTAACTAATCTCTCTATTTTTATACTTACATGAACAGGGGACAGCCCTTATCATGTAACATCCCTCCCTTCCATATTTCACAAAAAAAATGTATGCATTTCTAATTTTAGTACATTTTTTATTTTTACATCTACACAACCACACGGCTAGAATGATCAGGCTAAAAAAAACACAAAAAAAAATCTCTTTCAGTCAGCCCTTCACGGGCGACTTCACAATTATTTATTTTTTTATAAGATCAGGACCTTTCTGATCTTTGTGGCATTTACTCTTTGGGTGTAGGATATTTACCTATGATACACATCAGCTATTTTCCAACCACTCATATGCCGCAGACTAGAGGTTTTCACCTTTCTCGAAATGGACGACTTCCTTCGTCTCAAAAGTGTTCTGATCTCTCTTTCCGCATGGTTAGTCTTATCAAGTATGGCTTTGTTTTTTTTTTATTCTATAACTATCTCATACGGGACATACCAAAGCTCATATACTTAAATCTTTGTGGTTGGCTTCAGAAGTTTAAGATATACCTTTTTTTCTCTCATACGGATTCACTCGGATTTCCTTGCTTGGATTCTTGAAACTTCGACGAGGATTTAGAAATATCACCCCTAACTAACTAACACGTTTCCTGCGACCAACAACTTAATTGCGCCTAAATTCTATCTAATTGCCCGATTTTTTTGTGATTTTTCTTTTCTCTCACCAGGGCTTCCAAGATCCAGCAGATATATCCCACATTCATGCTTCTCTAAAAAAAATACAAGGTTATATCTTTCTTACGTAATCTACGGCATATTTTTGCCTGTCTCTTACTTCATTAAGCTATATGTGATTGCCTCGGGACTACCTCTCATCGGTTTACTGGTCCCCTTAAGAATTTTCGTATTCTTTCCAACGCCTGTTTATTAACTAAGCCAAGACTTATTTACTACTTTGCTTGGAGTCGTTTACGTGCAACCAGGTTATTTTAAGCACTTAATTAACCAGGTTCCCAAATTTTTCGTATAGGGGCACTTCTTGTGCTTATCAATCCCTACCAAGTCACTTTTCTTGGAGAAAAATGTTTAGGATCTCTAAAAAAAAAACGACAAAACCAAATGCTAAAACAAAACACCTTTCTTATTGCATATCACATCTAAAAAACTCTCCAAATACCCGTTTACGTAATTTTAATTGTTGTCCACCTAAAATTCTAACTGAATCTGTAAGCCAACCATACGTCTTAACTTATTTTCTACTAGATCATTTTAATCTAATGTATATTTACGAATAACTTTGAATTCTTGCTGTGAAAATCATAACATTACATACATAAGACAATTTACAATATTTGTTCAACATCATAAACACATTTTCAAAAAAAAAATACCTTAATACATTTAAACATTTTGCAACAGTTATAACTTTTTTTTTTTTAACAACAAAAAAAATCATCTGTAACAAAGAACAATTCAACAGTCTGTCCAAAACAATTGTCCCTTTTTTTTTCAAAAACAAAATAAATGAACACGCAAAAGCCGAAAAGTTCACTATGAACACAAAATGCATTTCAAAACAATTTACACGCCGTTTCATAGAGAGTACATGCGACCTTTGAAATTCCTGTTTTGATTGACAGATTAAATTCAACAATTCGTCCAAATGATTTCATATTGACACAGATTTTCTAATGACACTTCTACAAATTTCAAAACAATAACATTAGGGTGAAACAGTCTCTGCCTTCGCGTGTATGTGTGTGTGTGTTTTGTTTTAACAGACCAATTCATTTATCAATGAATTACGCATGGTGACTTGTTTACCATTTTTTTCCATTACTACGAATATCTTTTTTTTACGGCATATCGGCCTTTTCTTCTTTTTCTTTTTTTAATATTTCTTGTATCTTTTGTTCTCTGTGTGCGTGTGTGTTCATTTTTTTTCTTTTTTTTTCGCATTTCTGTGATCGTGTAAATTTTTCTTTTTTCGTGGTATTATTTATTTATTTTTTAAAATTATGTTGGACCCCTTTAAAACGTTGTGTTTCTTTTTTTCTTTTTTTTTCTTTTTCTTCGTGGTATCGACCCCAGGTTCGGTTTCTGCATCGCTGATGCAAAAGGTTCACGAACACCAAATTGAGAGTTGTTATATAGTTGTTTCATTAAAGAGTCTTAGAGAGAGACTATTATAAGTGATGCTTTTTCTTGTGAGAGTTCTTATTAGTAATGATATGGGTCTTAGTGAGAGTTCTTGTCTTATTACATATGATGTTGTATCTTAGAGAGAGAGATGTTGTTGTAATGACATTTTATAACACAGACATATAATAACGATACAATTTACCTTTTTGTAGAAATCACAACACAAAGATGAGCTTTATCCAAAACACATGGTGAATTTATTTAATACGACCGGTCGGGATTTCCTCATTAAGAACTCAAAGTTTCACATCTTAGTTTCTGAAGTGACGTCTCGCTTCAGACGTCCGCCTGTCTGTCTCCCCTGACTGTCTCTCTGACTGTCTCTGACTGTCTCTGACTCTCTCCACGACCAACTAACTCCCACCTGCTATATTGAGAACTCCATGCATCCCGGCCACGTAGGCAAAATTCACGTGTCTCAACATGCGCGACTTTGCACGTTTTCGACATTGATTTCCCAATAACCTATTTTCCTTGTGTTGTTTCCACAAAGGAATTTAACCTACATATCTAATTTATTTAACTCATATTTTATTATCCACATTATTTTAACAATTGAATAGTTTATTTATTATTTATTTCATCCGAATTAACAATTTACTGGACATTCCATTTAAACCTATTGTTCTTTAAAACTTATGTCCAGGGTTCGATTTCTGCTTTCTCTTATTTTCATTTTAACTAATCTCTCTATTTTTATACTTACATGAACAGGGGACATCCCTTATCATGTAACATCCCTCCCTTCCATATTTCACAAAAAAAAATGTATGCATTTCTAATTTTAGACCATTTTTTATTTTTACATCTACACAACCACACGGCTAGAAAGATCAGGCTAAAAAAATACAAAAAAAAAATCTCTTTCAGTCAGCCCTTCACGGCCGACGTCACAATTATTTATTTTTTTATAAGATCAGGACCTTTCTGATCTTTGTGGTATTTACTCTTTGGGTGTAGGATATTTACCTATGATACACATCAGCTATTTTCCAGCCACCCATATGCCGCAGACTAGAGGTTTTCACCTTTCTCGAAATGGACGACTTCCTTCGTCTCAAAAGTGTTCTGATCTCTCTTTCCGCATGGTTAGTCTTATCAAGTATGGCTTTGTTTTTTTTTATTCTATAACTATCTCATACGGGACATACCAAAGCTCATATACTTAAATCTTTGTGGTTGGCTTCAGAAGTTTAAGATATACCTTTTTTTCTCTCATACGGATTCACTCGGATTTCCTTGCTTGGATTCTTGAAACTTCGACGAGGATTTAGAAATATCACCCCTAACTAACTAACACGTTTCCTGCGACCAACAACTTAATTGCCCCTAAATTCTATCTAATTGCCCGATTTTTTTGTGATTTTTCTTTTCTCTCACCAGGGCTTCCAAGATCCAGCAGATATATCCCACATTCATGCTTCTCTAAAAAAAATACAAGGTTATATCTTTCTTACGTAATCTACGGCATATTTTTGCCTGTCTCTTACTTCATTAAGCTATATGTGATTGCCTCGGGACTACCTCTCATCGGTTTACTGGTCCCCTTAAGAATTTTCGTATTCTTTCCAACGCCTGTTTATTAACTAAGCCAAGACTTATTTACTACTTTGCTTGGAGTCGTTTACGTGCAACCAGGTTATTTTAAGCACTTAATTAACCAGGTTCCCAAATTTTTCGTATAGGGGCACTTCTTGTGCTTATCAATCCCTACCAAGTCACTTTTCTTGGAGAAAATTTTTTAGGATCTCTAAAAAAAACAACAAAACCAAATGCTAAAACAAAACACCTTTCTTATGGCATATCACATCTAAAAAATTCTCCAAATACCCGTTTACGTAATTTTAATTATTGTCCCCCTTCTAAAATTCTAACTGAATCTGTAAGCCAACCATACGTCTTAACTTATTTTCTACTAGATCATTTTAATCTAATGTATATTTACGAATAACTTTGAATTATTGCTGTGAAAATCATAACATTACATACATAAGACAATTTACAATATTTGTTCAACATCATAAAAACATATTAAAAAAAAAAGATACCTTAATACATTTAAACATTTTGCAACAGTTATAACTTTTTTTTTTAACAACAAAAAAAAAATCATCTGTAACAAAGAACAATTCAACAGTCTGTCCAAAACAATTGTCCCTTTTTTTTTTCAAAAACAAAATAAATGAACACGCAAAAGCCGAAAAGTTCACTATGAACACAAAATGCATTTCAAAACAATTTACACGCCGTTTCATAGAGAGTACATGCGACCTTTGAAATTCCTGTTTTGATTGACAGATTAAATTCAACAATTCGTCCAAACGATTTCATATTGACACAGATTTTCTAATGACACTTCTACAAATTTCAAAACAATAACATTAGGGTGAAACAGTCTCTGCCTTCGCGTGTATGTGTGTGTGTGTTTTGTTTTAACAGACCAATTCATTTATCAATGAATTACGCATGGTGACTTGTTTACTATTTTTTTCCATTACTACGAATATCTTTTTTTTACAGCATATCGGCCTTTTCTTCTTTTTCTTTTTTTAATATTTCTTGTATCTTTTGTTCTCTGTGTGCGTGTGTGTTCATTTTTTTTAATTTTTTTTTTCGCATTTCTGTGATCGTGTAAATTTTTCTTTTTCCGTGGTATTATTTATTTATTTTTTTAAATTATGTTGGACCCCTTTAAAACGTTGTGTTTCTTTTTTTCTGTTTTTTTCTTGTTCTTCGTGGTATCGACCCCAGGTTCGGTTTCTGCATCGCTGATGCAAAAGGTTCACGAACACCAAATTGAGAGTTGTTATATAGTTGTTTCATTAAAGAGTCTTAGAGAGAGACTATTATAAGTGATGCTTTTTCTTGTGAGAGTTCTTATTAGTAATGATATGTGTCTTAGTGAGAGTTCTTGTCTTATTACATATGATGTTGTATCTTAGAGAGAGAGATGTTGTTGTAATGACATTTTATAACACAGACATATACTAACGACACAATTTACCTTTTTGTAGAAATCACAACACAAAGATGAGCTTTATCCAAAACACATGGTGAATTTATTTAATACGACCGGTCGGGATTTCCTCATTAAGAACTCAAAGTTTCACATCTTAGTTTCTGAAGTGACGTCTCGCTTCAGACGTCCGCCTGTCTGTCTCCCCTGACTGTCTCTCCTGACTGTCTCTCTGACTGTCTCTGACTGTCTCTGACTCTCTCCACGACCAACTAACTCCCACCTGCTATATTGAGAACTCCATGCATCCCGGCCACGTTAACTAAAAGAGTCTTAGAGAGAGACTATTATAAGTGATGCTTTTTCTTGTGAGAGTTCTTATTAGTAATGATATGTGTCTTAGTGAGAGTTCTTGTCTTATTACATATGATGTTGTATCTTAGAGAGAGAGATGTTGTTGTAATGACATTTTATAACACAGACATATACTAACGATACAATTTACTTTTTTGTAGAAATCACAACACAAATATGAGCTTTATCCAAAACACATGGTGAATTTATTTAATACGACCGGTCGGGATTTCCTCATTAAGAACTCAAAGTTTCACATCTTAGTTTCTGAAGTGACGTCTCGATTCAGACGTCCGCCTGTCTGTCTCCCCTGACTGTCTCTCTGACTGTCTCTGACTGTCTCTGACTCTCTCCACGACCAACTAACTCCCACCTGCTATATTGAGAACTCCATGCATCCCGGCCACGTGAGCAAAATTCACGTGTCTCAACATGCGCGACTTTGCACGTTTTCGACATTGATTTCCCAATAACCTATTTTCCTTGTGTTGTTTCCACAAAGGAATTTAACCTACATATCTAATTTATTTAACTCATATTTTATTATCCACATTCTTTTAACAATTGAATAGTTTATTTATTATTTATTTCATCCGAATTAACAATTTACTGGACATTCCATTTAAACCTATTGTTCTTTAAAACTTATGTCCAGGGTTCGATTTCTGCTTTCTCTTATTTTCATTTTAACTAATCTCTCTATTTTTATACTTACATGAACAGGGGACAGCCCTTATCATGTAACACGTATAATTGAAATATTTTTGTATGAATGCAAGATTCAATACTTCTTCTTCTCCTCTTTGTTTTTAAAGATACGGCTGACGGTTTTTAATATACTATCTACAACACTAGATCCAATCTGATATGCGTTTTTTATAAAAGAGTGTCGGGTAATCAGTAAATCTAATTCGAATTAAAACTTACTGGTGCAGAATTGGAACCAGACGTAACTAACTGGCCGCTCGGCTTTACTCAGAACATGACGTCACTCGCTAGTATTCGCCGATCGTCCCTCGTTAAGCATGACAACGCTACGCAAGGGAAATACTGAAGAAAATATTTGTATATAATAAAATCACCATAATATATATATATATATATATATATATATATATATATATATATATATATATATATATATATATATGAATATATATATATATATATATATATATATATATATATATATAACGTAAATAAAAAAAGAAACAATGATCCACCATAACAATTTCTGTTTTATTCTGTGTTGCATTGCCTGAATGTGGCTTTTATGTAGGTTTTCCACGAATTCCCTATTTTTACAAAACTTATACGTTGTCTATGCTCATTTCTGTTTAATACTCTGGGCGCATTGCAGCCAAATTGTTCTACTATACTTACTAAGATAAAGCTGATTTTAAGAACAATTAAAAATAATACTCTTATGTTATACGCAATGCTTTCTGTAGCGCATCTACTCCAGTTCTGATACACTCTGCTCAAAAACAAAATAAAAACATTCATTAAACTCCATCGGTATTAAATATGCCGTTAAAGTAAGAAGATACAAACATCAAAATCTGATATTTTACGAGAGTACAACGTAAACTTTAAAGCTGGATAAACGACAAAGAAAAAGGATATCCTAAATGTATGATCATTATTTTTAAAAAATTAAACAAGAAATCTTCTCTTTCTATATTAATGTGTCACTCTTTATCAAATTCCGCAACAATCCAAGAAAAACAGCTCAAGAGATCGCCTATTGGGAGTCGCGAGAATTAGAAACACCCATGAAAATTGTAAATAAAATCCTTAAGTAACCAGTATATATTTATAGTAGACGTAAAAATGACTGTTTTGTCTTAAATAAATCTGAGCAGATTCTATTTGAGAGAGGTTTGATCATTGAGATAAAGACATAGGAGATCCTTTGCTGTGGTTATCTCTATATTAATTCGATAGCGTGTATCTTACTTTGTCACGCTTACATATTTTTCTTCAAAGTGGCTGTCGTTTACTTTCCTTTCTAAACGTTCGTTTCTTCGGAAATAATTTTACGAAAGAATACTTCATGAGTTTTGGTTTCGGATTCGATTATAGTTGATGCCACTCAAGTCATCTGCTTTTTTATAAATAATTTTACCAAGAATTCTACATAAGTTTTGGGTTCGGTTAGAATCACAGGTTAGGGAACTCAAGTTATAAAGTTATATATATATATATATATATATATATATATATATATATATATATATATATATATATATATATATATATATATGAAATACGTGTATAAAGAGCGACACAACTAACATATAGTAAGATTGATACAAAAGGTGTCAAGGAGATATTATTAAAGGCGATAGAAAAGAAAGGGAGAGAATGGAAGAAGAAATGTGTGTGTGATTATAGATTTAAGGAGAGTGCGGTGAAGACAAAGGGGGAGAATGTGAATAAAGAGAGAGAAAGAAAGAGATAGAGAGAAAGTAAACTATAGAGAACTAGAGTGAGATCGATTCATAGTAAAAGAGAAACGTAACCTGATTTACATTGAAAGATACCAATTGTCGACGAGGGACGTTATTAAACGATAATTATATTCGTTTGCGACTTTTCAAAGGTCGGCATATTGTTTATTAGCGGCAACGTGCATGACAGAAGTGAATCTGAAGAGAACCACGTGATGTTGAAATGAGGGCATATCTCTGGAGAGAACAAATGGTGTCATCGGTGAGAGGGAGGGCATGCGAACAATGCGAAGAAGCAATTCTTAAGTAATGAACGCATAACCGAAATAAAAAAAAATGTTACCAGTGCATATGGACGAAGACTTACCGTGAGATTCCTCGAAAAATGAATGGAAAAAGGAAAAAGAAGGAAAAGAAATAAGGCTTGCGACTTGCAGAGTCTGTTTTCTAGAGTAATGGAACACCGGAAAATATGACGGATGCTTAGTATACAGGTACAGGTGGCAACTGAGAACACATACAGGCGCATATGTTTTGGCATGTGTGTACTAATAATTATTCCAGACCCGATGAGGAAGGTGTTACTACGGCTTAGGAATTTAAGTTTGAATTAAAGTCGATCAATTAAGTTCGCATGCACAGATCAGTATGTTATAATCATAAGACACTTTTACAGTCTAGACATTTATATAAATGGTAATATCAACTGTATTTTTTGCGGTGAACGTGGAGCGTGTGGTTTGTTTCCATTTAATGGTTTCAGAGATGGTTTAGTGGCTTAGTTCGAATCTCCCACATAAATCGTAATTCCCTCACTGCTGATTTCTGAACGGATAAAACGCTAGTGTATGTATATATTAAAAATAATTATATATATATATATATATATATATATATATATGTATATATATATATATATATATATATATATATATAGAACGAGAGAGAACGGGATAGTGATAGAGGGTGACAGTAAGTTAGTATAATAAAGCGTAGAGTGATATAGCATTATATAATTGGTGTTATTATCATGAGGTACCAAATATGTGTATATGTTATGTAATTCTTATTAGAAGAGGACTGAAATTAGTTGTTGTTGTTAATATTTGTGAGAGTCTCAGTGAGAGATTAGATACAGTCCTAGGAGTGTTCATGTTGTGAGAGATAGCATATTGGAGACATAAACAGCTATATATCAAGAGAGACAGTTCTGTATATATATATATATATATATATATATATATATATATATATATATATATATATATATATATATATATATAGACCGTATACATGTTACTACAAGAGAACCAATTCAATGAGAGGAGATTTATGAATATCTTTATAGACAGACCGAGATATAATGCGTTTGACAATTACGGTTTGACAGTTTTGCATATAATATAAACACATTACCTTTCTTGTTGTGATGATGAACACAGAAGATACAGATACGCAAATATGATGACGTCCTTTACTTCATGACCGGTCCATGATTTTGCTTGAGGATTTCAAAGTTTCTTTTCATTGTTATTTCTAAAATCCTCTCACTTCTAGAGGGTGTTTTGATTCTAACAGAGAATCGGTCTGAACATCTTTGCTTCTCTCCGACTCTTCCCCCAGACTCTCAGACTGCATCAAAAATATCTACCTATCTTGAGAACCCGTCACATCTTCGCATGATTACACATGTGCTCATAAAGCACGTTGGTGACATCCTTCACGTTACCAAACTTGACATGACCCCGAGTTCAGTAACCTATTTTCCAAATAACATTTTTACAAAATACGTTTACAATTTCAATTGGCGATTAACGTCCTTAACAGAAACTAATTTCATTATTACATTCCTTTTCCATATACAGATATGTAAGCTAAACAAATGCAATTCCTTATTTCAATAACATTCTGTAGTTATTTTAACTTATGATTGGAATTTTTAATTCCAAATCATGCTTCGTAGTTCGAATCCTTGACTATCCTATTTCATATTTGCATTTTACTAATTCCCTATTTTTTACTTACATGAAAGAGGGCAGCCCTTTTATAATGTAACAATAGGAACTTCATGACTAAATTAATAAGGATTACAGAAAAAGAATAGGAGAAACTTATTTAAGCCGTGACATTTCGAAGTTAATTGTTTTCCATCAGAAGAGTATAAAAAGCCGATATTATGCTAATGCAAACGTAAAAAGACAACACCAACTTTATAACAAATTGAGTTTTAAAATAGAAATACATTACATCAATTAAGATTAGAAAACATATTTCATAATGCCGATATCATAAGTGTATAAGAGAAATGAGATAAAAAAAAACTAATGCTAAAATATATATAAAACAATATACAAGAAAGGAAATACGCACATGTTTTTCAATTCATTATCAAAAATGTTCCAAAAAAACTCTTAACATTTATTTTTTTAAAAGTATTTAATAACAAAATACACATTAAAGTACAGAGGAATAAATTTAAACTTTAAAATATAAATAAATCAGGAACAATAAAGACAGAAGAGTTGACTAAGATAATGAAAAATAACATATATATATATATAGAGAGAGAGAGAGAGAGACAGAGAGAGAGAGAGAGAGACATAGCAACAATGGTAATTAGTGAAATCCTGAAGAGAGCGCTCACTACTATTCTGCAGAAATCCTTAAGAGAGGGTTCAATACTAATCTGCAACAAATACACACACAAAAGACTGCTCTATATTATCCTACAAAAAAACCCTCAAAAGAGTGCTCAATAATATTCTGCAAAAAAAAAAAAACGTCAAAGGAGTGGTCAATACGATTCTACAAATATTTATATACATATATATATATATATATATATATATATATACACATATTTTATTACCGTTTTTCTGCTTAGTTACACTTTTCGTATACTGAATCGTATACACGATCCAATAAAGTCTGATAAAGTTATTGGATCAATGATACGAATCGGTAACCGAAACATGTGTAAATAAGCAGATAAAACCGTAATTTATATATATATACATATATATATATATATAACTATATATATATATATATATATATATATACATACACATATATATATGTGTGTGTGTGTGCGTGCCTGTGGTTGTGCGTGCGTATATATATATATATATATATATATATATATATATATATATATATATATATATATATATATATATATATATAGGGTTAGTCACGGGAAAAGATGTTTTTAAGGCTGGAAAAACTCTTCGAATATTTCAGCAAAAAATATTACATACATAAAAACATCTACTAAACTCATTCTATACACGTTCCAAAGTTATCCGTTTCCTGTCAGTCACCATGTGTAATTTATATATATTTGTATATATATATATATATATATATATATATATATATATATATATATATATATATATATATATATATATATATGTATATATATGTATATATATATATAGAGAGAGAAAGAGAGAAAGAGAAAGAGAGAGAAAGAGAGAAAGAGAAAGAGAGAGAGAGAGAGAGGGGGAGAGAATAAATTACAAGAAACTATATTCCAAAATTAATGTATGTATTCCTGTAATTCAGTTGAAATATACAATTCTTGACAGTATCTGTTTCGTACCGCAATATCAATCATTTAATTTCATACATTTATGATGGCCTTAACTCATCAGAAGAAATAGCAACAAGCAATTCGTCAAAAGGAATGATTTGACATGATTAAAATCCGAAACGTTTGAGAGAAGCTGCATACGCCTTTAATATGTTTTCATTACGCCATTTTGAAAATTTAAATCAGATTAGATATAGCATTATTATATAGTAATGCCCCCATTTAAACATGATTCACTTTACTCTATGAACACCCTAAAAAATTAAACATAAACTAACCGTTTTTCCTCCGACATTTTATTAAAATTATTAGACTCATAACTGACCTGACTCATTTTCAATTACATAACAAACAAAATTTCTGTCTTTCCATGGGTAATCATCTCAGTGGAGTATTAACCTCCCTGTTCTTAGAATTTCCCTTATAATTACAAGGCTCAATGAACATAAGAGAGATATAGGAAACAGCAATTCTCTAAGCGGATAATTATCTAATTTATTGCAGCATAATCATACTTTAGACATCAAACAAGAAATAGTTGAATGTATTTCATAGAAAACATTAAAGATAAATTCGACTAAGTCGAACCTTCATTTAACTTCACCTATGAAACAGAAAACAGTCACTCATTGCTTTTTCTAGACATACGTATCATAACATCCAATAATAAACTATACTTTTAAATTTACCGCAAAACTACACATAAATTGAGTATATACATTTCTACTCACACCATAATAATAGGTATAATAATTGGTTTCTTCTTACGTGCATTCAGAATATTTGGACGAGGAATTAAAATACATCACAAACACTTTGAAAACATCTAATTTATTTTCAGCTGTATTATTACTACTGTTTTTATAATCGTCATTACTATTATCTTCCGTACTATTATAATTACCCTACTATTGTTTGGTATATTTTTACCACTGTTATAAGTAGATATGGCTTCCTTACTCCCCCACTTTAACATCAATAAGTATACTTAACCTTTTTGCATCAAGTTATACGCATTCATAGTCATTGCCACCCTAATCTCCGACCGCCCCCTTATGATCATACTCCCTATATCATAAGAGTAGAAACTTATAAACATATTTCCGCATATTACCTTTCAGTTTTACAATCATACATACCCCCCAAATTAATCAAAATTACCCACTCTATAGAAAATAGACACCCCACAAAGCGTTAAAATAGATTACCACACAGCAACAATACTCCCCTATTTAATCATAATACATATACCCCTTAATCTCAACACTATGTTAAAGACCATATATATTCTTATATATCACACTATATATAATAAGTTTCTCCTTATTTATTTAGAATTTAATAAAGCTTCCCCCAATATTCTATAATTCGTCTTAATCTTTTTCATCCCTACTGAACCTTACGCTAGCCGCCGTATATCCGCCATGCTACCTAGCACCTTCTCTACTCTTTTGATGAGATGCATTGGTATTCGAAATGCCCTGGCATAAAGAGTCACTTCAATCCCCCAAATTATGCCTATATTCCATTATTCAATAAATGGTCCATTCTATATCTACCTATATATAGTTGTGTATCTTCATTTCATGCACTTGTTCTTCTATTATATATATATATATATATATATATATATATATATATATATATATATATATGTGTGTGTGTGTGTGTGTGTGTCTGTGTGTGTGCGTGTGTATGTGGGTGGGTGTGTTAAAAGCATTTAATTACAATAAATGTTTAAATTTAACTTGTATCTCTCGCGATTGACGGTAGCCGAATGGTTTGGATTCCTTCTAATTAAGCCAGCCATGATTTCTGCTGCGGGATCCGAATTTCTCGATTGTCGTTTATCGAGAAAGCCTGCACTGATGATTATCGAAAGGATTAAACAATAATGTCTGTAGGTATTTAATAAATATTATAGTAAATATTAATAATAATAATAATAATAATAATAATAATAATAATAATAATATAATCCATAGGAACTTGATCAATATATATATATATATATATATATATATATATATATATATATACATACATACACGTATATGTATTACTGAGTGAAAGATTCAAATATGTTTCCAGCTTTCGATAAAATTACCAATTCAGCACTAAATTCTCGATTCCGATATGATTCGCGATTCTGATTTCGGATTTTTTTTATCAATTTCTTAGTATCTAACTAAAAACGTTTCTATTTTTTTGATTATCGTTAAAACATTTTAAATGATCACATATTTCCTCAAATGTAAAATCACTCTTGTGGGGAGGTAATCAATACAGTTTAGCTAAACTTCTATTTTAAGATCATTATTAAGATTATGAAAAATGTTTAATATTTTCTTTATACTATTTGCAGTTGAACGTAATGCTTTAAACAGAACTAAACAAACAAAAAACAAAGAATCGTTTTGCAATCGGAAAAATACCGGTTCCTATGCCTCCAAATGTTTCGATTTTTTCCGATCCCCGATTCCGATTAATCGTTCCAATACATATATTTGTTATGGAAATATATATGGCAATTTAACTACACAGTATATTCCACGTGCCATTCTCGTGAGAATTCGTCAGGCTTATATATATATATATATGCATATATATATATATATATATATATATATATATATATATATATGTATATATATATGTGTGTGCGTGTAGCAACTATTTAAAACAACAACAACAAATCTAAATATATAAGCGATAGAAATAAACCGTAAAGCTATCTACGAGTTCGTGGCGAAACGGTTAACCCGCCCGGACTGTGATCCACATAGTCCGGTGTACGATCCCTAGAAACACTCAAGCTACGCTGACGAGAAGTAGTTACCTTGAAACATGTATGTACGCTATTATTATTGTTTTAAAAATAATAACAATAAATAAAATGTTATTTACGGCCAAATAAATTATGCGTGATTTTTTAAGTAAACAAAAATTAGCCTCTATTTAACCGTATTTATCGTCAAAAACAGCAACAAATTTCTCTCCCTCTCTCTCTGTCTCTCTCGCTCTCTCTGTATATATATATATATATATATATATATATATATATATATATATATATATATATATATATATATATATATATTGATACATAGAAACTTAGATAAAGGCAGATAAATATAGAAGAATGTATGGACAGACATATTTATAAAATCTTATATAGATTAATCTATGGAATGTCGTATCACTATCTCTATTTTTCTATTAGATTCGCCATCGGATATCTTGGAAACTCCACGGCACGACTTTTTTTCCGCTTTTTTACATTGTCGAATTGTTTACTGCAGGGTAGGAATTCCGTTGCAAAATAAGAATGATACTATTTCCCGGGGAGAGTATCGAATTCGCGTGGGAGTTAATGATGTATGTGCGGTGGGTGAGATTGGCACGCGGAGGTGGTTTAGTGACAGAAAAAGGAGGGGGTTACATGTCAGAGAATGGAATGCAGGCGTGAGAGGATGGAGGTTGAGTCAACAGAATCTTAAGTGGGCCACTTGATTGCCAATGCAGGTCATTCATGGATTGAGGTTAGAGTTAGGGTAAGGGTAAGGGAGGAAACGCAGTAGAGGATGGAATTCTAGGAAGCTGGGGAAATTAATGAGAAGCGTGGAATAATAGAAAGAAATAGAGAAAATAAGAATTGAAGATGCAGAGGGAAAGTAAAAGAATAGAAAAGAGATGAATAAAATATAAGACATAATGAATAAAGAAAGAATGAAAAGGAAGTAGGTGTTTGCTTTAGAGATGCAGATAAAATAATCTAAGGAGAACAAAGAAAATGGAAATAAATCAGTAATGAAGACAAATGTAATAAGGAAGAGGAATGGGCATGAAAAACAAGAAACAAAAAGAAGGCGAATGCTATATATATATATATATATATATATATATATATATATATATATATATATATATATATATATATATATATATACTAGCAGGGGTGCCCGGCGTTGCTCGGGTGTTTGGAGGTGTATGCTGTGCGCAAAAAGCAAAAAAACAAAAAAAATGGTTAATTTTTTAAAACTTTGACCCCTATTATGACCCCTTTAAAATTTATTGTTTCGGGCTCAAATCACTTTGTTAAGTTTGATCCATGTTCAAGGAACCTAAATCTAAAATTTCAAGTGTCTAGACCCAAAATTGTCGGAGGAGTTTGGTAGAGTTCTTAAAGGTCAAATCGTTGAAATGTGACCCCTTAACAGCCAAATTTCTGGCTGACACCCGTCACATGGATTTTCCCAAATCTCAGTACCCGGTATTTCAAATTTCGAGTCTATAGACTAACAATTGACAGAGTTATTGCGTAGGGAAATGTACACAGACAGACATACACACAGACAGACAGACAGACGGACACGTTCACTTTTATAGATATAATATATATATATATATATATATATATATATATATATATATATATATAATAACAAAATTACAATAAAATTAACCAAAATATTCCAAGATGGTGAAACTAATGTATATTATAAATATTAAAGTATTAATATTTATAAAGTAATCTCAACCAGATGTAAAAGCTCGATAAAACCAAATAGGAGATAAAGTGTATACTAAGAGCAAATAGTTAATAGAGCATTTCAAAAACACTTTTAAAAAGAGTTAAAACATATTTAATTTAAACAGGATATAAGTGGATAATGCTTAATCCCCGGAGTATCGATTTTTCTAAATCCTTCCCTCTCATGAGAAGGAAAGGATTGCTTCGAAAATCCGTGAATTAAGGACTATCCACTAATTTATTGTTTCCTTTTCAAATATGTTTTTAACTGTTTTTAAAGCGTTTTTTAACATGTTTTATTCACCATTGGCGCTCACCTATATACATATATATATATATATATATATATATATATATATATATATATATATATATATATATATAAAGATATATATATATATATATATATATATATATATATATATATACTTATGTATGTATATATTAGTATATGTAGGCAGCATTTTTTTCTTTTATGCACGCTTCATTAAATTGCACAGACAACTCTTGCTTGTTTTTCTTGCAATCCGCCTTTTCTTCTTTCCCCCCACAACCTCCCCATATTAAGAGCGGATTTTGGAATAAACTCCCCCAGCCTTGAAAGTCGTTCTTAACATGGGGTGGTTGGAGTGTTTATAATATGCTGGTGCATGTCGTAAAAAATCATTCACCAAAATGTATACACATTCAATTTTTTTTTTTTTAATCAAGTTTTATCGATGAAGGTGTCGGCCGTCATCTTTGGTATTAAAACGCTTCGGCGGCACGGGGGTGCAAAGATCAAAGTGTAGTATCTGTTCCGACAGATACTGCACTTAAGATAATTTGTACCAGTCAATGGAGGGGAAACCCTCTATACTGGGACAATTATTATTTTTGGTAACCAGAGTGACCCCTTTTTGCCTACTTTTAGGGGAGCTGGTTTTTACCTCACATTAAAAACGGCCTTGTGCCTAATTTGCTCAGTGGGGGAGCAAATAAATACCATCTTTGGTATTAAGGTCAAAAGTTCGAGTTCTGTTCCTTGACCTTAAAAACACAAAAATAGCGGCCGACAACTCTCAGCGATAAAATTTGACTATCTTTCCTATTTTTTCCAGTAAATTTTTACCCTCTTTAAAAATGTTGACCCTTGCAGTTCTCGGGCATGCCGAAAACAAACATCGCATTTAAATCTCCGCAAAAAAGCAACATCCCGCATACTAAGCAATGCCATCTCTCATGTTATTACTGATCGCCATGCTGGTACGCGTGATCTTGCGCGTAGTTTCTCGGGTTATGTTTACATGCACGATAGAGCGCACCGCGATCAGAAAGAACATGAGCAATGGCATTGCTCAACATCTTGAAAACTACTCACCGGCAAATAACTTAAATGATATTCGTCCCCAACATACTCGAAAACCTATAAAAGTCGTAATTTTAAAGGAAAATGCTAAAGTGAAAACTAACTAAAAATTTACCTTTTTTTCTTTCTTTTTTTAAAACAAAAATATACGATGAATTTGTATAAATTTTAGTGCAGGCATTGGTTCGCGTCCGGAACTCCCAATATATCCAAAAACAAAACTAAAGAAAAAATCTGAATGATGCACGTATCTGTGAAGAAAAGAAAACATACTCCAACAATCACATAAATTGATCAAATAGTTTTATTTTTCCGAAGAAAATTCTTTTAAAACGATTGATAGGAATTCGTATGCATTTGCAACATAAATCTCCAAAGTTTGAATTATTGAGTTATCTTCTTTTGTTTTTATAGAATGTGTTTTTTTTAATTCTTTTTTAATGAAGGAGAAGGTAGCCGCTCTTCTGTTGCTCATAAAATTTGATTATATAAAACTACTTGATCAATTTATGCGACTTTTGGAATATGATATTTCCGTTTTGTCACACACGCACATCATACAGAGTTTGCTTTATGCTTTGTTTTTTTTTTTGTTTTTTTTTTTGTTTTTTTTTAATATAGGGGAATTTTTTAGACAAGAACCAGGTTTTTTTTTACCTAGTAAATGAGTAGATGTGGTGTTTGTATTATTTTTTTTTTAAAAGCATTCGGGGTTGATCTGGAGAAGTACAAAAGTTTTGTTTTAAATAATGGAGATCAACGAAAAAGGATGGACTATTAAAACAAAAGAAAAACATCATGACTTGAGAACTCACATATGTTTCCAGAAATTTGAGAGAGAAAAGATAAAATAGCAAGATCTTCTGTACGACATTAAAAGAAACTGGAATGTCAGGAAGATCACTCCAATAATTACAACAACAACTGGACTCATGAAAAATAATTTAAAAAACTACCTAGCAAATGTTTACTAAATTGTTTACCACTAACTTAAATTCGATTGACAACGTCGTAAAACCATGTGTAATTGCTTAAAAACATAGACATCACGTAATTTATCTCTAATAGAAAAAATATGTAATGTAAAGATTACGAGTGTTCTCATTTTGTGTTTTGTTAACATAACCTTTTTTCTGGTATATAATCTGGCATTAGCTAGTTGTACCTTGTCGAATTCGGGAATCTGTAAGGAATGTAACTCTCAATTTTATTTTTTATCAGTTCGTGGATTTAATGAACCTTTTCATTCGAATGTCATACATGGTAAAAAAGGACATAGCGCCCATAATATGTTAAAATCTCCATTCATAGGTAATTATTCTTGCGATACCTGGTATTGAGAATTATATATTAAACACTAACAGAATATCACTGATAACTGAGTATACTTTAGTGCGCTGTTTTGTTGGTTAATGGATAATTAGTGTATATTTCAATCAATGTAAATTACTAACCCAAATAAAAACACATCTACAAGATATAAAAGCATTGATATATTAATAAAGAAATAGAAAAAGAAATAATGTGATTCTTTGTGATGTAAACATTGAATATGTCTGGTCCCACTACATAAATCTATCTTAATAAACAATTACATTTAGTACATATCATTATTGACAATATAAACATAAGTAATTTTAAAGTAACAGACAGCTCCATTTTCTATCCTTAGTTTTAAATGGCTGGTAACACACTTGAAGTGTGTGCACGGCCCATTTTGCTCTGCTTGTCATTCACAAGTGGCATCAATTGAAATAAATATATAAAATATACTTCAAGTTTCCTGCTAAAAAGATGAGCTCTTTATATGGGGTATTGATAGGCCTTTGTCCACACAATATGATTTTCATCGTTTGGACTCTCGAGGGTGTATCTGTTGATATCTTATATGCTGTTATATAGAGTGGTGTGGTTCTCGGTTGATTAACTGTGTCTGTGTCGGATATATACTCGAGAGTCAAAACAATACAAAAGAATATGCTGTTGTCATAGTCTTAGTTATAACACCTCTCACACCTGCCCATAAGTTAGAATATTATAATACACCATTTGCAAGCTAGAATATTATAATGCACCCATTTGCAAATATACTGTGACACCAGGGCAAGAAAAAAAGCGACTATATTTTCGTTTTGGTGCTAGTCGAGAATGTCTTGTTCAAGAAATTCCAAACCTTCTAACATTGGAGCCCTCATAAATAGCTTCAGTGTTACATCCCATTGATCATATAAATTTATTTATTGCGGCCTATTATTCTCATCTTTATTAGTTGTTGTTTCACGGCGTTTCGGCCAACTATTCCGCTGGCCTTCCTCATGTGGTAACCGCGACTGATAGGAACTTCGAATGTCCTAACTGCATTCTCAGCAATCACTGCCATCCGTAGTTGTTCTCGTATCACCAGGTTGTGCCCAAGTAAGCAACTGGCCGGCTTTGGGTAGGATTGAAACCGCTATCTTCATACAATGCTCATCTGGAACCGTAGAGATTCAACTGTGCCACGGGCCCAGAAGGGCGATCAAGGTTGGATTTTTTTATCTTAAAAATCCACGTTTATTTATTATCTGATCTTCCATAGTCGGGTCCGTACAGAATTATATATATATATATATATATATATATATATATATATATATATATATATATATATATATATATATATATATATATATATATATATTATTTCAATTGGAAGTTATTATTGAGATGAGTGTTATTTATATAAATTTATTTATTGGGGACTATTATTCTCATATTAGTTGTTGTTTCACGACGTTTCGGCCAACTATTCCTCTGGCCTTCATCAGGTGGTAACCGCGACGGACAGGAACTTCGAATCATCTAATTGCATTCTCAGCAATTACTGGCATCCATAGTTGTGGTCGTCTCATTAGGTTTGGCATTGCCTGAAGATAGGGGTTTCAATCCTATCCAAAGCCGGACAGTTACTTTCCTGGATTATGCTTTGAGTGCAACTGTACTTATCTAGGTAAACCATGTACAAATTTCATTTGCATGAAACTCCAGCTAATACACACAACATAAATCTACATATATCAGTCAGTAGTTGCTAGTCGACACCCGGTACTTGTACTGGACTGGTCACTGATTTTGGTGTCTGCACAAATGCTGCACTCAAATTAATTCTCCTTGGTCAATGGATGGGGATCCTTCTATACTAAGGCAATTGAATTTTTTCAGAATGCCCTTTTGAGGTGAGCTTCATATCTCCCACATTAAACAGATCTTGTGTCACATTTTCTCTTGTGGGAAACAAATAAATAACAAGTCTACATATGCCTGTATGCTACAGATAGGTTTTTGCCTCGTTTACTTAATTTTCAAATCTCCTCCTATTTTTAATTTTTTTTTTATTACTTAATATTTATACATGTAATATGATCAGACCTATCGCTTTACAACTCTAAGAAGATGATACTCCATTTATACATATTCTCATTAGGGCATAATATCTTGATCGCAAAATGTGTGGCTTTTCGTAAATGCAATAATATTTTTTATATCGAGTTTCAAATATTTACTGATAGAGATGATCATAGGTAAAGATATTCCATTCCAACTTCAGATTTAGTAATAAATAGGATTAAAAAACAGTTTACAAGCCCTACAAAAATTCATAAAACGTGTGTAAAAGAATAATGCGTATCGATTAAAAACACCTGGCAGATATTTCAAAAATGAAAGTGAAAGTAAAAGCGAAACTTTCGAAGATAGGAAATAGATTTGGAAGATTAATGCCGAGCAAGAGGTGGATGGGGAGCAATGATAAATAGGTCGTTGTAGAAAGAGCTAGTAGTACTGTTAGAGAAACGTAACCTCATCAATTATATATAAGTTTCAGGGAGACCTGATAGGAAATAACTCGGTGGAAATCGCGATATATCTATTTAAATGATGCCAACTTTATATAGGACAAAAGTATACTTCAGACAGTGATACATTATATAGCTAGAAATGACATATATATAGATTTCCGTTTCTTTTTATGCCAGTCAAAGATTTTCAAAATTACTTATCTTTTTTCTCTAGCTACTGCCACTACTCATATCTTTTCTATCTTCCTACGTTTATTTACCATATATATATATATATATATATATATATATATATATATATATATATATATATATATATATATATATATATATATATATATATATATATACTCCTTTAAATTCGTTTTTCACTTGTGCGTATTGATGTTTATATTAAAAACCCTCTTTTCTATTAGTATTTATTTGCTTTCCCACCAAAGCAAAATTTGACACGAGGTCGTATTTAAAGTGGAGTTAAACCAGCTCCCCGAAAAAAGGGAAAAAGGTGCTCTCTGGTTGGGTCCAAAAATAATAATTGTCCCATTATAGAGGGGTTTCCCTGCATTGACTGGGACAAATTTCCTTAAGTGCTGCATCTGCAGAACAGATACTACACTTTGATCTCAGCTCGAACTCCAAGAACAACAGGGCATTTATTAGCTTCCCCACTGAGCAAATTAGGCACAAGGCCGTTTTTTTAATATGGAGAGTAAAGAGGAAATGGGGACAAGTTCCCCAGGGAGTTGTGGAACCGGATAGTGATAATTGGTATGAAGGAGTTCCCCTACATTGACCAATAACTTATATGTGGGGGCAACCCCATATATGATAGATGCTTGCAGTATCTACCGGAACATATACTAAACTTTGATCTCGGCCCGAAGGCCAAAAACAGCAGGGATGTATTGCCCCCCCCCGCCGACAAATTAGGCACACGGCAGATTTTTAATGTGAGCAGTGAAGGGTAAATGAAGAACAACTCCCCGGGAGTAGGTGAGCTGGATAGTGACAATTATTATAAAGGGTTGCCCCTATATTGACCAAGGTCTTATATGTGGGTTGGTATTTATTTGCTCCCTCACCGAGAAAATTAGGCACAAGGCAGATTTTTAATGTGAGGAGTGAAGGGGAAATGGTGACCAACTCCTCGGAAAGTAGGGGAGCTGGATAGTGACAATTGGTATGAACGGTTTCCACTACATTAACCAAGGTCTTATATGTGGGGTTGGTATTTATTTTCTTCCCCACCGAGCGGTGAAATGGGGGCCAGCTCCCCGGGGAGTAGGGGAGCTGGATAATGACAATTGGTGTGAAGGGTTGCCCC
>NC_136523.1:54918786-54983786 GCF_053919585.1 Euprymna scolopes | reverse complement strand
TACCCTAAATTCTTGACCAAATGCTCAACAGATATTGTTTAGAACGACAAGATACTATAAGAAGACTGACTGGGAAGCCTTCAGGGATCGCTTTAGAGATGCCACACGAGGAAATGCAGAACAAAGCGCAAATGAGACCACTGAATTGCTCAAAGTGGAAATTGGAGGAAATGCCCCCACACGAAAGTTCGACATCAAATCTACACCTCTCCAATGGTTTACTTCTACTTGCTCAGCTGTCATTTCTCAAAGACAGCATGCCTACTGCAGAGTTATCTGACATAACCCCAGTACAAAGAGACAAACGTTTACGGAAACTGCAAGTAATTGTAAGAAAGAAATAGCGACAGATAAGGGACCATTCGCCGAAAACACCAGAAAATATCTTCAAGCGCAGGAATTAGGCATTCGTGATCTATGGAAAATCTACAACAGTGTAGTAAATAATAAATAATCAACAATCCCCCCACTATACAACAAGGATGGGGTTGGTTGCAGGGTAAATAAGAAGACTAGAATGCTAGCCAGTCCGTTTGCCTAAAACTGTACATTATAAACACCAAATCACTACCTCCCTGAAAATTCTTTTGCTGACGGACACCATATTAAATAATCTGAAAATCACTCTTTCTCATGTGCCTGGTATCTAAACAAAAAAAATCAATTAGCTATCTCAAAAACATGTGTAACCAATCGGTACCATTAAGAAAAGATCTGCTGAGGTTGCTTCAGTTCTCTCCAAACTAACCAATAAATGCCTTAACGAGCTTTCCTTTTCTGACTGCTGGAAAACTGTTGCTTTGGTATACGTTTTAAAGAATTCTGGCGAAAAAAAAGAACTGACTCATTAAATTATCGATCAATAAGCTTCCTTCGTACTTTCTCGAAAATATTTGAGTCAATAATTAATCAAGCATTTTTTCTTCCACCTTAGAGTTGAAAAGCTTCTGAGCGATTCGCAATATGGATTAAGTCAAACCCATTCTACTACAAATATCCTAATGTTTATCTCTGAACGTATATTCCATGAACTGCCTAAAGCAGGGGTAAGTGGAAGAGTAGCTAAGTTAAGACTTTTCGCAAGGTCTGTCTTGTGTTCAATTGTGAAAAATCAGATAATATAGTATTACTGGACAAATACTTAACATAAGTAAATCCTCGATAGGTGTAAGTAAAAACAATATGAAATGAATGATAGTGTACGGAATGAGTCGATCATTGAACCTTCATAAATTACTTCCCTGATATAATCGTATCTTAAATGAGACTCTTTGCTGATGACCTCACGCTGCATAAAGACATGAGGCGAAATCAAATGAACTCATACCAAAGACAATTGTAAAAATCTTAGAGGAAGATGCCCAGTCCGTAATGGAATGTGGACAAAACTGGGTGGAAAGAGTTACTGCTGCAAAGAGTAAGGTTGTTCCCTGTAATTATTACAAGAATGCTTTTCAACCACCAATAGGTATTCATAATGATACATTAGCTGAAAGTACTTCGTTTAAAATCCTCGGCTTAACGTTCACATGGAACAGATATACCAAGCCCATCGACGCGGCTACGACGAGGAGGTTAGACACTCTCTCTCATGCTTAAACGTTATTACGCTGCAAGCATGATGAACGTCTACACTACCACCAGCTGCTTAATTATGGAGTACTGTAATCACATTCGGGCTCGTGAATCTGCTACTAACCTTTTAAACTTGAACAGGGTTCAAAAGAGAGTCGGTAACCTAATAGGTCAGGAACTGTCCGTTAAGCTTCAGACTTAGTCTCATCGACGCAACACTGCATTCCTCTACCTGTTTTCTATGTATTTTAATGCTAAATCCTTCGATGAACTACAACCCCTTGTACACCCGTCGACATAAATATCCCCAACAAACCGAACAAGCAGCAAAATCACACACCTACACAGTAGAGGTCACAGCTACCATAAAGCCTTTTACTTTAACACTTTGGAATCCTTCCGGGTTCCTGCTTTTCTGATTGTAGATATGCAAGCGTTCAAGTATAATGCAAACATGCATCTTGCTGCCGGACTCCCTACATAGTGTCCCTGCAATTATTTCCCAAATAGTACCTATACATAAAAGTGTAACTGGGCCTTGTTTGAGGTGAAAATGCAATAAAATAAAAAAAAAATCTGGACACATTCATTACGAAATCGCCTCTGTCTTTTCAAGGAATCTACTGTTGATTTATACGCTTGACTACTCTGCTTGTGTTATAATTATAACTTTAAGCACACTTATTGCGCTAGGCTTTATAATCGTGTAAACATTAGGTTGGTCGGTTGTTTTTGTCTTTCGGCATATCGAAGTTTTCAGGCTATTTAATGCTTAATCCAGTGATGTTAAAGAAAAGTTTTTTTAATAGAATTTTTTTAAGTAAATTTCTATTTAACCCATAATTGGGACCCTAAAAAGTACTACCACTCCGGGTCAGAGTGGACCTGGGAGCAATGGCAATTAAAGGGTGGCTTCACACACCCCAAATCCCGCAAGCTGGCGCCTCACAATAAGATATATTTAAGATCATATTCAGAACCATCAACACTAGAAAAAATCGGACTGTTCTTTTAATCGATTTTTTCTTTGATTATCGATTTTCTGTACCTATCGAAAACATTCCGATAAAAAAAACTTATTTAAGAGTACTGCTAAAGATATAAAGTCCATGTCTATGAAATTTACAAAAAAAATCAGTCCCGCTGCTTTGGAGTAGACATTAAACGAATGCATACACACTGACACACCCAAACACTCAAGAACTGTTTTTTTATATTTAAGTATAGGGATAATATAATAAGCATTTAGCATAGACCGCAGTATCAGGCCACTATAAGATCGTTGGCTATTTATCTCTTGAAAAAGTACATGCTTAATTGACCGATAATAACAGCCTTGTATATCGTATCCAATAAGACATAACTATTTCCAAAGGTCAATCAATTTATGGATTGCTTCTTTCTATTATTTCGATTCTATATGTTTCAGCTGTCTGCATTGTAACTATGAAGTGAAGTGAACCTACATCATTTTACACATTTACAAGTGTAGGGTAATACGATTATTGGCCCATATTTCAGTGTATATCTTTATAGCCTCTTTGTATATTACTCTTTATAACGTCGACTTCCTTTAGATAGTGTATGTAATACCATAGCAATGATATATGTTGTCTTACTCGTAACAGTGCACCCATAATATTTGAATGTTAAAGATGGTCGGAAAATAGCGAAAATGTAATGCCGGCAGAAGTATAAAAGAATTAGTAAGCGAAATGCAATATATAAATAAGAGAAAGCAATATGTAAGGATGACAAGAACAGTGTTTCCCTATAGTATTTCCATCTTAATTTATCCTATGCTTCATTTTCCTTTAGTACAAAACTGTAAATGTAATGTGGATAACTATCTGGCTTCAAACCTATTAGCTTGGGATTTCCGTATATAACAGTAGACTTTTCCTTTTCATAAATATCGTCTAAATGTATTATTAAGAAGTGGAGATCGCGTAATTAATCTGGATGGTTTATTCTCGTTTGCGTTAGGTCGGATAACAACTTGTATATTTACAGTATCGCCTTTCGTAAATAATACGGTAGGAAACGATAAAATTGTCGCACAAGCAAATATTACATGACTCCCTTTCCCTGTGATTTTTTCAGACCATCTACTATTTGACTAGTTGAATACAAACTATGAGAGCGTAAAGAGCCTTTTATCATGTCTGAAAGTGACACAGTGTTCAACGAGCGAGATCAGGCAGGCTCGAACCTATACCGCCAAGGAGAAAAGGAAAGTAAAAAAAAAAAATGACGCGTTCGCTGTTGTGCCCATCGCCAATATGGACGTGGCGTTGGTTTAAATTAAGACTAGACAATCGAAAGAGTAGATTACTTAAGAAAATACAGACGTAAAAAGCGACCTCTTCCTGTAGAAAAGTGTCCAGTTAAAGGTTTAGGAATTATTGTTTTTAGACAATTTTTCGAGCTTTGTCGTTCGATGGGTCGAGATTAAAAACGATACCGATCTCGTGAAAATCCGTCGCCTGGCTAGAAAGTTTTTGAGAGACATACAAACATACACACAAACATACACATATCTAAACAGAGAGTTGAGATTTATATTATAGAAAATGCTTATATATTAAAAAAAAAAAGAGGTCAGCGTTAACTTGCAGACAGAGTTTACTAAAAGCTGCCTCCTTGCAACAGTTGTCGATCGTAAAACATGTTTTTTTACAAGGGGACTACTCCAGAACCTACACACTTTTTGAAGCGTCTCCATCCAAATGTATATGTATTTTTTACTCCTTTTGGTGCTATTACAGGCGCGTTCCATCGATTTTCCTCATTCCCCTAACTACTGCTCTGTGACCCGTTAAGCCCGCGGCGAAGGAAAATTCTACACAAAACCAAACAAGAAATCCACAGATTATTTCGCAGCGTAGAAAATAATTCGGTCGATGAAAATTTAACCAATCAGTAAATTTCTATTTCACTATTTTGTTTTGGTGTATTTCATTTTATTGCTCTGATGGCATTATTTTATATTTCCCAGCATCGATATTGATATTACGGTCTTACGTGTTCCATATTTGACATTCATCTTACAATCCATCTTTCTATCAATTCGCACAATCAAATCAGATATATCTTTAAAGGTAAGGGGATATTGAAAAACGCATAAATTTCTCTCACGCTCCTCCCCTTTCGTTTGTCTTTATATATATATATATATATATATATATATATATATATATATATATATATATATATATATATATATATATATATATATGTGTGTGTGTGTGTGTATATATATATATATATATATATACGTTGCATTGGAATTGGAATTGTTGATTAATTAATATCCGTATGTTTTCAATGTCTTTTTTTTAAATATAAGAATAGGGGTTTTTGGTATTTCGCATGCTTATTTTCTTTTAACTTTTCAAATTTGTTGCAAATTTAAATTTTCATTTTTGAAACAAGGAGAAAACACGCACAAAAAAACTACATTTTTCTTTCGATGAACATAAATAAAAGTCTGTGATAAGTTATTGTGTGTACGGCATACAATAAAACACGTGCAACACGCAGTAATTGAAATAATATGAATGTCAATTAAGTATAATGTCCTGTGATTTTTAAATGTCTTACAAATTTATGTATATAAATATATATATGTATTTATATGTACATATATACATAAATATATATACATAAATAAGTATATATATATATATATATATATATATAAATATATATATATATATATATATATATATATTCATATTTTATGTCTGTATAAATACATATGAAAGTCGCTATCGGTAAAAAGTGGGGTTAATTTAATTCTATAAGATAAGGCTCTCTCTTAATGTAATAAAATCCTTCGTATGAAAACAAAAACTACCAGTGTGTTGATACCGATTATTTTCATGGATTGACGGTCTTTTGGTGATGTTATATAGACCTCCTTAATAAAAGGATGTATAAAAGTAGGGTTAAATAAATTTGAATAAAAATGTGTGTACATATATATATATATATATATATATATATATATATATATATATATATATCTGTGTGTGTGTATGTGTTTAAAGATAGAAACAGATACAGGCATATAGACCGAGCAAATATACACAATGTTATTTTACTACTATTTATCCATATTTTTCTTTCTGTATATTTTCTACGTCTTTCTCTTTGTTTTTCTCAACGTACAAATATGTCTATATCTATGATTATCGCTATCCCTTTATGACTTTTTTCTTTTACATTTTGTATATATATATATATATATATATATATATATATATATATATATATATATATATATATATGTATAGTGTTTAATGTTAAGCAAAATGATGATCCGTTTAAAAAAATAAATTAATAGTGCTATGGTAAATTCTAGAGCAGTGTGATGCAGTGATTGCAGGTGATTGAATGACTTACTGACTAGATGGTTTTCTAACGAATGATAAAAAAATTATATTTTTTGTATAGTTTTAGAGGTTAAACACTTCAAAGACTACATATATATATATATATATATATATATATATATATATATATATATATAAGTAGATTGTAGTTTGCTTGAAGAATTGTTGAAGAAAATTATAAGGTAAAATTAAAAGCCAAGAACAATGCGAGATTTTTTTTTATATAGAGTAAAATTAAATGAAAACAAAAGAAATACATTTCTTTTTTTGTTGTTTGTTTTTTCTTTTTCACACAAATTTTAACTCTAAACAACAGTCATTTTTTTCTGTTGTATTCAATGGTGTTATAAATCTCAATATATTTCAGACCTATTAGTCCTTTTTCAAGAGAAGACAGCGGAAGAGTGTTCAAAATTGGAAAAGCAGCCGCAGAGTTTGCCACGTGATACCGCGAAATATAGAACAAAAAATGACGTTAGGAGAACGTTAAAATAAATCAGTTGGTGTTTGAAATACTTGTTGCGTTTGTGAATCAAGGGAGATGACTATTCAAGCAAGGGTTTTTTTTGTTTTTTATTATTATTTTAATTATTGTTTTCTTATGTTTTAAACTTATATTATAAAAGCGGAACTCAATTCCAGTCTATTGTTTAGTGTGGGAGTATTTTTGAAATAATTAAAGATTCGAGGATACGAAGTTGAATTACGTTTCTTGAAGAAGCAAAAATGTTGATGTGAAAATCTGGTTCTGAATTAATGCAAGTGCGAATATGTTTATAGAACGACGAAGCAGTAGTGTTTAAGTGCTCTTTAATGCGGTGGTGAAGCAATCTTGTAGTGCTTCCGATGTAAGATGCACTGCATTTAGCGCATTGTAGGTCGTAAACAACGTGGTTCTTAAAGCATAAACCTGTGTGTGATATTGGGCAATTAGAGAGTGAACAAGGGGAAGGTGTATGCGATGGATGTTTTCGGTTGAGCTGTTGTCTTAAAGTAGATCCAGTGTGGATGAGTTGAATGTTCAGTCCCTCGCTGCGGAAGGCTTTTCGGATTGAAGATGAGATTTTGTCACTGAGGAAGGGTAGTTTTAGAAAACAATGGTTAGAGAAGGGTTGTTCTCAATACGAGCAGCACATAATATCACTGCTGCTCGTATTGAGAACAACATTAACAAGACATGGTCTCAAATTTGTTTTAAAAGAGATCTCCCAAAACAACACAGACTAAATTTTATTACTTAATACAGCGAATTACCTACCTTTTATCACCTTATTAAAACCCACAAAAATAGCACACACACACAGATCAGACCCATTGTTTCAAGCGTTAACGGTCCCCTTTATAAAATCTCTTGGTTAATATCCCGCCTACTTAAACCTCTACTCTCTACCTTCCCATCCCATGTTAGTAGTTCCAACCAAGTAATTAACAGACTCAACGATCTACCACACCATCTACTCAAACTATACAGATACCAATTTAGCCTAGACGTCGTTTCTTTATACACCTGCATTCCTGCACATCCAGCCATCAATCTCATGGCAGACATTATAGCATCTAAAAACCCACAATACTTCGGAATTACTCCAGGAGATCTCTTACAACTCCTCCGTATTATAGTAGACAACACTTACTTTACTTTCCTACAAAACACGTTCAAACAAGTATCTGGACTACCCATGGGCTCCATTCTATCCGGTATTCTTGCCATTGCTTATATGGACAAACTCGAAAGACACACCCTTAGTACCTGCTACTCTTTTCTCCTTTTTACTAGATATATCGATGACATTTTCATTATCACATACTCCCGCGAAGAAGCTATTAACATTTTCCACAAATTCAATAACGGCGACCCAAACTTAAAATTTACTATAGAACACCCAGACTCTTCTGAATCTCTTTCTCTACTTGATTTTAAAATACAAAAAAAAAAGGTGCCATATGCACTGAATTCTACAGAAAACCCGCCAGCAAACGCCTCTTCGTACATTTCGAATCTGCACTACCTCTCAAGGACAAACTAAACTACGCACATGCAAGACAAATGCACTAACATCTCCGACAAACATACACACACTAACAATTTCCTACAGACCCTCTCACTAAACAGCTACCCTTATACGATCCTATCCTCACTTAAAAAGAAAAAACGCAACACCCGACCCTTCTCTAACAATTGTTTTCTAAAACTACCCTTCCTCAGTGACAAAATCTCATCTTCAATCCGAAAAGCCTTCCGCAGCGAGGGACTGAACATTCAACTCATCCACACTGGATCTACTTTAAGACAACAGCTCAACCGAAAACATCCATCGCATACACCTTCCCCTTGTTCACTCTCTAATTGCCCAATATCACACACAGGTTTATGCTTTAAAAACCACGTTGTTTACGACCTACAATGCGCTAAATGCAGTGCATCTTACATCAGAAGCACTACCAGATTGCTTCACCACCGCATTAAAGAGCACTTAAACACTACTGCTTCGTCGTTCTATAAACATATTCGCACTTGCATTAATTCAGAACCAGATTTTCACATCAACATTCTTGCTTCTTCAAGAAACGTAGGTCAACTTCGTATCCTCGAATCTTTAATTATTTCAAAAAATAGTCCCACACTAAACAATAGACTGGAATTGAGTTCCGCTTTTATAATATAAGTTTAAAACATAAGAAAAACAATAATTAAAATAATAATAAAAACAACAAACAAATAAACCCTTGCTTGAATAGTCATCTCCCTTGATTCACAAACGCAACAAGTATTTCAAACACCAACTGATTTATTTTAACGTTCTCCTAACGTCATTTTTTGTTCTATATTTCGCGGTATCACGTGGCAAACTCTGCGGCTGCTTTTCCAATTTTGAACCCTCTTCCGCTGTCTTCTCTTGAAAAAGGACTAACAGGTCTGAAATATATTGAGATTTATAACACCATTGAATACAACAGAAAAAATGACTGTTGTTTAGAGTTAAAATTTGTGTGAAAAAGAAAAAACAAACAACAAAAAAAGAAATGTATTTCTTTTGTTTTCATTTAATTTTACTCTATATAAAAAAAAATCTCGCATTGTTCTTGGCTTTTAGCTTTACCTTTTATATATATATATATATATATATATATATATATTTATATATATATATATATATATATATATATATATATATATATATATACAGTGATGATCATATTTATTGGCACGGTAAAATAAAAGTTAAATTTTGTCTAATAAATTCTAAAAAAGGGATTAAATTAAAGAAAATAACAAAGTATATTATGTATTTTTAACTGGCCTTTCCGATGCAGCAATCGGATTTTAGAAAAATAAATAACAAAGGAACAACAAACATAATTGCAAAAAACCCTTGTTCAAAATTATTGGCACGGCTTTGTTTTTCTTTTAGTATCAGTATAATATCAATTAATTTCCGGTTTACGTGCTTTCTGAACTTTTTTATAGCCATATTATGCTTGTTTAACGCTAATTCAGTGAATATTTTTTTTCAGATAATTTTTAGATAGCGATTTATTTAAACTATTATAAGTGACTAAATTATAATTTTCAATCGCCATGGTTAAAACCAAGGAACACAGCGAAGAGGTCAGGAAGCTTGTTGTAGCATGCCATACCAATTGGGAGGGCTATGATAAGATTTCAAAGAAGCTAAACCTTCCCAAATCCACTGTTAGAGCCATAATAAACAAGTTCAAATCGCAAGGCCACGTTATGAGTTTAGAGGGTAGAGGGAGAAAAAGGATTCTTTCCCGAAGAGATGAACGGAAAATTGTTCGACAAGTAAAACAAACCCCAAGGATCTCTGTTGGGGAGATTGTTGATGAATAGAGCACCTCTGGAGTGAATGTATCTCGACATACAGTTGGTAGAGTTTTGAAGAGAGCTGGTGTAAAAGCATGTCGTCCGAGAAAGACTCCTTTATTGAAGCCTATGCACCTGAAAGCAAGGCTAGCCTTTGCAAAACATCATATTGATAAAGATGTTGCATTCTGGAAACGTGTTCTATGGACTGACGAAGCGAAAATAGAGTTATTTGGCCATAATAAAGTGTCTTATATTTACAGAAAATCTGGCGAAGCTTTCCTGCCTAAGAACACCATACCCACAGTGAAGCACGGTGGAGGCAGTTTGATGTTTTGGGGATCCTTTGCTGCCTCTGGACCAGGGCGACTTGTTAAGGTCACAGGTAGCATAAAAAAAGAAGATTATGTTAAAATATTGGATGAAAACCTGAAAGACTCTGCTAAAGAGCTCTCACTTGGTCGTCGTTGGTGGTTCATGCAAGATAATGACCCAAAGCATTCGGCTAAACTGACTAAGAAATGGCTTGAGGACAATCATATTAATGTTTTGGAGTGGGCATCACAAATCCCAGACCTTAATCCAATTGCAAATTTATGGAGAACATTAAAATTGAGGGTAATGCAAAGGAAGCCTAAGAATCTTATTCAATTGGAGGATTATTGTCAGGAAGAGTGGGCTAAAATTACTACTGAAGAGTGCAACAACTTGGTTGTAAACTATGAAAAGCGACTGAGGAAGGTAATCAAAGCCAAAGGCTATACAATTGATTATTAAATAAACCGTGCCAATAATTTTGAACAAGGGTTTTTTGCAATTATGTTTTTGTTCCTTTGTTATTTATTTTTTCTAAAATCCGATTGCTGCATCGGAAAGGCCAGTTAAAAATACATAATATACTTTGTTATTTTCTTTAATTTAATCCCTTTTTTAGAATTTATTAGACAAAATTTAACTTTTATTTTACCGTGCCAATAAATATGATCATCACTGTATATATATATAGGAGATACAATGAAAGAGAAAGAGAACTCCCCCTTCTTTTTAACGGCATACTAGTTTTATCTTTCTCTGTCTCAGACCTCACACTCACGTTCTCTCTCAATATCTCTCCCTTCGTCTCGTTCCCTTTATCTATCTCCCTCCTTCCCTCCTGTCTTATATATATAATATAAAACTGAACGTCTGTGGGGGGGGGGTCACGAATAGGCTCCTATATGGTTGACTATTTTTAAAAACTGATTACATATAATGATAGAAGATGTATCAAGGATCAGGAATAGGTATGTTTAATCCGGCAGAACGGCGATTCATAAAAATTGTGGGGTCTGCGTTCGCGCCTGGCCACCAAAGTATAGAAATAAAAAATGAAAAAAAAAATAAACGTTTACAAAGGATTTTGATATAGATATACATGAGAATATTTTGACACGTATGTTTCAACTTACATATGGATGCTACATTACAATTGTGGGGTCTGCGTTCGCGCCTGTCCTCCATGGAAATATGGCACAAAGTTTAACAAAGACTTTTAATATCTATTTGCGTAAGTATACTTCGATAATTATGTTTCAGTTTGAAGAAATATTGTATAATAAAATTATTGGGTGTTCGTTCGCGCCTGACCTCCATAGAATGGAAATATGTCACAAAGTTTAACAAGTTTTTTTTAAAGCGCTGACGGTCCACAATAACATCTTAACTTTAATCTTAATTAACGTTAGCTTTTATTTATTTTTTTAGTTGAATCATATTGTGTCAAATAAATCACCTCATAAATATTATTAAAGTGAAAGCCAAAAAACAAATCGGAACTTTAGACAATTCTCGACACAAATTTTGCATAACAGTTTTCTCCTTTTCCACTTGAACGTGGCACTCTTTTGTCAGTGTACTAGAAGGAATTCAGTTGATTACAACCCTTTCTGCGTGTTCTTTACATTACAATAGTACATCTGACGGCGCAATACTACACCGTTCAATACGGTAAAACTGAAACAAATCTGTTCTGTTTGAAAAGGGCGGCATTTTCTTTTTATTCATATTTATATCGATTTTTTTGCTTTAAAAAACTAATGTAATTACGTGTTTATTTTTTTATATCCCATTTTGTTGTTTCAGATTATTTTACTAAAGTAAGTAAAGCTTCATTACTTTTCGAAACTGGTTTTGTGTCTTTGTTTTGCAATATTTCGTCGATATTATGTAGAAAGAGAGTTTAGCAGAAAAGCCAACAAACGACGAACCGAAAAAATAAATATACAAGGAATAAATGTTACCATGGTCAATTAAATTTCAGTCATGTTTTTTTTTGTTTTGAAATAGTTTTTTTTAATTATATTTACTTGAAATAATTTCAGCGAACCAAAATTAAAACGAAATTTGAGGCGATAACTACTTGAATGAATTTTTATATAAACTACACATGCCATAATCGAATATTCCGCAAGCACAACATAACGGAAAACATTAAAATATGTTTATAAATATCCCTTACGTTGACGGAACTCTCTTAATTGTTAATACGGAATGCTCAGGTGGCCCTTCTTCGAATTGAAAACGGGGCTCTCCATTTCAAAGGTGATGCCATTTTAATATTTTTTAAAACGGTTCGTGAATTATTATTTTTTTTACAAACTACTTAAAAATACAAACCAATGAACTTTTCTACCAAAATAGTAACTTGTTTTGACTATGTTAACATTTATGTCTTGTTTATTCATATTATTATGTATATAACATTTTCTCTTTGTAAGGAAACTTCATTTTGTTGGTCACTCTTGCCTACAAATGGAAACATTTGATATAAAAATATATTTTCGTGAAAATTATCTTTACTTTCACCATATTTTGCTTAGGGTAAAATTTTTGAGTATCAAAACCTATCTCCCTGCTTTTCAAACCTATCATATTTTCATCAATCTAAGTCTATTTCCTTGTAGGCTGTTTTGAACCCAGTCAACGACGTGTAATTCTGCTAGTATATATATATATATATATATATATATATATATATATATATATATATATATATATATATATATATATCAAGGTAAGACTATTCACTAAGAAACCCATGAACTAAAACCAGGTTATGAAAGTGTGTAAATATAAAGTACATAATATGATAATAAAATGTCTTAATATATAAAAGAACTATACAGTCTAAAATGTCACTTAACCTCCGACCTCTCCCGTTTCAATTTCGCATTTTAGTATTTTATTTTTATGAATAGAAAAAAGTTGAATTATATTCATTCGAGCTTCCATTGACAGATAAGCTCTATTACGTCGCTTGACGAGGATATTTTGTCCTTGCCAACCAATTGTCCGAAACATTAGCATGTTCAGTGTAGCGACTGTGTAATATATTTTATACGAGTAAAAGTATTATATATATATATATATATATATATATATATATATATATATTCATTTTCCTTAAAACAATTATTACAATAATTACACGTATTATTTTTGTATGTATTTATAAGAAAAATTCTAAAAGTAAGAGTGTATTATTTATAATTTTTATTTTCTGAATGTTTTAATGAGAGAAGTCATCGGTTCCGTCGGTGTGAAACCATATAATTGGACACCGGTTTAGCTCCCGATATCAATCTTTCTTCAGACGATACTCATCTGTTTATATGAATACATATTTAACGACACTCCAATGACGTTTGTGAAATTATTTAATCTCATGTCAGCAGATTATTTTATTTATGTTAGAAAGATTTTTAACAGATATGTCACACTTAATCTATGTCCGAATGCAATCAAAACCATATAGACTCTGTGTATCAACTGTTCAATAGTATGTCAAGTTCTTCTATAACCAGACACTCTTATTCATTAACTGACTAATTTCATTTGCTCCTTTCTAGCAAATTTATTCATATAAAACTTACTTTAATGGTTTCTAACATAAAAAAATATGGATTCCGCACATTAGAGTTGCTATTACACACGTTTTTAATTGTAACGTTTTTTTCAGATGCACAAGAGTTTTGATAAGAGTTTTGTTCAAATAAGTATTTTCCCCTGCCAAGTGACATGAAATACTCTAGTACGTATTCGAAAGTTCGCAAAATTATTGTTATCGTTTTTTCTTTAAAAAAGTCGATTATTTAAAAGTTTCGAAAACATTTTGGTAAAAAAAAATATATATATAGCTTGTGTATCTTTGTTCTGTTGTAAAAAGTTCCAATAATTTCCGTTGCGATAAAATGTTTTTTTTTGCCAAGGAACATCTGCAAAACATGTATTTTTTGCTAAAACCCGGCGACTATATGAACTGTTCATATGTTAATTTGTGTCAGTCACCTTTCTTATGGATTCCTCTCCTATTCTCATTCGTTGTTTATTTTTTTCAATTTTTATTGTTTTGTATATTAGTGAAACATTTGAAATATGTTTTTTATATATATTTATTAACATATATTTTATCTTCTTCCTCCTTTCTTTGTTTAGGACGGGAATTTTTAAATATTTTTTTATGTCTCCAGATTTACGTTTTCTTTCAGACGAGTTGCGTTTCGCTTTTTCATTATTTCCATTTTCATCTAATTGTATTTCGTTTCATCTTTTTATTCTCATTATTCCTATTCTTATTCCGTGTTATTTTTTTATTACTTTATTACTAAATCATATCGCATGTTCTGTATTTTCAGACTTAAATTGCAGTACGTTGGGTTCTTATACAGTCCTCATATATTTTTAACTTTCTCTTTTTATAAATAATTTCATACGGTTTTGTTAATGTGTGTTTCTTTAATGGCTTCTTTCATTGTATAATGTTTTAACTGTTTTACCTTAGTTTTTAGTTTTTATTTTTTATGAATTCATTACTGTTTATTTTTCTTCAATACGCAATTTTATACTTTCAAATTTAAGTTTTGTTTCATATTTTTTTGATAAACCAATTTTTTTATTTAAGGTTCTTATTTATTCTTACATTTTTACATTTTAAGCTAATATTTTTACTGTTTGTTTAATTTTCTTTTAAACATGATACTATCCTTTCACTCATCACTATTACTAATTAGGGATTGTACAATTAGTTATCGTATTTTTGGTTATTTTATTTTTTTCTCATTATTTTGTTACTCCTTTATTTGTTCCTTCATTACTTCTTTACATTACTTTTGTTTCACATTTTTATACTTTATTTCATGGTTTCGTGTTATTTTATGTACGTTTTAACAGTTTAGCACAATCTTCTGTAATTCAAAGGATTATTTTTTCGTTTTACCTTCAGATTTTATGTTCTGTTTTATTTCCTCTTTTCATCGGTCGTTAGTTCTTTCTGCTTTACGTTGGTCTTAATTTACATTTTAAATTTTATTAACATACTATTTAGTTTGTATTGCGATATTGTGTTCGTTGCACCTTGGATCTCTCATTTTCTCATGTATATATATATATATATATATATATATATATATATATATATATATATATATATAATAATAAGAGAAAATAATTAATATATATACATAATTAGATATATAATTAATAATTAATATATAGATAATTATATAGATAATTAGATATATATATATATAGATAATTATATATAGATAATTAGATATAGATAATTAGATATAGATAATTAGATATATAATTAATAATTAATATTTATAATATATATATAATAAATAAATATTAATGAAAACAAAGGGATATAGTGTTTACCTGATATACGCAATGGTAAACTTAAAACTAATATAAATAACAGTATGTATATATAGAAAATGTAATCCCAACTTTATTCAAAAACTTCAACACGCAATAGAGAGTAGAGCTTATTATATGAGAAAGAAAATTAAACTGTAAGTTGAAGTTTAAAATCAAAATTTATTGTTCGACTGAATACTCCCAAAAAACATTTACAAAGTCCTTATTTAACGGAGTTTCAAAGAATGCTATTCTATCATTCTTCTCATCATCATAATTTCCTGATTTCTTAATGTTCTCTGATGAGAAGAATAATAAGAATAGCATTCTTTGAAACATCGCGGAATAAGGACTTAATAAATTGTTATTTGGAGTATTTAGCCATACAATAAATGTTGATTTTAAAGTTCAACTTACAGTTTGTAGTTTCCTTCTCTCATAATTAATATATATATATATATATATATATATATATATATATATATATATGTATATATATATATATATATATCAATTCTTTTCTCTTATTAAATATTTTTCTCTTATTAAATATTTCCCGCCCAACATCTGCCCTACTTAGTGTTTCTTACACATTTACATACTTCTACTCTTATTATATCCCCCATTTCATAGTAACTCCTCATATAAAATGCATTTAAAATATTTGGACCAAGTAAAGAATAGATACCCCGTACAGACGACGCCGCCTGGTGGTGCCAGGCGCACATTTCAACTAACACCGGTGATTCGACCTTGACATTGACACAAGCACATGGCGTCGGTTGTTTTTAAACACGTCAAATAGCAAACATGCTCGAATATTCACCAGCATTTTTAAAAAAATATATTTACAAAACCTTTGAAGATTTAAAAGAAAAAGTATATATTTACAAAAGATTGTTTTTAAATAAGTAACAAAACGAACTATTTAAATAAAAGATATTTAAATAAACGGGTGTCTCTTTCTGTTTCGGATTGTTGCGACCAAGATTGATTTTTATGTACCGTGTTTTGTGGGGGTGGGTAGGGGTGGAGGTTTTGTGTGCGTTTTTAAGACAATTCAATATTTATTTTTAAAGCATTAACTTCAGCGACAATTAATATTTTTCAAAATAATATTTTTAAATATTAAATTTTTACGAATATTCGCGAGCAAGATTTTTTTAAAAATAAAAGATATTTAAATAAATGGGTGTCTTTCTGGGTGCGTGTTTTATATATTTACAGAACTTTTTAATAACTATTTTATTCTTTTTATCAAACAAAAATAGAACTTTTATAATGACATATATATTATGGACTGTTTCGAAATTTTAAAATTAAAGTTAGTTTTATTTAAAAAAAAAAAGACGAGCTGTTTTTTTTTCAATTAAATTATAAATTTTATTTGAACGTTCAACAAACTTTTGCAGACATAAAAAATACTTTATAGATATTTTATAATAATTTTTAAAAATATATTTAAAGAAAAGTTTTTTTTTATCATTTCATCGTTGAATAAAATTTCAAAGTAATAAATGGTGAAAAAAAATGTCTCGAAAAGGAAAAACACCGTCTTTTTTTTTGTTTTATATAAAATTTTAATTTTAAAATTTCGAGGTTTGAAAAACAGTCCATAATATATATTTCATTATAAAAGTTCTATTTTTGTTTGATAAAAAGAATAAAACAGTTAATAAATAAAAAAACAAAAAACAACAGTCCATTCAGTTCAAATAAAGACTGTTTGAATAACACTTATAAAAAAGGTCCATTCTATACGGTTTTGGCCATTTTTTGTACGTTTTTAATACAATTCAATATTTATTTACAGTGCGATGTATGTCGGTGGTCAGTGAAGGAGAAATCCTTTTAGGACGAGGCAATTTTTATGCATAATAAAATCACAAGTATAAACAATCGAGATAAAAAAATATATTATTTTATTCACATATCTTTTTATAACTTTTATTTTTATAAAGATGAAATGTAGTATCACCAGATAGAAATTTTTTTATAATTTTTATTTTTATTTTAAAAAAACGCACTCAGAAAGACACCCATTTATTTAAATATCTTTTATTTAAAAACAAAAATCCTCCTCGCGAATATTCGTAGAAATTTAATATTTAAAAATATTATTTGAACATATATTAATTGTCGCTGAAGTTAATGTTTTAAAGAATAAATATTGAATTGTCTTAAAAACGCACACAAAACCTCCACCCCCACCCACTCCCACAAAACACGGTACATAAAAATCAATCTTGGTCGCAAAAATCCGAAATAGAAAGAGACACCCGTTTATTTAAATATATTTAAAAAAAAATTGCTGGTGAATATTCGAGCATGTTTGCTATTTGACGTGTTTAAAAACAACCGACGCCATGTGCTTGTGCCAATGTCAAGGTCGAATAACCGGTGTAAGTTGAAATGTGTGCCTGGCACCGCCAGGCGGCTTCGTCTGCTACGGTGTATCTATTCTTTACTTGGTCCAAATATTTAAAATAGGTGTTATTTATTTTGCCAATATATTTCTGTAATGTTGATTTTTCCTTTTCTGATGAGAAGCAGTTAGCTATAAAATGTAATAATTTAAATAACTATCCTCTTTATTTTGTTAATTTATATAAACACTCTTTTACTTCATTATGAACCTTAGTCTCCTTGTCGTCCCTTATATATATATATATATATATATATATATATATATATATATATATATATATATATATATATATATATATGTGTATGTGTGTGTATGCGTGTATGTGTGTGTGTGTGTGTGTTATGTCAGGTTATGTCATATGCTACTGGTACCATGTAACCCAGTACTACCTGCCTAATGGTCGGGTCACCGGCGACTAAACTGGTTCCCCCACCAGACTTGTTTGGTGAGGAGGGCGGCTACTCTCCCTGAAGGATTAAAAACAATACCTTCCAAAGGGCGAATGAACTCTTTTTCTGGGTCAGCTGCGAACTAGCACCGTGCGTATTTGTGTGTGTGTGTGTATATGTGTATTGGGGTAGAGAGGGCTCCCGTAAGCCGTGATGAAGTCAACCTTTCTAGGAGAAGCAAATCTCTGATTTAAAAAAAAACATAAAGCGGAAGACCAGTACCCGCATTAAGCTGGTTTGCAGTTTAATTTGTTTTTGAACCGAGAGAGAGACTTAGTTGTCGTACAAAGCTAATACTCTGTAACATCGTATTTGTATAGATACTCCTTCAGACATTTGGGCCATGGATTTTAAATGTATGAGGGAGTGGCACTCGTCTGACAAGACGTTTCAATCATCATCATGTGTGTGTGTATTCTCTCGTTTTTACATGAAATTTTTGTTTATCAATTTATCTTTGATTTTACTTAAAAACGTTTACATATTGTTTCATTCATATTTACTTTATTACTTTTTCACTCTCGTTCTTGACGTTTTTAATGTGTCGTTTTGGTCTGTTTTCGTAACTTTTCTTGTTTAACAATTTTCTGTAAGTAATTTTCGTATTAAAAATTAATTTCTCATATACATACACTACAGACCATTTGCTTCCACATAATTTTCCAGTTCAATCGAGCATTGTTAAAGTAAATACTGAATATTTACACAGAAAATTATAACTTCGTATATACATTTTTGTGATTAAATGAAGTAAAGGGGTTTTGTATCGAACTGGGGAACCGTTTGTTAGGAGTCTCCAAACCAACCCCTTTATTATTATTATTATTATTATTATTATTATTATTATTATTATTATTATTATTACGGGGATACCGTGTTCGGACTCCGGCTAGGCCCTGAGACTAGGACTCCTAACAAACGGTTCCCCAGTTCGATACAAAACACCCGATGAACGCCGGAGGGGAAAACGGTCTAAACGTTGGGATATACCATGGCTGGCTGTTAGGTTTTTGTTGGAATATTTTGGATGGTATGAATCGGTCTATGCCTACAATTAACCATTCAGTCAGGTCTGATACTATAGAGGACATAACCTGTTTAAACATGGAATGCAGGGGTAGGTCTGATATGAATGTACGGAAGCTATCCCAGTCAGCCATAGAGTATATATATATATATATATATACAGTCCGGTGGAGAGGTACGTCTGAAGACTTATTTCATTTTATTTTTTATCTTAACTGCTACAACAGAGTAGTCGGAGGATCCCAGAGGAGATAGAACGGAACCTGGACATAGCTCAAGGGAATTTGTAGAGAAAAATGTCTAGGAGGTTTGCATACTGACCGATAGTATCGGGCACACGGGTGGGTTCGTGAGTCAGGTCATAGGCAGTGGCAAAATCATGACATAACCTCTCCTCGTCATGGGTTTTATTCGAGTGGGTAAGCCATTTCATATTATGGGCAATGAAGTCAACGCAAATGTGAATGTTAGCCGAAGGATGAGCAAACAGGTCAATTGTCTCAGATATGCTTTTAAGATAGTAACTCAACTGTTGTGGGGTGATAGAAGGCAAACATAAATGCAGTAGTGTAAACTAGTGCAACCCGGAAGCACGTATTAGGTAAATTAGGGTCTTCTCTGGAGATATCCCTACCACATGGAACGGAACGCCATCTTTGATGTAGGCACATATTCCATGTCCGTGGCGATATTGGGGGCCAGATTTAAATGTTAAGTTAGAGTATCCTTTAATTATGAATTCGTCTAGGGAATTGGTAGGCCCTATGCCAGTATCGCTTAGAAAGAATATGTCCGGTTTCGTCTCCTGTAATTGGGTTTCAACCTCTGGAAGGTTGGAACGTAGACCCCTGATGTTGGAGAAGGAGACCTGGTAGTAGGGGTCTACGTTGGAGGATGGGGTTCTAGGTTTAATCGTGTTTTTTTTTGGGGGGGGGATTTGTCATGTTGAGGTTTTGGGATTTGTGGAGCATATATATATAAATAAATAAATATATATATATATATATATATATATATATATATATATATATATATATATATATATATATGCTCCACAAATCTATATATAGGTGAGCTACTGTTTGTATCGCGCTGAGTCCTAGAAATTTCCAAGTTGGTATCTGAAGGTGCATTAATTCACTGGTAGAGATGCACCCCAGTCTTCGTTAAGACATTCGTCAAGGAGAAAGTAACTCTGGTCTTTAAACATGCTGTCTACTGGGTACTCTGTTCTGTGTGAGTTATCTGCTCCAAAGGAGGTTGGCAGTAATACCAAAAAAGTGCGGATGCTTTTACATTTTAAGATTTCACCACTGTAAACAAATCATTTGTGTGGATATCCGAGCAACTTACTTGTTGTAGCGCAACCTAATACATCGGAATCGGTGAAAGAGTCCACACACACACACACACTCACACACACACACACACACACACACACACACACACACACACATATATATATATATATATATATATAGTGTTCGGAAGACTTGATATCTTGTGTATGTGCGAATCTTTAAAAAAACATAGATGAGAAATATTAATTTCTACGCTTTTGAACATGATAGTTGATAAGTTTCATTGTTTAATTAATCAGTCAATGATTAACATCTGGATGCAAATATTGGCGCACTCTTGATCGTGGTTGCTTATGTACCTCCGCACTTTTATAGGTGTATCTTGTCCAACTCATGATTTTTGTTTTATTTGAATCTCGGTAATCTGTGTGAAATTAGCTACAGAATTCTGTGTTTACTCAACGGAAGTTACACATTCTCAGTCCGTCGGCAATCTTAATTAAAGTGTCATTTTGAATTGGATTTTTCTTAGCAGTTTATCAGTAACGCCTCGGTGGTTGCGGGCGTTACAAAACTACATTTAAATAGTAGCAATAGTCCGAAAAATCAAAATAATACAGATATAATATTGTATCACAATAAGATTGCATAAGAAAATGACCACAGACACACAGACATACACACAGACAGACAGACATACATACATTTTCACTATATACTTAATCAGAGTAAAAACACTTATTACTTCTGTGTACGTTTGTTATTATAAAAACTTAAGCTGAAATAGAATTTTTCATTAATAAAGTGTCATATATATCTATCTTCTTGATATTTCGAATGTAACGATTTTGTAATTAAATGCTAATAGAATTTAAAGAAATTTAGAATCTTTCTCAAGATTTGTTCAATTATAATCCACTTTCTGCTATCTGTTTATATTTGAATTGATTATTTAAATGTTAAACTGTTCAAAGTTATTCAAATACAATTGTTGTTTAATTTAGTTATATATTTCCCTATTTTCATAATGTAAATGGATTTTTCAACATTGGGTTTTTATTTTGTACTAAATATTTTTTTTAGAAAATTACACATGTTTAATACTTTTGCAGATTTTTATCTTGGAATACTATTTGGTTCTTGCTTAGGGATTTAAAAAAATCATTGTTTCGTGAGATTAAATGATACTTATTCAACTTCATTGAAAACTTAAAATGTATTGGTTTGTAAAACAGTTAGAAAAATATTTGAAAAAATATATTATGTCATAATATTTTGGAAAATAAATTAATTCATTAAAAATAATTAAGTATTTCTTTTTGCCTGTCCATTAAATGATTTAAATGTGAGTTTCAACACACAATACAAATATTATTTCGTAGCAAAAGCTGGAAAAAGCATTGTTTCCATGGAGAAATGCGAGCGTGAAAAGGACTATGGTTAAGATTAAACTTAGCAAAGTAAAAATGCTAATTCTTAAAAATGGAAAAAACAAAATGCAATATATTCTAGTTAAAAATATAATAAATGTGTAACTTAAATATTGCAGCAGCAGAATTTTCTTTGAAAATTCAATTTAACATTATATAATCAAGTATTTATTCTCTAATATTTTATTTTGCAAATTTATTATTTTTTTTACTAGAATATCTAGCTTTTTTCTTTTCCAGTTGTAACAACTGGTTCTTCTTATTTTCTCAACGATATTACTGTTCGTGTACGCGTTTTCTATGTAATATATATATACACATATATATATATATATATACATATACATATATATATATACATTTATGCATGTATATATATATATATATATATATATATATATATATATATATATATATATATAATACTCCATATAATACTCCAAACATCTACATATAATTCATGTATCTATTTTATTGGTTTGAGAATAAAGTGCTTGCGAATTTTTTAAAATTTTTATTTAGTATGATGTATTAGCAAATGAATTTTCGTTATACCATCTTTAAATTCGTTCATCTGAAAGTATGGGTTTCGCTCGATCTGATCCTTTAAGGTACAATCTTAAAACAAGCATGTCTACTTTTATGAATATTGAATACGACAGGGAACATATCAAATTGGCACTATTGTCCTTATTTAATTCGACTTCGACCGAGACGACGCTTACACTGATCACTATGTCCACGGATTATTTTGCACAGTAACCATTACGAGAACACAGAATAATAGTGATTTAAGAAATTTCGTGGTTGTGATTAGTTTTGAAGAATGTGTGATTTCTCTATAAATTGAGGAAATCATGGCCATTATCCTTGATTAATTCTACCCAGCGAGCCGTTCATCAAAATGAAAATTTATTAAAATTAAACCGTACATCACACAAAGATTGAAGCAATCCTGACGTATGTAGACGTAGAATTCAAATGTAAAAATGAATTTCGAATATATATTTCGTGGCTGAAGCTAAGTCATCCAAAATTAAAGGCGCTGCTATGAGCTACGAATATTATTAGTTACAATTAATTATTATTCATCCTCATAGTCTTTCGCCCTGAGTTTTATCTTCTTTGTATCATTTTTAGTTAGATATTAGTTAGTATAAACTGTTTATTCGATATTTCGTTCTTACTTAGATCTAACTATTAGGTCGGTGCAAAAGAAATCTTTTTAAACGCCAAAAAACGACATACGTTTGCAGCAACTTAATAACAATACATTTACAAAATAAAACCTGGTAGTAACAATGAAAAGAAACATATTTTGTACAACATTCATAAAAATAAAGCATTTTGACAAAAATTTTGCATCACTTACACCTTTTGATTTTCTAGCGATGAGTACACACACTCTTTGTGACATCCACATATCTGGTAGGTGTGTTACACACCTTATACAAATCTTGAACTCTAACCAATTGCCATGAAATTATGAGCAGAGCAAAGATTGCAATATGCAAATAACAAGCCGTATGCGAGATGACGTCATGATAAGGGAAAAGAAGATATCACTTTCGAGAAGACAATCTCGTTTAAGAGCACGTTTAAGAAGATGTTCACACGAGAGACGCTACAGCCGTACCGAGCTCACATGTCGCGGGAGAATGAGAAAATAATTGTGGAACAAAAAAAATGGCGTTGGGGGGGGGAAACGTGTTAGTTTACGTCACAAATATACCAATAATAACGCTTATAAATGGTCACCTTTTACGGAATTTAAAATGCTATATAACGACCTTCTCCATAGCAATACAATCCAGCAGGTCCGCTAAGAATAAGAAAGTTGTTTGCTTATTAGATAAATAAATTTCATCTTTGATCATCTCAGTGAAACAAAAATATAGTCAACTAGCAATTCCACCCCGTTTTCGTCAGGCCCTATGTACTGTTGATATGTTTATGTGTATATATATATATATATATATATATATATATATATATATATATATATATATATATATACATTGAAACGTTTGACTCATGTCTAGGTTATCTATATCTAAAATTTAGTGTTTAGAAAAAAAATTGGCAGATAAGTTTGTTAGAGTATGCAAAAGTTAACTCTTTACACTTTGACGTCTTGGAAAGCAAATTATCGCCCCAAAAACTGATTAAAAACGTGTTGCAATTCATAATACTATTTATGTAAAATTTTAAATGTTTAGATCCAAAATTAGTTAAATAGTTAACTAGAGACTGCAAAGATCAGATTTTTTAAAAAACTTTGACTCCTTACCCGTCAAATTTGCGGCCTAAATCCGATTAAAAACTTGCCTTATGTCTGAATACACTTTATGTAAAATTTGAAATGTTAAGACTAAAAATTGGCTGATGTGGTAGGTGAATTTGCTTTTAATTTGACCCTTATTTTCACATTTTAACATTTAATTTTTTATTCTCATATATAGTTTTAAAAAAAGTTAATATGCATCTAAAATTTAAAGTGTTTAGACCCAACATTCGTGGAGAAGTTTTGTAGAGTTTTCAAAGGTCAAATCGTCGAAATGTTACCCCTTTAGAGCCAAATTTCTGCCGACAACCTAGTGACAATATTTTCTCATATCTCAGTACCTCCTTTCTCAAATCCGGAGTTTGTAAACTGGAATATTAACAGGGTAGTATCGTAGGGAAATCTACACACACAGACGCACACACATACATACAATTGCACTTTTCTAGATATATAGATGGGATTCCAACTCGAACGTGTAAGATAAAGTGCAGATATTTTCACTGTAATAGCACAAAAATCAGTGAATTCGTTGACAAAAGCTTACTTTCGAGAATAATAACTCTTGATATATCAAGGGTGTTTGATAGGTTTAATACAAACATTGACTTTAATGGGATGCTTATTATAGGATACCTGGAATAGCTTTCAAACCAATAAAATATTTTATCTCTCATAGATAAAAATATTCGATGATAATCATAACAACGAAACACATACCATGATGTACATTAACAATCAATTATCGATTAGTTAGTTCTAATCTTTTCCAGTTATACCAAAATTATATTTTAAGGTAATATGTCGGCATTCATCTTGCTAATACTACCGTGTATGACAACACTTCGGGGATTATTCAAGATAATACAGAACAGTTTTTGAAATATCTCTATTTGGTTATTACACGAGCAATGAAACACAAGCAAAATCATTGCTTAACTACCTGGCGAGTACACCCAGTGAACCAAGTGCAAAAAGATAGTCACAATAAACTTAAAATGGCGGTGAGAAGGTTAAAACAATGGCGCTCGGTTTAAATGTATGGGATAGTGGGAGAATATCTGGCATTCGTTTGGTTGCATATGCCTACCTTGAACAAAACAATAAATAAAATTGAAAAAAAAACATAAAAAGACATCGAAAAGAAAGATATAGAAACATAACATATGTGTTATGAATATATATTTTTTTAAACTTTCAGATCGTGTTTTTATCTGTTTAGATAAAAAAAACGATCTGAAAGTTAAAAAAAAAATGAAATTAGAAAAATGTTCCAAAAGTGTTCAACATAAGCTCAAAAAGGAAAAAAAAGAGATAATACAAACAAAAATTAAAATAAAATGATACAAACTCCAATAAAGATTAGGGGCATATAGTCATACCTATATAAGCCTGGCGAATTCTAACGAGAATAAGACGCGGAATATAATGTGTAGCTTTTTTGTCATATACATTTTCATAACTTACTACCAAGCTCTACCTACGTATTGAGCAATCGTGAAGTAAATACTAAAAATTTAGGCATAGAATTATATCTTCGCATATTAATTTAAGTGATTAAATGTAGTAATCATATATATATATATATATATATATATATATATATATATATATATATATATATATAGTAAAACTAGTAATTAGGAAAAAGCTGAAGAGAGTTCTCAATACTATTGCAGAGCAAATATGTGATCTATTTTTTATTACCGTTTTATCTGTTTGGTTAAATATGTTTCGGATGTTGGACCATGTTTACGGTCCAACAGTCTCGACAGACCTTACACACACACACACACACCCCCACACACACACACATATATATATATATATATATATATATATATATATATATATATATATACATGCATATATATGTATGTATGGAGGTATGTATGTATATACTATTGCCTTCAAATATAATACCCTTTCGAATGTCTTTAAATTACAATACATCATGTTATGGTAAGCCTTCATCGTAATTTTATATCCAAATATCATTAAGGTAGTTTATTTAATATTTGCATTATATATAATTATGTCCTATTTCTCTTTTCTGATGTAGCGCATTTAGCTTCGAAATGCTGAAATGTAAAGTTGCTTTCTATTAATTTTCGTTTAAATTATCGGTACTCCTGCAGTATTTTACCCACCGATTTCACGATCTTAACCGAGCGTTGATCGACATCCGTCGGAAAACGCCGGAACATGGCGAGCGGTACGATACTCTATCAGCCAATCAGGGCGCTTCAAACGAACGCGCAGCAGACGAATAATTTTCATTGAAATTACACACATAGCGTTTCATTTCAGTTATTTTATTGGTCAAAGTAAAAATACACAGCCTTTCATTTCAGCTATTTAATTTAGCGATAAAAAAAAAAAAACGGGAGTTGTTGGAAACATATTTATGCGAATTTATGTGGAGACAAAAATTTGGAGACAACCCTTTTGTCTCCATAATAAATCAAATCGCGGAAGGCTACCCGGTTTGGGAAGGAGCTTCTTTACACATCCTCTGAAAACCCTTTGCTCCCTACTTTGCCTCTACAGTCAGTAGAAAATCTTCCAGTCGGAACTAAAGATAAACAGTAATTGTTGTGCCCCCCTACAAACATTACTGAAAAAAAAACAAAAACAAAAAAAAAACACGTTGTTACTGTTTAATAACGTTTTGTTAAAAACAAACAAAAAAAACATTGAAGTGTTTATTACTGTTGCTTACCCCCCCCCAAAAAAAAAGCTATCGGAAAACAAAATGAACCAAAAAAAAAAAAATATTCAACAAAATAAATTTATTTTTACTTTAAAAAAAAACTTACGGTAAGTGTTTGTGATTTATTTTATCCAAATTTTTTGTATTAATTTTATCCATTTTGTTGTGTGTGTGTGTGTAATATCTTTTCCTTGTAATGTTGTTGCTATTCACATACTTTTAGCGTTCTTGCACCGTAGTAGATCCGAATTCTCGGCTTTCGTCGGCGTTAACGCCGAAAGCGTTCGTCAACGCTCGGCTAAGATCGTGAAATCGGTGGGTAAAATACTGCAGGAGTACCAAATTATCTTTATTGTTCTGAGGATATAATAAAATTATATATAATTTTAGTGTTCATTATTTATTTGATAGTATAAACTCACATACCTATATATATATATATATATATATATATACATATATATATATGTATATATATACATATATATATATGTATGCATGTCTGTATGCACTCATACCCCTCCACACACACACACACACACACACATATATATATATATATATATATATATATATATATATGGTGTGTATGTGAGAGAGAGAGAAAGAGAGAGAGAGAGAAACTGACAGACAGAAAGAGGACGGACGGATTGCAAGTTAGATTAGCGGGCAGACAGACAAAGCAAGATGAAGATGAATAAAGAGAGAGGGATGCAGAGAGGGAGAGATGGGATGCGAGAGAGAGATAGAAAATATATTCAACAATGAAAGATAAAAAAGAGAAATCCCGCGCCTGCATTCCTGTTTGATTGTTGCTAACAGTTATGGCCTGCCCACGCGTGGTTGGAATACTTAACTGTTAATTTCGGATGAATATCATATCGGCTTAAATTTTATATCCCGTTAATTACAGTGATTATCTGCCTGTGTAAAATATACATTGCGAGAAAACACGAATTACCAATTTTACGTTGAAAAAAAAGATGCTCTTTTTCCCCCTCCTTTACATTTCGCATTTTATTTCATTCTATTTTAGTTTGATTGTTCATGCAAATTCCTCAACAAATTCAAATCTTAAAAACAAACCATTATTCTTAATTTATTTGACAATCGAAAAATGCAATTCTCATCTCGAAAACAAGAATTCTTACACGAATTATCTTGAGAAAGATCCATTCTATCAGTGCAATTACTTATAAAGGTACTTGTACAGTTTAATCAAGCCATTCAAAAATTAAAATATCGAATAAAAGTTGTATTGTGCATATCCGTTTCGGACTGAAGATCTTCGAAAAAAAATTTAACTTGATCGAGTAGCTTTTTTGTTTTTTTAGAGCGAAAAAACACGTTTTTATGAGAGCGCGTTGAAGTCAACCATTATGATTTTTTTAGTACGCTATGGAAAGATAACCTGTAAAGCGCCGACACTCCCTCCCCGTCTTGAATACTAGCTTTTCCTCCTAAAAAAATCGAGCCCTTTGCTCGGTATCATCACAAATTTTATTTTTGCTGTAAAAAAAATACTTGATGAAATTAAGTGATTTTTTTTAAGAACTTCATACAATAAGAACTTCATACAATATAACCCTTTTTTTTCGATATTTTCATTTTTTTAATGTCTTAAACTGTACACACGGCGTTAAAACACCGGATTGGGAACTTATTAGTCAAGGCAAGATAAGGGGGCTGAATGTTTTAGATAGGAATTGATAAAATAGATTATCTATCCATCTATCTATCTATCTATCTATCGATATATCTATCTTTCTTTCTTTCTATCTATTTACTATTATATAAAAAAATGGCTGTGACTGTGTGTATGAGATCGTTTCTTATGGTCTGGAAAAGGGTTCGGCCAATTATTTGAAATTCCACAGGATGGCAGCTATTATGTCTGGGATGTTCTTAGGTATGTTTTGTATCGGAATGCGTCCGATAAGTATCGAAAATCCGTAATCGCAAAAACCCGGTTAAAGAAGGATGTCCGATGCTTAATAAAGTTGGCACTTTTATACAACCTCACATCACAAGCATTTAAAGAGGGTTTATCACCACAGAACCAGAAATGCACAGATTAATATATTAACTGTAGCTTCTTTTATCACAAGCAAAATGGCACAGTCTTCGAAATCTACGGCAAGGTTTTTTATGGGGCGCGTTCTAAATGAATGTTTCTTTTTAGAATACAATTGAACAATTATAGTGGACGTTTTACGCTTTATTGAGTAATTATGTAAAAATCATTTTATAACACGTAAAGGTAGTTCTTTAATAAGACGAATAAACGTTTTTTTATTTAGAGCATAATTGCACTATTATAGTTTACTTTTGCATTTGAACTTAAACTTAAGCCATTATTTACAGATTAGTTCATAAAATCAACAGTAGATTCTCTCCAGTGCAATGTAGACTACAATGTATTGTGTACTTAGTCATTTCCCATAGGTATGTGAAGTCTCCTCCCAGTACACTGTGGGGAACCCCAACTAAAGCAGATAATATGATTTAAAAAACGTCGATTTCACCGTTTCGATTTTGGGAAGTGGACTATTTGTTGCTACCCATTCAATCCCAGACATTGTCTATTGTCTCTGATAGTTCAGAATATATGGACGAATGTTCTTATATTGAGTGTTTCGTGCACAACGTTTTACTGGTGTTATCGCCGACCGTCTTCAGATGTATTGTGTCGGTCCCAGAAATCTTTTTATTTCACGAAATTTTGAACGGAGCTATTCATTTTATAAATAAGGATAGCATACTTTTTTTCTGTTGGACATGATGCGATATAAGTAATTCGACATGTGTTTTCGTATCGCAACAGTTTTCTGTTGCGATAGGATACAAGTTAACATTCTGTAACACTGTACTTAATGTTGAATGTATTTTTTTTTCAGTAAAGGCGATATCAAATATTTCCAGCGAAAACTACCGTGATAATATTTTCACTGGGAGCCAATCAACAAACTTTGCTATGTATGTTGGATTCGTAAAAAATAATAATTTTTGATTGGACAATTTAAAATTGCTGTGATAATCAATAGTTCTTCTTTTTGAGTAATTATACTTGCAACGCATCGAAAAGCGTTGCGTCTAAGTTTATATTTATGGAGAAACAAAAATATAAGGACTTCAGATAGACATAATCTAAAATAGATTTGTTTGGACGCATATAAAAAGAGATGCATTGCCAGCGTCAAAACAGTGTTCGAACAATATTTTAGACATGAGGTTATTTTTAAACAGATGGATAGGAAGTTTTATTCGAAATAAAGTTAAAATAAATCGACCGATAACAAAATTATGAAATGGGTCATGATAAAATAGTTAAAACATTTCTGTATATTCAGTAAATATGGATGAGCAATGCTCAATTTTTATGGGGATTGCTCTTTTGTTTATATGCACTTCCGTATGGAATTCTCGGAAACGTTGACTCGATATCTTTCAAAAAGGGGCATGAGCAGTAAGAAGATTACAAAGCGATTAGCTAATCACCAATCAGTAGAAAATTATCATATAAAAGCGTGGAAGGCATTAATTCCAAGAAAATAATATAAATCGAAAAATACTTTCAACAAGATCTGTTACAAAGAAATCCCTCTCGACACATTAAGAATAACTTCCTAAATAGTTTTTGTTGTTTAGATTATTAAGTAAACATCCGTTAATATTTTATGTTTTATATAGACTGATGTGGTCCACGGTTGATTGACAGTCTTACTGTGTCGGATATATACTTGAGAGTCAAAAGAATAAAAAGAATATTCTCTCTCATCCCTAGTTGTTACTATACATTTCATTAAATGACTGACCGACTTTTATTATTGCAGGTTAAAATAAACAACTAGAGCATAAATAAACCCTGATTGTCTCAGTTGGCGAATTGCAAAAATGCAATCTTAATGTCAGGGCATTTTATGCAATTACTTTCTGTGTTAAACTTGGGAAAACAGCTACAGAAACTTATGGAATGCTTCAGTCTTATTGTGAACCATCTTGCATGAGTCAAGCCTCGGTTTAGGAGTGCCATAATAGAGACAATAAGTTTGTAAGACATGATGATATGTGGGGGAGGAGTAAGTGGATTAAAACTGTCGGGTATCTATAGAGACAATAAATGTATAGTTTGATGTCAGTGTGGGATATGTACACAGTTAGTAACGAGGAAGTGACAACGCAGAGGTTTTGTGCGAAGTTTGTCCAAAGCGTACAGTTAACGTAATATTTGTCACATACTATTTAACGAAAATGGACATTAAGACAGTTCCTCAAGCTGCCTATGGTCGAGACCTTGCTCATTGTGGTGTTTCCTTATTCCCTAAGCTCATAGGAAACCTTCAAAGATGTTGTTATGAGATGCCTAATAAGACAAGAGAGGTTGTGACGACAGTCATTAACAGCCTCGCCAAGAAGGACTTACATGGTGCCTTCCAGACGTTTTTGGAACAAGTGTATCATACCCGGAGGAGATAACTTCAAAGTTTACTTGACTTTCCTGTGTGTACTCTCAATAAAAGTGCACATACAATATAGTTTGTAAATTTATTGGAGGCACCTTACATATGACCATTTGATATCCCTGCGAGCCTGTCTTTGCTTTATCTTTTTTCATGGCAAGTACTATGCTCGAATCTATAGCCCCCTTTGCAAAACTTTCACGAAAAACACTCGTCTAGTTGAAACCAATGTCAACAATTTCCCTCATTCTTTATCAGTTTCTTTACAATATGTGTGTTATATAAACAATGTTTTTTTCTTAGAACTCTCTTGGAACTCTCTTCTGTTATCATGCTTTTCAGCTGACTCCAATATGGTAATCCCTAAGTCAAACGTAAACAAGTTCTTGATGAGCCGTCCTCTTTAAGTAATCAAATTTCCACTACTAACCATTGCAGCAATATTGTCTCATTGACAAATGTACACTAATTAACTCTTATCCCCGAGTGGCATCTGGGCCTTGATTAGTGATTACTCATTTGTAAAAAAAGTTACAAGATAAATAGATAGATAGATAGATAGATATCAGAATTTCTAATCCGATGAAGGAGGATCAGTCGTTTTTTATTACAGTTAACACCTTTCACAAGCTAACGCCACAAGTGCATTTGGTAAAGTTTATTACAACAGAGGCTGGAAAGCCTGACATCTTAAATCGAGAGTACGTTCTTTAGTAGACAGGGGCGCACTCGAAATGAATGGATATGTGTAAAGCACAATTGTAAGAAGAGTCGTAACTATTTCATTTTAAACTAATTAATTCATTAATTCTAGCAATTATCATGGAACAAGCAGTAAGTATGGGCATATAAAATAAACGATAGGTTATTTGATATGACCGGGTCACGTTGGAAGTGAAAGTTTTTGTTTTACGTATAATTGAAGCATGACACTTGACTTTTGCATTTTAAACTTTAATTGATATATGAAAAAATATAAAATCGACAATAGCTTCTCTACTGCGAAATGTACATAACAAGGTATCGTGGAATAATTCGCTGCGGAGAGGTATGTGAAGCTTTGTCTCGTTGCAGCGTGATGGGTTCCCAACAAGAGCAGGCAATCGACTTGCATGATTTAAAAAAATGTGCGATTTTACCTATTTCGATGACAATAAATAAAATATTAGTGTTAAATATTTGTTGATCATTATATAAATCCCAGGAAACAGATTACAACATACTAAATGCAGGTAGATGAACAGGATCATTTAAGAGAAGAACCACTGCAATATATATATATATATATATATATATATATATATATATATAAATATATAAATATATATATATATATATATATATATATATATATATATATATATATATATATATATATATACAGTGATGATCATATTTATTGGCACGGTAAAATAAAAGTTAAATTTTGTCTAATAAATTCTAAAAAAGGGATTAAATTAAAGAAAATAACAAAGTAGATTATGTTTTTTTAACTGGCCTTTCCGATGCAGCAATCGGATTTTAGAAAAAATAAATAACAAAGGAACAACAAACATAAGTGCAAAAAAACCTTGTTCAAAATTATTGGCACGGCTTTGTTTTTCTTTTAGTATCATTATAATATCAATCAATTTCCGGTTTACGTGCTTTCTGAACTTTTTTATAGCCATATTATGCTTGTTTAACGCTAATTCAGTGAATAATTTTTTTTAGATATTTTTTAGATAGCGATTTATTTAAACTATTATAAGTGACTAAATTATAATTTTCAATCGCCATGGTTTAAACTAAGGAACACAGCGAAGACGTCAGGAAGCTTGTTGTAGCATGCCATACCAATGGGGAGGGCTATGATAAGATTTCAAAGAAGCTAAACCTTCCCAAATCCACTGTTAGAGCCATAATAAACAAGTTCAAATCGCAAGGCCACGTTATGAGTTTAGAGGGTAGAGGGAGAAAAAGGAGTCTTTCCCCAAGAGATGAACGGAAAATTGTTCGACAAGTAAAACCAAACCCAAGTATCTCTGTTGGGGAGATTGTTGATGAACAGAGCACCTCTGGAGTGAATGTATCTCGAAATACAGTTGGTAGAGTTTTGAAGAGAGCTGGTTTAAAAGCATGTCGTCCGAGAAAGACTCCCTTATTGACGCCTATGCACCTGAAAGCAAGGCTAGCCTTTGCAAAACGTCATATTGATAAAGATGTTGCATTCTGGAAACGTGTTCTATGGACTGACGAAACGAAAATAGAGTTATTTGGCCATAATAAAGTGTCTTATATTTACAGAAAATCTGGCGAAGCTTTCCTGCCTAAGAACACCATACCCACCGTGAAGCACGGTGGAGGCAGTTTGATGTTTTGGCGATCCTTTGCTGCCTCTTGACCAGGGCGACTTGTTAAGGTCACAGGTAGCATAAAAAAGGAAGATTATGTTAAAATATTGGATGAAAACCTGAAAGACTCTGCTAAAGAGCTCTCACTTGGTCGTCGTTGGTGGTTCATGCAAGATAATGACCAAAAGCATTCGGCTAAACTGACTAAGAAATGGCTTGAGGACAATCATATTAATGTTTTGGAGTGGGCATCACAAAGCCCAGACCTTAATCCAATTGAAAATTTATGGAGAACATTAAAATTGAGGGTAATGCAAAGGAAGCCTAAGAATCTTATTCAATTGGAGGATTATTGTCAGGAAGAGTGGGCTAAAATTACTACTGAAGAGTGCAACAACTTGGTTGTAAACTATGAAAAGCGACTGAGGAAGGTAATCAAAGCCAAAGGCTATACAATTGAGTATTAAATAAATCGTGCCAATAATTTTGAACAAGGGTTTTTTGCAATTATGTTTGTTGTTCCTTTGTTATTTATTTTTTCTAAAATCCGATTGCTGCATCGGAAAGGCCAGTTAAAAATACATAATATACTTTGTTAGTTTCTTTAATTTAATCCCTTTTTTTAGAATTTATTAGACAAAATTTAACTTTTATTTTACCGTGCCAATAAATATGATCATCACTATATATATATATATATATATATATATATATATATATATATATATATATATATATATATATATATATAATGCGGGACGCATGCGCGTAAAAGCGTCTACTGGTAGGTGTGCGTTGGTATCTGGGTTGTTTAAGAACGTGCTTACATTAGCATTTTAGCCATGACAACGTGGAAGCATGAATAGTGTAGATCTGAGATAAAAGCCGACAGTCAACCCTGCTTCATTTCCTGTGAGGCCATACCGAGGCTCAACATATACAAATCCGGGCTTTTATTGTGATTATCTGAGAAAAGAAAGCAAACGTGACCAGAATGGCGTACTGTTAACACGATGTAACTTGCTAGCATTCAAAAATTGGTTTTTAATGGCGCGTAGTCAAGTGGTGGTCAACTCGCTGCTACCACTAAAATCTCCAGCATTTGGTGTCGATCACTATATATTAATTTATATAAGCGAAGTGTTTATTCTGAAAAAAAAGACTCATTGTTGCTGTCTCGGAAAGAATTCTGTATATAGTCAATGCTTACCTATTGAGATGCCAATATTGTTCAGATGAGTTTTCTCATCGTCATCTATATGGCACTGAGAGTCATCGTAACAATTAAAACTAAATAAATATTAGTCGATTACCAGTAAATGGGTGAATTTCCTTCCATCGCTGAATGAATTTGCCTACACAAATTGGCCTTACGCTATTCCACGGATAATAAGTCGTTTACTATTAAGTACGGTTTAGGAGATTTAAAACTAAGCCAGTATAAGTATATTAAATCATGGCCCCCAGCAGCGATGGTCAAACCCTACTTCTATTAGACACGAGAACAAGATTGCTCCATATAACGTATCGTGTTTATATATATATATATATATATATATATATATATATATATATATATATACTGTATAAGTAAAATCAAGACGCCAAAAAAGGTGTTGATAGCAACAAACAGTGTATTTCATTTTACGTTACAATTGTTTCCATGCCAGATAGACAATTTCAAACATTATGGCGTTTGAAAATTTTCATAAAAACGCCACAATGTTTAATATTGTCAAACTGGCATGGAAACAATTGAAAAATTTCACAAAACAAAACACCATAATGTTTGAAATTGTCGATCTGGCATGGAAACAATTGTAACGTAAAATGAAATATACTTCTTGTTCTATCAACACCATTTATGAAGTCTTGATTTTGCTTATACAGTATAGTAATGAGCAATGAAAAAATATGGTAATTTTGTAGCTTACATTGAAAGTCATCTCTTTTATGCTTAAAACTTATTGGTATATGAAAATTTACTGGATTGCACGAACCAAGTATATTACATACAAGTCTATCCCTCTCTCTCTCTCTATCTATCTATCTATATATATATATATATATATATATATATATATATATATATATATATATATACCGTCCTGGTCAAAATCATAAGACCACTTAAGAAAGTAAGCGTTTACGCATATTATCGAATTTTGAATAAAACAAATGGTTGAAACCATTGCCTAAAGGTAAACATATGATGGAAAACATGAAATCTGCTCTAATCGAAACCGTAACCCCGATCTAATAAAATAATATTTTTCAAAAAACAAACTTTTTCACCTGATCAAAGTGATAAGATCACTTTAATAAAATCGGCTAGTTTTTAAAAAATGAATACGAAAAGTTTTCTAGGTTACTTAAAGTAACTTGTTAGTGGATAAAAAACATCTTACTAAATTATAAATGGTGAAAGGGAAACAATTATCAGAGTTTGAGAGAGTATGGATCTTTGAGCATAATAGGGGTGGACTCTCCCATAGATCTATTGCAATCGACGTTAATCGTAGCAAAACGTTATCACATTTTTTTTTAAGGAATCCAGATGAATATGGGCACAAAAAGAGTCCAGGTCGACAAAAAAATAAATAACCCCATCAGTTGATCGCCGTAACAGAAGAAGTGTTAAAAAAATCTCCAGTATGAACTCACGTCGATTAAAAAGCCAAACAGCAGCAGGATGTAGTCCTTAAACCATCAGACGGCATCTCAAAATGAAGGGTTTCAATCATTTAAAGCGACTGCAGAAACTACCTCTTCTTGGACAGCACAAAACTAACCGACTTAAATATGTCGCCAAATACCAGACTTGGGATGAAGAGAAGTGGGAAAATGTAATTTTCTCCGACGTGGAAACCTTTAATCTGGATGGTCCAGATGGATTTCAGTACTATTGACATGATAAAAATGTGTCCAAAGATACTTTTTCAACTCGGCATAGTAGTAGAGGGTATTTAATGATCTGGGGTGCTTTATCCTCAGCTGGGACCCTAAAGTTGCAAGTAGTGAAAGGCCGGTAAACATCATTGAAGTACATTTCAATGCTTGAAATGCTTCTATCAGGACTGAAGGGCCACGTCTGTGTGGAAGAAATTGGATTTTCCAGCAAGACAACGCTGTGATACACACTTCTCGACAAGCACGAGAATACTTTTCTTCAAATAACATAGAATTGTTAGATCATCAAGTATGTTGTCCGGACCTCAATCCCATTGAAAATCTTTTGGGATGGATGACAAAAGAAGTGTTCAAGGATGGAACCCAGTATGATTCAATAAAGGAACTTTCTGATTTATTTTCAGTACATGGGATAAAATTCCTTCGCACCTGATAAAAAAACTTAGTCGCAAGCATGCCGAATAGAATTATTAAAGTAATTTGTAATAATGGAGGCTATACTAAATACTGAAACCATTTTAGTAACTTATAATTGCCTTTTGTTAGATAAATTATCAGTGATCTTATCATTTTGACCAGATGAAAATGTTTTTTTTTTAAATAATTATTAGATCAGGGTTAAGGGTTCGAATGAAGCGGATTTCATTTTTTCCATCATATTTTCCCTTTTGGCAATGGTTTCAATCATTGGTTTGATTAAAAATTGGATAATATGCGTAAACGCTTACTTTCTGAAGTGGTCTTATGATTTTGACCAGGACTGTATATATATATATATATAAATATATATATATATATGTATATATATATATATATACATATATATATACATATATATATATACATATATATGCATATACATATATATGTATATATATATGTGTGTGTGGGTATGTGTGTGGGGGTTGTGTGTGCGTAGATAGATGGATAGTTGTATAGATAGATAGATATTTGTGTATATATATATATATACATTATATATATACATTATATATATACATTATATATATATATATATATATATTGTTTACAGAAAGATTTACATGGGACAAGTAATGGGTCCCGTCATTTAAAACCCGATAATTAGGGACCATTTTAGATACGCATGCCAAGCTCTCTTCAGCCAATACTCATCTCTCTTTTATAATACAATTTAATTTTTTACATCGTTCATTTCTCTGCACTCTTCCATTGTTAAATAATAATTTCGAAATAATAACGTTAATATATCCGTGCGCACGTCATGCACGTATGCGCAACCGGATGTTGTAAACCTGAAAGTGGGTTACATACATCGTTACAAGGTCATTTGAGTTTAATAATTATATAGATTGATAATGATTTTTAATCATTTTTATCGGATAAGATTGTGACAGAGGTTTTCAGACATAAAAAAAACGTATTATCACATCTCAGGCATTCCATTGACACGTATAACCAGTACCGCTATTATTATTTCAAACGATTTCCTTTGTCTAGTCTAGTGTCGATTTACGAAAGATAACGTTGCCAATTTGTCTTAAGATCGAATAAGCAGAGGTACAGATGCAAAATAGTTGTAAGAACGACACCCAATAGCTATGCTTAACTACGGTTATTAATATTTACCTTTACTCCAACCATGACAGCGAAATTAATAATATTTCACTTTTATTTCTATTTGCCTCTGTGAACAATATTTCCCACCACAACTACTCGATATTAGCCAATATTCGTACTTATACAGTTTAATCAAGACATTAAATAAATGAAAATATCGAAAAAAGAAAGTTCATGCTGTACGTATCCGTTATCCAAAGAAGTTATCCGAAAAAGGAAATTCGCTTAATTTCATCAAGAAGGTTTTCATTTATACAGCAGAAAAACTCCTTTTTATAACAGCACGTTGAATGTAGGTATCTTGGAATTTTTTGAACACGTCACGGGGAGATAACTCAATTTAAACCGCAGCCACTCCCTCGCTATCTTTTATATTAGCTTTTATTTCTAAAATTGTACCTTTTGCTCTGTATCATAAAAATTGTTTTTCGCTGTCAAAATAAAAATAAAAACAAAAAAACAACAACTTGAATTAAGTGAATTTTTTTCGGAGAACTTTATTCCATAACGGATACGTACAAGATAAACACTTTTTCGATATTTTCATTTTTTTAATGTCTTGATTAAATTGTACAAGTGCCCAATATTGTGTATTTAACACGTCTGAATCATTTCTACGTCCCATTTTGGACATTTTGTATTGTTGAATTTTGACACTAGTACACACAGGTCTATTTTTGCGAAAGTACATTTATGGACTTCATAACAACTATTGTCTGTAACTTGTTTTAAAAATCGCACAGGCCTATTGCATGGCTAGATATGCCAGGTTATTTTATGACATGAGCAAGGAGCTGTCGATATATCGTTTTGTTTTGTTTTGTATTTTTATGTCGGGAATTATCAAGGCGCGAAAACCACTCGTGGGTTAGGATAAATAAATACCACTTGACCGGCAAAAGAACACGGTATTTATAAGTAATGGCGTAACATTATTGGCGTGGGTTTATTCACTATGATGGCGCAACATGAACTTGTTTACATCATATTTGAAAACGTTTAAGTTATAGTCAGCAGGGAAACAGTACCGGTGGTATTGAGCTCTACAGATTTGCAGTTCGTGGAAATAGAATTTGATCAAAGACGTTACATACAGATTGATAGGCACGGATGGATGAGAAGAGAAATTGTTCGCTGTTATGGTAGCTAGATAAATATAGTGATATAGTATAAGGGTCAGTATACGTTTCGAAATATGTTTTAGATTTTAGTTTTCAAGTAAAGATAATCACTAGAACTTTATCGCATCTAATGAAAGAAATATATACTTGCTAGTTAATATAGATTACTTATAATCTGGGCAAAAACTCTGGCTAATAGGTATCTATTTTATGGATATTTTATAGAGTATGCCTATAGGTTAAACTAATGCATCACTTTGCAATAGAAATATGTAGGTTCTTTGCAATAGACATCTATAGATGTTTAGTATTTATCGATTTTGAAAAAGTCATCCTACTAAAATTTATGACCGGAAGCTAAACCCTCCTCTCAAGGTACGTGCGAAATATGTGATTTTATATCAGCTTGGGGAGAAACGCAATTGGGTTAGTCCAGCTGAAGCAGGAAAGATGATATAACTTACACAAATACAGCATTAATATACAATACAGATATAAAGGGATTTGGAGAGGATTTAAAAGTATCATAATTTTTGTTGTTTATTATGCAAAACAGACAGGAAGGTGTGCTGGGGGCAAAACCTTATCCCTTTAAAACAGACATTTATAAATAACATTTGCATCAGTTATTTTAGTAGCATACATCAGTAACAATAAACATGTGGCCAGTATAGGCTTTATATTTAAGCATTACACTGAGTCATAGAATGATAAAATATAATTTCCAAACGAAGGGAAGAAGTATAAGTAAATAAGAGCAGGAAAACAGGTTATAACTTAATTGCTTCCTAATCAGTGGTTTGGACAACTTAGCAGTTTTTGTATGTTTGCTTTTATTTTTGTATATATATATATATATATATATATATATATATATATATATATATATATATATATATATATATATATATATATCATATTTTGTACTATAGTGTAATTCTTCCACTTCATCAAGATATTTCGGTCTGTCGGATCACTGCAAATGCTGTCTGGACAGCTGTTTCGTTTTGGTTTTTACGTCACACAAGATCAAGGAAGGTTCTGTCTTTGAATGGGATCACTGTGGATTACATTGGATAACTATCGGATTGTAACATGAAAGTTATCCAATTACTGAATCAACTGGAATTTGGCAATTGGATTAGTCTGGGATCGATCCGGAATTACAGTCTTATCTTTTCTACCCAAAAAAATAATGGGCATAAATTAATAAGAAGCACACCATGGCACTATAGCCATTTGTAGCTTTTCCTTTTTTCACAGAGAGGTCACCACTCATCAAGGGCCAAAATCACTCGATAATAAGGGTCAAGGAGTATACAGAAGTCAATGGCCCAGTATCCTAGTAATCGTTTGTAGTGACAAATTTGTTATATTGGATTACTTAAATGGATTGCTCATCTAGATTTTGTGTTTGTTGGACTTGAATATGATCAAATTATAGTATGCTGGAAAGCAGGCAAATGAAAGTGTTCCACAGGCGTTCACTTCTAAGTAAGAAGATTTGTTCATGGAATCAACGTTATGGATTAGGCATAGAAAAAGATTGTGGGAAGTTATTGATAGTGGTTTCAGATAGGCGAGTGTTTTTCATAAAATTTTGGCAAGGAGGAGTCCATACATTGGATCTCAGATAGGCATCTGTCATGAGAATAGTGATAGAGTGGGAAAGAGGTTGCAGGGAAGAGAACAGTGCACCTCCACCAGGTCTATTTAGAACTGTGTCAAAGCGTGATAAGAGTTTTCCAGCAGCTCCTTCCCCGATGTGGCAACAGTACTCCATCTGCGGATGCATTTGGCTCTTACTAAGGTAGAGAATTGCATCAGCAGTGATATATCTTCTGGAGCGGTAGAAGGATCGCACCATTTTTCCAGCCCAGAAGTTTGTCAAAACGGGGGAGCTTCACCAAGACGATAGCCATTCATTTCAATTGATTCCACATAGCGTTGATGATGAAAAATAGAAGCTTGATTTTAGATGCATTAAATTAACCAGCCATTTTTATCCCCGTTGCACCACATGCTCCAGAGCAGAGGAGAGAGTATTAGAGAAAACTTTGTCATTTACGGCCTTTGGTGTGTTGATATAGAGGGTAATGTCATCATCATAAATGCCTTTGAATGATCTTAGGATGTGATTTGGAAGATAATTGATGTAAGAGAGTTGGTTGCAAGATGAGCCCCTGCGGGATTCTGGCATTAATACTGTGAGCTTCTGATTTCTGCCAATCAACCACTACTTTTATGTACCTATGAGAGAAATTGTTTAATAATTGAGAAAACATGTCCAGCTATACAGTACCTGGAGATCTTGTAAAGTAGGCCGTTATGCCATACTCTATCAAAGGTCTTTGATATGTCAAGAGCAATTGCACAAGAAAGGAAGCCTCCGTCAAAAGATTCGCTAATCCTATGAGATATAACCATTACCGCATCTCTCGCTAAGAAGGTTATTTTTTCTGAGATGATGAACTACTTGTCCATTTAACACAGATTCCAGCAACTTACTCATGACACACAGGAGATTTATTGGTCTATAGTGAGAGGAAGATGCCCAATCACCTGAATTCTAAAATATAGTGCATACTGCCAAGGTTGTCCAGGATGTTGGAAAGCAATTCTTTTTAAACCAATGCTTAAACAGTTTTGTAAGTATGGGAACTAGTTCTGGTTGAAGCTTGGCAAAATCATGCATAAATGTTTTTATGTCGTATAGTGTGTTTTCTGATAAAAGATGAAATACGAGGGGTTGGCGACCTTGGTCGCATAGGGTATAATTAGTTGCAAAGTTCTTGGCAAAGACTTTGGCTTTGTCTGATGCTGACGAGATTGCCTCAGGTCCATTGATAATGGTTGGGATAGAGCGCATGATTCTGTTCAGGATACTGTTTGCTATTTGCCAAAACTGGTGGTAACAAAACTTCTGCTCAGCTACTTTGGACTTAACTGACTGAGCATACAACTCTCCAGCATTCTTTATTACTCTTTTACAGTGATTGCTGGGAGTCCTAGTATCGATTTTAGTCTCAGTACAGCTCATGTTTTTCCTTTGATCCTCTTTCAATGAAGGCAATATTATCTTTTTAAAAATGCCTTCTCTGTATGATATGTCTTTAGAAAAGCGTGTGTCTTCACAATGCCATAACCTAAAAAGGGTTCCCTATCCCGAAATATTGCAGTCCCTTTTCAACTGAAAGCATAATAACATTTAATTTTTTAACCCATTTGTTATTTTTACTTATTCTATATAATTAGAGCATGTTTTTAAATGTATTTAAAGTGTATTTTAAACCACATTTCCAAACTCCCATTCTTATCTGAATTCATTTTAACTGGCGTGTTTACGCCTTATGTTATACAATAAAATATGATAATGCAATTTTGTTAGATGGACTTGCATAAAAACCTTTAAATATATTTAAAATTTTAACCATCCCTTAATCTGCCTTAAAAATTACTAAAAAATAATTTATTATATTGTATTATTTTATTCCATTTCTATTGTCTGTGCTATCTATCCACTTTAAACTTTTCTTCCCAAATTTTTCTCGCATGCCATTTGTTTGTTAGTAAAAGTTAGCAATATATGTATATACATACAATAGAAAAATTGGAAATGAGCATCTCTTTTCTTTGGTAAATGAGTTTGTATGTTTTAAATTATTAATACAGAAATCGAAAATTATACCGTTTCAATTAAATAAAAGAAGGAAGTATTAAAATCAAAACACACATTTGGCTCTTAAGGTAGATCCTCCCTCACTCACTCTTAATGTTCTCAAATAAACGCTAATCTTTGAACCCCAATTAATTCTACGTGGAGACGCTGGTCTTTTAGCGAGACTAAAATGGGTTACTCGAAGAACACTAAGTTAAGTGCGTCTATATATGGGTGTTGTGTGGAACCTCCTCATGTAGATCTACTCCAACAATGTCTTTTGTTTTCTTTTCTTTATATTATCTTACATATTCAAATAATTATTAATATTCTATTAATTTATTTAAAACAAATAAGTTCCTACAGTAGATTGGTTTTCTCACAGTACTTGGAAGATACAATTTCTTGTAAATGTTAGAGGGGAATCTATCTCCAATCCTGCGCTATTTATAAAGAATAGAGAAACACTTTATAGTAAGATACTCAATAACTTCATCCAGGCGGGGACGACGAAAGACCTGGTGTAAAAACTAGACGCAGGGTTAACCCTCATGGTGTGATGGACACGAGAATCTTTAAGATCATCCATCTAAGAGAAAGAAAATCTGATAACAAAACTGAGAAACGGGTCCCTCCTACATCATGGTTTACAACCTTCCTGGAGCTGGTGACTCGAATAAATTCCCACTTTGCTAACATAACTTACTTAAGGAGTAGATAGGCTCTTCCTATCGCCGGCTGTCACATTTCTTCTTTGCCTATTTGCCAGGCCAGAGATTCACCAGAGTCACCCTGTGCTTAACCTGATTTCCTGACTAGGACATTGAACCCTGCTCCCCTATTCCCTATTTTAAATTTCTCTCTTTCTCTCAGAAACTGAGAAAGTTTGCTTGCATGCCACTTGTGCTCACTAGACTTGTTTGGCACGGTCTTGTCTAAGAGGTTGAGGGGAACCAATGTATAGTTTGTCTAGCCGCTGTTTCTGATTGGCAGTACAGATACCCTAACTCTTTAGTAATGCTAAGACAGGCTGCTCTATTATCAGATGCATAATATCAGGATAGTTGTAGTATAGAAAGGGTCCCTATTGGTATATCGGGTTGGCTTTCATGAGACCACACATTCTAGACATGACTCGGCTAATCGATCACTGTGTGTGTATAATTGACATCAAAACAGGTCCACTTGGCTCAACACTCTTCCCCTAACCTAACATTAAACAAAAACACAATTAAATGGCAAACCAAGCAAATATCACGATAAAACTAGACAACCAGCCAAACAAAACCAATTCGCCTCCGCCCTTGAGGCTCGCTTCCACAAATATCCGTGAGATTTGTGGTAATATAGATGATGTAGAGTCTTACCTTTTAGTAACCTCTCCGGGTATCTTAGCATTGAGTGAAACAAACTTACACTCTTCAATCCTCTCCAACTACTTTAACATTACAGGATACATCACTCTTTCCCATCAGGACTCGGATCGATGTATGCACGCGCTTAGAGTTTTTATTCGTCGCTTCCTCCCTTAAACTAGAGAGAAAAATATTGAATCGGATTGCTAGGCGTGTATGTGCTTTCGACTAACATTTCATCACTGCGTTAGTTACTTATATTTTCTCTGCCGTTTTTCCTCAAGCCAGGATTGCACCCTAATCGATCATTTATCTGATAGTATAGATGCAGCACTCTCCTTGGATAGTGACGCCCAAATACAGGCGTTTGGCGACTTTAATGCCCACCATAAAAACTGGCTTGGTTTCGCAGGTTACAAAAATGCAGTTGGATACTCCACTTTTAGCTTCTCTCTAGCCCACTTCCACACATAGTAATGTTTCCAACTGGCCTGCCAGATTGTGAACCTCAGAAGGCTTCACTGCTAGACCTATTCCTCACCACAGTGCCTAAGGACTGTGTGACTAATGCCCACAGTCCACCTAGAAACGGAGACCACCTAGTGGTATCAGGTGACATCACATTTCAATCCCAACCTCAAGGTGGGGAACCATTGCTCAAAACCACAAGTACTACAGCGGGGCTTACTGGGAAACTATTAGAGAACACATCCGAGATGTTCCATGGACCGATATCTTCTCTCCTCCTGCTGAACAGTTTGCCAATGAAACAACTGAATGGTGAAAAGCGTGGATTGAAGCACATGTCCCAATACGGAAGTAGTATAACAAGCCCAGTCACCTCCATGGTTTACAGATTGTGTAGCTTCTATGACACAAAGACAGCATGCATTCCGTCAGTGTTTACGTCACAAGTAAAGTACAAATAGGCAAAATTCATAGATGCTAGAAATCATTGTAAAAGAGAAATAGTGACAGTCAAAAGAAAGCATGCTGAAATAATCAGGGAATGCATAGAATCGCCAAAGATAGGAACTCGTGGTTTCTGAAAAATCTATACTAGTGTAGTGAATAAAGGGCAATCAATAATTCCTCCACTGAGCAACAGCCAGAAGGGTGTCATGCACGGTAACGGAGACGGCGGAACTGCTGTCCTGGCAATTGCTGCTAACTCCACCTTAGAGTAAACAACTCCCTCTCAAATTTCCCTATGCGGACTACAGCCACACTAGATGACGTAAAAATCACCCCTTTTCATGTCTGCGATATCAAAAAAACTTAGAAACATCAAAAGCCTGTGGGCCTGATCTCATATCTGCTATACTAATTAAGAAATGTTTAAGTGAGCTAAGCCTTATACTTTCAAAGCTATACAATAAATGCCTTGCTGAATTTTGCTTCCCTAATAGCTGGAAGATGCCCTTTGTTGTACCAATATAGAGGAATTCTGATGAAAGAACAGACTTCTTAATTGTTGCCCCATTAATCTCTTCCCCTTCTCCGGTAAATTCTTTGATACCTTAATTAATCAAGCACTAGTTCAACACCCCGCAAAAGCAAATCTTCTCTCTGACAAACAGTATGGATTCAGGCAATGCCGCTCTACTGCATATATTTTAACATTTATCTGTGACTGCATTTACCATGTACTGGATAAAGCGGGTGGAGACACAGCTGTAACCCTTGATACATCCAAGGCCTTTGACAAAGTCTGACATAAAGGGCTGCTAATGAAAAGTAACATGTACGTTTTAACTGGATGTATACTAAATATAATTAGATCCATAATAGAAAATAAAAGCATGCAGGTTGTCATTAATGGGCATACCAAGCAGCATAACGTTAATGTAGGAGTGTCTCAGGGGTCGATACTTGGACCATTATTATACCTGATATTAAAAGACGACCTCCCTCATAATAATCTGTCCGATATGGGTATATTTGCTGATGATACAATGCTCGATAACAATCATAAGGGAAGAATAGATGTACATAAATCTAAGACAATGGCTGAATCATTAGAAAATGACCTCCAGACCATAGATGAATGGGGACGCAAATGTGTGGTAATATTTAAGGCTAGTAAAACTAAGCTGCTTTCCTTTAACAATTATAAGACGCCTCTCGAACCGCCTATATCGATGAAAAATAACACCTTACCTGAGAATTCTAGCTTCACACTCCTTTTTTTTTACTATTTTACTTTGAGGACAATATGAACTGGAACAAATACATAGAAAACATTGCAAAGACTGCTGCAAAAATAGTTGGTTCCTTCTACCAAGCTAGAAGACTACTCACACCTGAGAGTATCCCTTACTTCTACAACGTCACCATTCGCTCATGCATGGAGTATTACTGCCACAGGTGGGCTGGTGCATCTACCACTAGCCTCTCCATCTTGGATAGGTTCCAAAAAAGTTGTCAATCTAACCGGTCCCACTTTATCAACTAAGCTCCAGCTCTTGTCCCATCGTCACAATGTTGCATCTCTATGCCTGTTTAAATGGAATGCGTTCTGATGAACTTGTACCCCGTGCATATCCCCTTCACTGTCAACGTCGCTAAATGCCAAAACGTTTTCTATTCTAATAGTCTCTTCCCTTGACCAGCTAAACTTTGGAATTCCCTTCCTGCTACGTGCTTTCCTGGTCGCACTGATATGCAGAAGTTTAAATAAACCGACATCTTGCTAATCTTTCCTAGACATGGTTCCAAAAAGTAGCCTTTTTCGTTCAAGAGGTGATGTGCCTTGTTAGGAGTTAACATTAAATAAATAAATAGAGCTGGTAGAGTGTATATGCGGATATATTTATCATGCAAGTGAATGCTATACATAAAAAATAGTATACATGAAATGTAATTATAAAATGCATGCTAGATAGGTGTGGGAGGATGGTATATGGATCTCCAGAATAGATTTCCACATAGGGGACAAGGAGTCGGGAGTGGGATTCTGGAGTCGGAGTCGGAGGCGGAAGTCGGAGTTGGATTCTAAGATATCAAAGGAGTCAGAGTCAGAGTCGGAGTCGGCATTCTATGAGTTAAAGAGTCGGAGTCGGACTTTCACCATCCGACTCCGCAACCCTGGTAATAACATCGCTCGATCTAAGGACATATTTGAGTTTTGTTAAGAGGATAAATTTACGGACAAGATACGCTCTGGTGATGTAGAGTCATTCAACCCAATCTCCAGCGATTTAATTTCTCAGTTATTTCTATTTTTTTCCTGTAAACAACATTTCCTGATCATGTCAAGTTTTGATATGACCTTACAATGTATTAAAAAACCTGTATGACGCATCATGCATCAATATAGGGATTTTATCACGTCGTTTTTTATGTCTGTCCTCCCATGTCTATTCTTAGCCAGAATCGAAGTAAAGTATGTGTCAATCTGTAATTTTGGTTGGGTATATTTTCCGCAGATATTTTGTTTATAATTCACAACAAAAACTCGTATATCAAAGATAATGGCCTGACAATTGTCAATCTACCGAAAAAAAAACCTGAACGAAAAACAGAAAACAACTAACAAGGCAATATCTATATATGGGGATGAAGTCGCTGAAGGCTTTTTTACATCACTTAGGTATTTGAAGTATTTCTCACACAGAAAGTTCTCGAGTTAGGTCTGGAGTGAATTGCCCATTTTTGTAGGGTGTGTTTAGTAACCTGTGATCGTTTATTGTCACAGAGGTGAGTTGGGTCTTTTTTTTGCTCGCTGTTGTAGAAGTTTCTAATGATTTTTATCCATTTCTGCGTCGTACTAGTTTCACCTTCACTCAAAAAACTATAATGGATGAGACCCTGTGCAAAACCCAAGCAGTCAGCATGGCATTTTTCGGTGCAACTCTGATATCAGAAAGTGTGATGGAGCTTCGTTGGCATCTAGCAACTGGGCTGAGCGTCACTGGTTGTCGTATAGAACTTTTGTTCCAAGCCATAACCTTGGTGAGAAAAAGGGTGTGCTTGTTCGGTAAAAACAGGGGAGATGACACTTAATAACTGTTTTTTTTTGTGGTTGTTGTGTTGTTGTCGTACTTGAGAGGCACCAATTTATCAAGTATTTTTTCTTTTTCTAATCCCTCGCCAGTTGATGGAAATCATCAGATACATTATGTCTAATTCAGAAGCAAGTTCTTAAACAGTTGTGCGCTGATGTCCTCGTCTAAGGATCCTAATTGATCGTTGTCAACATCGAATGGCCGAAAACTACACTTATCAACTTCGAGGTATCCGTCGCCGTGAGGAAATTCCTGAAACCAGTATTATGCCGTGCGTTCAGTAGTTGATATCCTGGCTGTTCTAGCAGTTTTCCGTCCCAGCTTTATTAAAACAAGAACATTTTGGAAATGTTCTTCATTTTTTCATCTTGTATTAAACGTTCTTAAAAGTAGACATACTTTTTTCGAAACGGTTGTTATTCAAATGATTAGGTAGCAAGAACAATGCATTTAAAAATGATAATATCAGGTAAAGTTGTTATAACAAATATGAATACATTTATTTGAAAATAGATCATTTGGAACCAGGATTAATAATTCTGCAAGAACCTAGTTCTCAAATTAATATATATATATATATATATATATATATATATATATATATATATATATATATATATATATATATATATATATATATATATATATATATATATACATATATATATATATATGTATATGTATATATATATATATATATATTTGCGGGGTACAAAATTTTATTATGGCTATGTAAAGACTAAATTTAAGCTTGTTCGAAAACATTATTTATGTAAGGTTTTGAAATTAAAAAATAAAAATGAATGTGTCAGCTGACCGGTTTCGAATCTCGCTCAACAGAGTTAAATCGAGCTTAATTACGTTTTAAAAAGAAAAGGAGGAAAAATGAATCGCAGATGAAAAAGTAGGGGGAATATATGTATATAAAAAAAGGGGGGAGGAATTAATTATTAAATAGAAACTAGATTAAACCCTAAGACATTCCCTTTTTGTTTGCAAAGAGAAGATCTCAGAGTCTTAATATATATATTTTCTAGAATTTTAAGACGGTAAAGTGAGTGCGACTTACTAAGGATGGAAAAAAAAAAGTATGCACTAAAAATCAAAGCGCAAATACGATTATTTATAAGGTGCTCTCCTATAGATTAACCATGGGTATTGTTCAAAACGTAGGTAGTTTCCATTTCGAATTTTGGATGGAACATGTTGTTATACCTTATTATCTAATCTTTGAGACGTCCGCCCGACGTACCGCACACCGCAGCTAGATTTAAATAAATAAATAATATAATTGTTATGGGGGAAGAACGTCCCCCCCACCATAACAATTCTATTATTATATTTATGGGGTTAATCGTGACACCATGCACTGAAGATTCCCGAAAGGATGAACCACTAGTGTCCGTAGGTATTTAATTATTATAGTCAGAAAATAAATATGGAAGCCCCTTTAAGAAACTCGGTTCTTATCGTTGAGCACTTTCAGTTGAATTAAGTCGGTCAATTTAGCTCTTATGCATAGATCATCGTATAACGATTAGATCACTGTCTGACTGACGTAAAGAACATTTAAAAAATTAAGATGTTTTAATTCGACGTTATTTCACACTGTTAATGGTAGCCGAATGGATGCGGTCTTTGCTAATCGAGTCAGATATTGCTCGTGTGGCCGAGTTCGAATCTATCGACTGGTGTTAATCGTGACACGCTGCACTGAAGATTCCCGAGAAGATGAAACTCTAGTGTCTGTGGGTATGGGCGATTAAACTGGTTCCTCCACCAAACTTGTGTGGTTAGGAGGGTGGCTAGGCTCCGTGAAGGATTAAAAAAAAACACCGTGTGTGTTTGTGTGTATGTATGTGTGTGCTGGGGTTGAGAGGGCTCCCATAAGCTGTGCTGAAGGCAACCTTGCTAGAAGAAGCCAATCTCTGATTTAAAAAAAAACATAAAGCGGGAGACCAGTACCCGCATGAAGCTGGTCTGCAGTTTAACTTGTTGCTGGCTATCTTGCTCTTGCTTGTTGCTAGATCTCAACATTTTGAACCGAGAGAGAGACTTAGCTGCCGTACAAAGCTAAGACTCTGTAACATCATCTTTGTATAGATACTCCCTCAGTGATTTGTCTAAAAAATGGTCCTGTGGCGATGGAAGTCATTTTTGAACTCGTGGACTTTAAGTGTCTTAGGGAGTTGCACTCGTCTGACAAGATGTTGCAATCATATATATATATATATATATATATATATATATATATATATATATATATATATATATTTGATTGTAAAAAAAACAAACTAAAACCAAGAAAATAATAAAGAAAGAGCGCAGTATATAAGTAGGAATGTGTGTGTTTCACATGGAATTTTCGCTTGGCGTTTTTAGGTTGGTGCACATGTCCTTTACTGATATTCATTCAGTGATTAAACAAGTGCGTGTGCACTAAAGCAAATATTGATGTGATCGATACGAGATTCCTAACGATATTAATCCTCTATTTATACGGCTGTCTCTCTCTCCCCAGCATCCCTCGCTTTCTTCCATTCCATTTCTCATTCTCCATATATATATATATATATATATATATATATATATATATATATATATATATATATATATATATATATATATATATATATATATATATATATATTATTATTATTTTTATTATTAATATTATTATTTTTATTAGTTTTGTTGGAGAAAGAAATCCAGAAGAGTGCTCAATTAAAAGGGAAATCTGAAATAATATAATAGCGTATTTATCTTTTGTGTACAGAAAGTTGTTAGATGAGATAAGTCATTGATACCTCGGTTTCAAGCCCGATAGTTAGGACCGTTTAAGATATCCTTACCAAGCTCTCTTCACAAAGACTGGCTCGTAACGTTTCTCCTGTGGGAGAGAAGTTGCAGGGAAGAGAAAATTGCATCACCCACTAGGCCACGAAGCCTGTTTTGTATTCTGTCAACGCAGGATAGGCTGTTTTTAGCAGCTCCTGCCCAGATGTGGCAGCAGTATTTCATCCTTGGGCGTAATTAGCTTTTATACAATTTCAATAATGATAGCAAATATAAGGAACAGTTACAATATGATTTATATTAAAGTAAACAATGCAGACAAATATTATTATTATATCTTACAAAATGTATTATTTAATTTAAAAGTGATAAATTAGAGCATGTAATTATATTCAATTATTAGATGCGGATAATAATGTAAATATCAAATTGGAATATGGAAGAATAGTTTATTCTAAATATAATAACTGCTGGGTTGATCGCAATTTGTGGACCTGTTAAACATTAGTTTGCTAAAAATATTAGGTAATTGGATTGTCGTAAAACTATTAATAGAATTAAAAATCCCAAACAATGATCTAAAAGTCCGCTGTATATATTGCAGTTGAATGTTGTATGATTGACGCATTGACTCAAATAAATCAGACAGATATTTTGAGTTGGAGTGTATGTAAAACACTTGTTATAATAAGGTATATATATGAAGCAAATTCAGCATTAAACACTTTTTAATATATGTATATATATATATATATATATATAAATATATGTGTGTGTATGTATGTATTTATGTATATATGTATATCAGGTCATGCCATATGCTACTGGTACCATGTAACACAGTGCTAACTGCCTCATGGTCGGGTCACCGGCGACTTAACTGGTTCCCCCACCAAACTTGCTTGGTGAGGAGGGTTGATAGTTTCCCTAAAGGATAAAAAACAAGACCTTTTAAAGAGCGAATGAACCCTTTTTCAGGGTCAACAGCCAACTAGCACCGTGTGTGTTTGTGTGTGTATATATATGTATGTGTTGGGGTGGAGAGGGCTCCCGTAAGCTGTGGTGAAGGTAACTTTACTAGGAGAAGCAAATCTCTGATTTAAAAAAAAACTATAAAGCGGGAGACCAGTACCCGCATTAAACAAGTCTGCATTTTAAATAGTTGCTGGATATCGTGCTCTTGCTTGTTGCTGGATCTCAATATTTTGAACCGAGAGAGATACTTAGTTGTTGTACAAAGCTAGGACTCTGTAACATCATATGTGTATAGCTACTCCCTCAGGGATTTGTCTATTAAAAATGTCCCGTGGCGATGGAAGTCATTTTTGGGCTTATAAGAGGCTTAGGGAGTGGCACTCGTCTGACAAGACGTTGCAATCAATATATATATATGTATATTAGCTAGAGGTTTATTATATTATTCATGATTTATAGGTTAAAATAAAAAAAATGTGAGAGGATAGGAGGAAGAAAGAGACAAGTAAGAAGAAAAAAAACTACAAAATGGGCATATAAAATTGTAGGTCTGAAAATAAAATATTCTAAACGATGTTATAAGTACAGTTGTTGAACATATTATGCATGAGTTTAAATGAGTATTTAATACAGAAAAGGTTAATAGGGAGTAAGTTGAATATATGCTTTTATGTCAAATAACATTTCGAATTCTTTAATAATTAATAGTAAAATAAGAATTACATTTTTGTTAGTAATTAATATACTAAATCTAGGATGGATAACAGTGAGGTTAAAACTGTCACAGCATAAACAATTACAATAGATTATTTTTTGTAGAGGTGAGCGAAAACAACTAGATATCCATATTTGATAAGTCTCACCTAATTAAAGATTGTGCTGGGTAAGTCAATGGCAGATTTATTCGTTAACTGAGTAACTCTATATTACACATTTTAAAACACATACCCTAGGGGATACCGGCTATAATTATGTTATATCAACTGAAAACCATTTTAATTTAATATAGTTAAAAAGCTGCGGAATCTTATCTTGGATGAAATTCTAATAACACAGACTAGACATTTATAATTTGGAATGATTTGACAATATAGATAATATAGATACAACATTTTTTTTTAAATTTAGAACTATACAAATGCGTACTTAATTTAGTCCGAAAAATCACCTCTATAATATATTTCAACAGATCTGCAGGTGCTAATTTGAGAGAGCCGGTGGACAGATCAGCAAAAAAAAAAACACATAAAATATGTATATGCAGATGTAAAGACATTGGAACAATACAAGAAATTGATTAAGTAAATAAAAAACAAACTATAGCATAGGGGTAACGCGGAGAAAAAGAAGACGGTGATATTATTACAAAGGAAGACATAGATATAGAATTCCTCATACTTTAGCATAACATCAGAGACGGAGAAAATTCTATTTTTACAGTTCAACGTATATTCTATTCACCGTACATCATTTTACAGTACAGAAAATTATACAGTACAGAAAATTCTATTTTACAGTTCAACACACAGCCACACACACATACCTCTCTCTCTCTCTCTCTCTCTATATATATATATATATATATATATATATATATATATATATATATATATATGTGGGTGTGTGTGTGTGCGTGTGTGTGCGTGTGTGTGCGTGTGTGTGTGTGTGGTTTTGGGAATTTTTTAACCTTCAAAAATATAAAAACCATGTTTAATTTTTTATTTTTATCATTCGTTATACAAATATTTAGTCAGTAAGTCATTTAATTATCTGCAGTCACTGTATCAACTTGCTCTATCGAATTCACAATAGTACTAATATATATATTTATATATATATATATATATATATATATATATATATATATATATTGCATACAGAAAGTTGTTAGATGAGACATGTCATTGGTACCATCGGTTGCAAGCCCGATAATTAGGACCGATTAAGATATCCTTATCAAGCTCTCTTCAGCCAATATTCGTTAATGGCAGGTGCTCGTCTGAACTCCAATCTCTGCCCCCCTCGCCAATCATTCACGATAACTACCCGCCTAGCTTAAACCACTGTCAAAATTTTCCCCCACTCCTATCTGTGCCAAAATAAAAACGTAGATTCCATGAACAAAACTTCTTTCTTAGAAGTGCACGCCTGTTGAACTCTGTTCCGGTTGTCTGTTTCCCACCTGACTACAACCTGGATGTCTTAAAGTCCAATGTAAGCAAATTCCTGATGAACCGCCTCCTTAAATACGACACTTTATCAAATTTCCAACACTAATGTACTTGTCACACAATAACCCTTATCCCCGAGTGACGTCCTTGTAAAAAAAAGATTACTAGTTTATCGTACGTTATTGTTTATTTTACTATTTTTTTTTATAATATATGTACCTGTATAAAGACAAGAACTTAATTCGACTGCTTTGAGAGTTTAATATATTTTTTCTTATCTATTCTTCTAAAAATGTTATATTAATGTGAAAATAATCTCCGATCGAAGTGTATCATAAACTACGTACTTATTTAAATTAATCAAATGAGTTACAACATATTATTAGATAATTAAATTCTACATGCACTTTATATTATCATGAACGTTTTAAATCTGTTGATAAAGCACAACATCAAAAACTTATACCATTTCAATTTATTATTTTAAATATTATTTTAGATTCATTTATTTAACAAAATAGTGTCATTACTTGATTTTTAATTTTTATTCAAACTATTCTATTTATTTTTTAATATATTAATCAATATATATAAAATCAAAAAAAAATAAAATCTTATTTTTATTAACTAATATTATTTTTAAGATGCTGTATGATTATTAAATCTACGTTTACAACTACCAGCTGTTCGCCCAATGCGTGTTTTTGTTCTAATATTATCTATTACTTCACATTTATAAACTATACTGGAAATAAGACATTTACTTTCGAACAGACATTTCTCAATATTCCTGCAGTTGTACAGTGAGTTCCATTTAATCGTTTGATTATTTAATAAACATTCTGTATTAGTCGTTTTGTATATTGTTACACTGTATGAACTTATTATAATGTTACTAAGTTATTCATAGTCAAAACAGATAATCGAACATCATTTCGGTTTATAATTTTAGTTAGATTAGTTCCATTAGGCATTATTTTTCAATAATTGTTTATTATTCATTATACAAATCTTTATATATATACATATATATATATATATATATATATATATATATATATATATATGTGTGTGTGTATGTGTGTGTGTCGGGGTGTGTGTGTGTTTGTGTGTGTACATATACTACGTTAAAGTTGTTCAGAAGGAAGTAGGAATGTAACACAATTGTAAGAAATGAACAATATATATATTGTTACTGCTATTCAAATAAGAAAAATCTTTACATGATCTCTATACTGAACGTGACAATGTGTTAGACAAAGTGTTAGTGTAACCAGAGTGCTTTGAAAGCGAGAGAATAAAAACAAACTTTATTAAATACTATACCCTTTAAATAAAAGTTAAACCACCGATTCAATTTACGTAAATTATTAAACAAATATAAATATATAAAGAAAACGGGTAACGTAAGTACAGATTATAGAATACGAAAAGAAGAAAAGGAATCAAATAAAACATATATAATAAATATAGACCGAGAAGGTACAATAAAATTATAGCTCGGGGAGATAAACGGGCGTATCCGAATATATGTTATATAACAAGCAGCAGGCGTTAACCGGCGTTGTCAAGTGGAACCTGCTTTCCCCAGCAAAACGTTAAACCCGGTATTTGTTGGTGGCTACTACCGACTTTGAACAAATGGGAACACTGGCGGCCGTTGCCGAAACATTATAACCTAGCATTCACTTGTTTTGTATCGATAACATGCAGGTACTCGTGGAATTTTAAAACAATTAAGGGAATGCGTAAATAAGTATGAACGAATAAATGTACGAAAATTGCCCCATTAGAAATTAGATTATAATGGAAACTATAAACAGAAGTGTTAGAGGTTAGTCATTATCAGTGTATATGAAGAGTTTAGATTTTTCGAAATCAGTGGTAGCATCGTATCTGTATAAGACTTTGTCTTCCTTTTAACTATTCCATCAATAGTAGTATATTGAATTGAAAATTATGTTGTCCATTTTTTAACGTTTGAAAAACTCCCAATATAAACAACAGCTATCAGAATAGACACAGCCAGCATCCCCATCCAAAAACCGCGTTCGTAATAGGCATCCCAATTTAAAAAACTGTATTTGGAGTAGACAATCTCATTTTGGGGAGGTTACGTAAAAGTAATTTCCCCAAACTTAATCGTGACAATCGTAATCAGCGTACTGACCGCTAATGCTAAAAAAAAGAAAAGAAAAACGTATTCTGAAGTGTCAGTGTCGATAAGTGAGAAGTAGTTTTGTTTATCACTCGTGCTTCCAACCCTGGCAATCAATAAATTATGGCGCATTATACAGGTCTTGATAGCTCTATAAGTAATTGTCTCCGCATATTTGAATGATGTTCAAGTAATCAGCATAGTGGAAAACCAATAAAAGTCGTCATTCCAAAGGAAATTGTAGAGGTGGACCTAATGTACAATTCTGCCCCCAACAAACAAAAAAGGTAACGGGTGCGTAATTTGGAGATATACTCTAATGAATTCAATCGCCTAATTAATAAAATGCACGTAAAAATTGATAGGCGATATTGGTATAACCTACTTTGCAAACACGCTTGTTAATTGAGGTTTGTAACAGAAATTGGAAAATAACTAAACAGTTTAACAACATATATCATTTATTTGCAAATGTATGTGATAAAAAAACTATACTATCTATGGATGAATACAGTGTACGTATTTTTATATATTTTTTTATAATAAATATGGTGAAAAACGTAAACATAAAATATCGTTAACTAAAAAAAAGATATATATTGGAAAGGAATCACCATTTATCAAGGTCCAGAGACCACTCGACGATAAGGGTTAAAAAGTGTAAACTGGTCAAATGGATGCTATCATACTAATTATCAGAAGCGTAAATTTGGTACATGTGATTACTTACATTGGATTAACTCATCGAGAATTTGTTTACCTTGGACTTGAAGACGGACATATTGTAGTCAGCTACAAAGCATGTATACAGAGAGATTTCCATAGGTGTGAAGTTTAAAGAAAGAAGCTTTGTTCATGGAAGTTTAGACGTAGGCAGCGACAAAGAGTGCGGGAAATTATTGATATTGTTTTTGTTAGAGAAGTGTTTCTCGGTAATGTTTGATGAGGAGGGACCATAGATTGGAGCTTGGACGAGAACTTGCCAGGAAAATAACGACAGAACAAATATATAAATAGGAATAGAATTTTGTAATATGAGAATAGTCAGAGCGCACCCAATTAAAATATCCGGAACTTTCGAAGGGAGAAATTATAATTTTGGAACAGAAAATGAAAAAGGTAATGTGTATATGATCGTATTAGGAAGGGTTACAAGAAATTAAAGTAATACTGTGCATATTTCTTCTAAGTGACGATTGGTGAAGGTATGAGAACTATATATATATAGGAAAAATAGGCACGTCTTCTTTAATAATGGTTAATTTGTGATGATGTTTTTTTCTTTGGTGTAGTGTAGATTCATTATAACAAATAAATGTGTATCTAATGTCATTCTAACATCATACTCTTATCGTCGCTATTTCCATATCTCCGGTTTTCATGGTTGCTTTTTCTTTTCTGGTGGCGACTTCATTTTTCGATTGACAATTTTTTTTTATTCATTTACTCATTTATTGTATTTCTTTACTTTTTAGTCTATTCTTTGCTTTTTATCCTCCCATATTTTTCTTGTTTTCAATTTAATTATTTATTTATTTGTCTAGAAGTGTAAGTCAGTTTTAGTTTCAGAACAGTTTCTGATGGTTCGTTGTTCTACACAAGTCCTGGAGGTGAGTGGTTCGCAATAGACGTTCCCGTGTTGACGCGAAGAAAACATATGCGAAATTGCTACAGAAAGCTTTAATATTTATGGAACAATTCCGGTCTTTGATTGGTTGGTAGCAGAACGTGAATTTATTCGATTCGTCAGTTCCTAACAACGTCGTTTATAAACAGAATCTCCCGACTGTGCGGGATCATGCCCCATTATACTTCCAGTGTGATGGGATGTGCCTCCTAGCGGCTTCGGCTGCAGGGAGACAGGATAGTAGTACTCGTCAAGGATCCGTTCTTGACAGCCAGTCCAACAGGTGAGGGGTCGGGAACCGTCCAGCACCTGTTGGACTGAGGTATGCCGCCTGAGTACTACCTAGGAGGTCCACCCTCTCAGGCCTTGCCACCGGGCTTTCCGGTGGGGAAAGTTAATTGTTATCGCTTGAGGCGCCCCTACCGGGGAATGCCGACGGTGGTGCCCAGGAAATGTTTGATGAGGCAAGAGTGGCCCTCCTTTAGGGGAGCTTGCCTATTTCCAACTTCCGGCTTTGTGCCACATTTTGGTGTGGTGGACACTAAATAAATAGCTACCCCATTATACTTCCAAAAATTTGTAACAATTTGTTTATTTATAAGATGTATGTAAATATAGTCAAATCAATATTTAGTTGAACAAATATATGGGCTTAGTTATATGGTTAGAATAAAGGTGGTTTACGGGTTGAAATATATTTTCTCCTCTACCGAGGTGATCGTAGCATAGGTTTTTATATCTACATATAAATTTATTTTAGAAGGTTGTCATTATTTATTTTTTTCTTAAGCCTGTCCATAATACTAGCAAATTATATGCATGTATCTATCTATCTATCTATCTATATATATATATATATATCTTTCTATATATATATATATAAATATATATATATATATATATATATATATGGTTATATTTTTTTTAATATAATAGACGCTCCATTTCATAAACTTAGCCATTAATTTGTTCTTCTGACCAGTGTTTCTTAATTTAATTCTGGGACTTTCACGTGCATATCTAAGTTGACCTAATTATTAACGCAAACTTTCGCGCTTTTTGTCTGGGTCAGCTTGACCTTACTTTTCAAATTTGAACTTTCACCGCTTTTCGTTTTTTTTTAAACCTTAATTTACTTGATTCCTCCAGCCTTGACAGACGTGTTTTAAATATTCTCTCCAGTGCTTTTTCTTTTAATAATTTGGAATTCATTCCATTTGCGATTTTTTTCCAAGGAACTCTGCCTTTTGGATCATTTTGGACCATTTGGAATTTACCCATTGGATTGGAAATTTTAAATTCGACCGTTTTTGATTTTACCATTCTTGGATTTTTTATCCTTCACCGGACTATCTATTCATGTGAAATCTTATTTATCATTTTTCTTTTACCCCTATTCTCCTTACCTCACCCTTTTTTAACCACGTAAGCTCTGTGACTTACTTGTAGTTTCATTAAATACTTTTATATGCAAAACCCGATACTGAATTTTGCTAATTCTTGCCCTCTGATGAGAAGGAGAGTTTTCTTCGAAACTCCGCGGATTAAGGACTATCCACTTATCTTGTGCTTCCTTTTTTAAAATTAAATATGTTTTTAACTCTTTTTCAAGATGTCTTTTAACATGTTTTATTAATCGTTTGTTCATATATATATACATATATATATACATATATATATATATATATATATATATATATATATATATATATATATATATATGATAGATATATTTGATAAGTTTACTTGCTTCGTTTTAGGGATAGGATTTCCAAACTATAAACATGCAAAAAGGTGTATAAAAGCATATATTAATCTACATTTGTGGAGCATTTTTCATATCATTCTATAGTGTTTCTTTTCCTAATGTAAAATTCCTTTACGATAGTGCTTCTTGTAGGCATATAACTATGAATTTGACCACATGGACATATATCTTATAAATAAACAAAAATAAATAAATACAATATTAAGTAGAAAAAGATGGACGGATAAAAAATCGAGGAATAAAATTAAAAAAAATTAAATAAAAATACATTAATAAATAAATAAAACCACTCAAAAAGAAAAATAAAGTTGCCACAAGAAATGAAAAATCAAACATAAAAACAGCGATGATAAAAAGTATAATATTACTTCAGATCCAAGCGAAAACGTAGGCCAATAAAAAAAAAGATACCAATACCTTACCATTGCGGCAGCTCAACCACAAAAATTAATACTTCCTCCTCTCTCATCCCTACCTCCTTTTTTCACGCCACTTCTATCAAAAAACTCTACTGTTCACATTTACAAAGTATCCAACCCAATTTCTTACAGCATATAAACCACAGCAACCACATTATAAAACTAATATAACTTTTACTCTCGGTTCAATGTCGATTTTTTTAGTCTGATAAAGTGGTATCCTTAAATTGTGTTTAGGCTGAAACATGTATGCATATAAATAACAATTACTGTTGGTATTAAAAAAAAAACACTATAATTGCTCTGTTCTTATTGCGCATTAATACTCACGCGAATTTAATTAAATTTCCATCAAGGAAACCAATCAATACAACCATTATACACTATACATTATACAGATTATAGGACAACCGTATCCCGGAGATCTACTGTATATATAGGGTGTCCGTAAAGTTACTATACAGTCTTACAAGTTACTATACAGACACCCTGTAATATATTAACAGTACAGTAAGATATTATATTTACATATTTATTTGTAGAAAAAGAATAAAAATAAATAACACCTTTATGTTTATAAACATCTCAGAAAATACACGTGTTTCATCCGAAAAGACTGTAACAATCAAGCCGAACAATTTTTGTGACAAATATTCAAATTGGAGGCCTTCAGCTCCAATACATTCTCGACAATATGACACCACATTCTGACAAACTTTGGTGCACAGGTCACGATCAAGGTTGACAAATGTATCAATAACAAATTGTCGAAGATCTTCAACACTTCTTGGCTTTCTCGAATACACATAGCCTTTGATGACTCCACGGACAAATAAGTCCATTGGCGTTATGTCTGGAGATCGTGGAGGAAATTCAATGGGCCCTCGCCTGCCGATCCATTTAAAAAAATAAATATTAACTATTAATACAAATGTAATACAATAAAACAATAAGACGGTATAGTAACTTTACGGACACCCTATATATATATATATATATATATATATATATATATATATATAATTATTATAGTAAAAAAATAATTATATATATATATATATATATATATATATATATATATATATATATATATATATATATATATATATATGATTAGTTTTTTTTGGAAAAAGAATTCCAGTAGAGTGCTCAATTAAAAGGAAAATCCAAATTTTAAGAGCGTACTTATATTTTGTGTACAGAAAGTTGTTAGTTGAGACAGGTCATTGGTACCGTCGGTTTCAAGCCCGATAATAAGGCCCGTTTAAGGTATCCTTATCAAGCTCTCTTCAGCCAATATTCGTCTATCTTATAACCGGAAGTGTGAAGTATATATACCTCGCGAATCCCCGTTCAAATCTCGTTTTGTATAATCCCCCTTTTTTAATCTATCTATCTATCTATCTATCTATCTATATATATATATATATATATATATATATATATATATATATATATATATATATATCGGATAATGTAATACCTAATTTTCAACTTTGAATTGTTTTAATTTAAGATCTAATTTCGAAAAAATGTTTTTTTATATGAATCGATTTTAATTTGAACCCCATTTAATTTTAAAATCTCTTTCCTTATGTATAAAACCATCAAAATCTGTATTGGTATCGGTTAAAAACTTAAAAATTCGTTTAATTATATCGAATTACATTTAAAATTTCCAAAAATACGTTTAAAGTTTAAAAAATATATTTTTAATTATATCGAATCACGTTTAAAAATTTCGAAATATTTTTAATATTTTTAAAAAACCCAAATCTTTCAAGGGTTGGGGAAGTGAGTATTTATCTATCCTGAGTGATTTCCCTAGTTTATTAACATTATTATATTTTTCTATAGTTTTAAATTCGAAATAGATTATAAATTACATTTATATAAAAAAATACAATTTAATTATATTTTATATTACATTGATTAAAAATCTATAATATAATTGCGATTAAAATCCAAGTTTACCGACTAATTATTTATGTATTTACAATTTTTTTCCTTATATATATATATATATATATATATATATATATATATATATATATATATATATATATATATAAACAAAATCTAAGTGGTGTTCTTTTCATTGATCCAATTTATTAGGAGCCCCTTCCTTCTATGTATGCAACTTTTCAAAGCTTTACTCCTCACATTTAAACATTTTATTTTTGGGTCATGAATGGACCGGAGGATGTAGTATTTCTCTGCGTTACAGAGTGAGCATTCACTTAATTCCGGGACGTATGCTGGTCTATGCTCTATTTTTCTCCATTTTATGGAAAAGGGTGTATTTTTTTCTTTAAGCTCCCACACGCGGGTAGCTAATGCTGTATTCATCCTTGTTTTAGCTCTAAAGGAGCTCATATGCGCATAATATCTTTGTTTAAATTGGTTTTTTGTCATACCTATATATATTTCCGGTATATTTATGGATTGTTCCGTTACTGTGGCCTCATAAACAAGGGATTCAGCTTTACAATTACCCTCCAATGGACAGCTATTTTTGGTCCTGCAAGGGCAGCCTGCGTTATCTATCTTTTTTGGTTCTTTGGATATTATCGACTTTATTGATGGAGCTGTCGAGTAACTAACTTTCACCGTGTTTCTATTAAAAAGTTTATGTAGTCTATGTGTTCTTGGAAAATGTTTGTCTAGAAGGCTAAGAAAACAATGCCCTACTCTAGTTTTAGTGTTTAATGAAAACGGAGGTAAGAACCAGATTATTTTCCGTTTCCTCTTTCGTTTTATATTTTCTCTATTCTGGGTTTGTATAAATTTTATGTTTTCTTTGAACCCACTTTGATGCAGTGCGTCATTATAATATGGTGCTGCTTTCTCGAACACTTCAGCGTTCGAAGAAAGCCGTGAAATCCTTTGGCTAATGTTCGCTACCATATTTTTAAACACTGTGGGTGGGTGGCATGAACCCTTATTTATATACATGAGTTTTTCATTTAGTTTGTGGAAGGGTTTGTGTATTTTCTTCTCGAGATCTAGAGTGGCATCTAAAAAATCTACTCTATCTAAATTTGTCTGTATTATTATTTTAAAGCCTAGTTCCTTAAAAAAATCAGTTAGGTATTTTCTAAGCCTGTCTAGTGCACATCCATTGTAGTCACGCGATAGGCAAAGTCCATCATCTCTATAAAATAATATATATATATATATATATATATATATATATATATATATATATATATATATATGTGTGTGTGTGGGGGGTACTAATAGAAATTTTAAATCCATACATTTTCATTAAATCCATGTATTTTCGTGTGTGCCTTACAGGCAAATGCTAGGGGAAGGAAATTTTCAAAATCAAAACAACCAATACCCTCAAGCGACAAGGCGGGGTTTTCAGCAAGAAGACTGCATTCCTATGCAACAGACATCAGTGCGACTTCCAGTCTCATCTGCTTCGAGCCGCTGTGGAAACGATGTGGTTCAAGTTTGTGTTTGTGGCCGTCGCCCAGCCACACCCAAGCCAAAACAATATACCAAACGATTTACATTCTTTCGAAAGCACGGTGGGTTAATGGATCAGGTCTGGATACACGACTACACTTGGGCGGCGGGCCAAAGATGGTCGTCTCTGATAACGGTGCACTGAGCCCATGGTTCGTCAGCTAGATCCGTGAGTTTGCTGGCCTATTGAAACCACAACATACAATTACACATTTGGAGGTCTTTAGAAACTCTGGGGGTAAACATCGAACACGATAAACTTGTTTGGCCAGCTTACCATCGTTGGCGAAAATCAAAATAATACTATCCCAAGAACAGAAATATCGTAAACATAGGTGCACGAAACATCCACAACGTCCAAGACGTACCGAACACCAACCGACTCGAACGATGTACAACTCTCACTGCAAATTCCTTACCCCCTTCTACGTTGATGTTGCGGCTCTTACTAAAATCTAATTACTCGAAGAGGGCAATAAAACGGAAGCTAAAACGGGCTACACATTCTTCTGGATAGGCAAAGCCTCAAAGGTGTCAGCTTCATCATCTGCTCCTAATAAGTGCAGCAGCACAACTTCGCTCCCACAATCATTGAGAGTTTTATTACTGTCCTCATCCCCATCATACATGCCAGCAACCTCACAGTAATTTTTGTCTATGCCCGACTTTGTCCTCTACTGATGCAGACAATGCTGCCGTTTATACCAATTTTGATTGCACCACCCAAGCAGCGCCTGCCAATGTGCTGGGCTATTTTAATTCTCGAGTAAGCAAAGACAATTGTATGCTGGAGCAAATCCTCGATCTCCATGGCACGGAAACTGTTACGCAAAACGCCATCTCCTACTTGCTCGTTATGCAGAACAACAACTCCTGGAAACCAACACTATCTTCCAGTAAACGACACAACAAAAGGTCACGTAAAGTCATCATCGATCTAAACACTGCCACAGCCCGGAATACGGTCTGCCCGGACCCATAGACCTAAAAAACATTCGTAATACCAAACCCTTGTGTGGAGCAGATGTCGGACCACAGGTTCCTGCCATTCCTACTCT
>NC_136523.1:54826286-54916286 GCF_053919585.1 Euprymna scolopes | reverse complement strand
ATACATTAGTCATTGTGATTTTAGCATAGTAAACAGTGGGAATTTTGTAACTTGGATTACTTGAAAAAGAAAACTGTTCGAATGATTGAAAATGAAAACAAAATAACAATGTAAATATATTGATAAGAAAAAAACAAACGAAGTTTCCGTTTCAGGAACCCGAGTTTAATTTTATGTCGTAATCATTCAACTCGTTAGCGGTTTTATTCAGCGATTAGGGATAACCATACGACATATCTAATTACCAAAGTGATTTTTTTTTAATTTTTTTTTTTTATTAAAACTAAACCTGTTTAGTTTTAATGAACCAATTTTTTTAAAGCCAACACTTTAGTTATTTTGAGAGCGTGCAACTGCACCCGAAAGGTTGATTAGGAAACTCCAAATCCTTTTATGACTCGAAAAAAAAAGGGCTTTTTATCGGCTTAAATGATAAACTAATGTTAAATATTAGTATTTAATATAATGAGATATCAATCTACACAATTTGCCCTCGATTCTGAAATAAAATGAAATCCTGACATTGTGATCATTTTTGCAGGTGTTATGTGCCAAATATTGAAATAAGAATGTTTAAATTCAATTATTGTAATTTAAGTCTTTAATTTTAAAGTCGATTTTATTTATAAAATATCTTTTTAGAAATCAATCTCAAAAACAATCTGAACAATAAATCTCTTTTGTTATGGCTAAGTTTTTGTCAAGGGTAGAAATTATAATAGACAAGTATTCATCCATGATGACATTTTACCGATTTCCTGGTTTACAGGTATTCTTGCTAAATTTCTTCGAAAGAATTGACATAAACAATACTTCAACTAAATACGTATATTTTATGCAATAATGACTTTTGTTTCTTCTGACTTTTCCTAAACTAAACATAAAACATCGGTTAGGGTTAGTTTAACATTCTGTAAAAGTACCTTCCGTTTTTTTATTTTTTTTTGTACTTCTGCAGAGAAGGTAAAAAACCGATAAAAACTGGATATATTTTTCGTGTTTTTATTCAATTTAACATGTTTATTCAGCTCGAAAAGAATACAGTGTTTACCGATGTGTTGGAAAATTCAAGATGGCGTCTCACACATTCTTTAACACCGTTAGTTTGGGAAAAGGTGTTATAAATAAAAAACTATACAAAATACTATTAAAAACCCGCCGAATATATGTCAACCTATGTCACGGTAACATATATTGAGCGGGTTTTTAACAGTATTTTAACCGGTTTTTTATTTATTATACCTTTTTCCAAACTTACTGTGTTAAAGAGAGAATCGGCCGCCATCTTGAATTTTCCAATACATCGGTAAACACTGTATGCTTTTTGAGCTGAATAAACATGTTAAATTGAATAAAAACACGAAAAATATATCCAGTTTGGTAGAAAAGTAATTTATCTTGCCTTTGATAACATTTATTTGTTATATATTTGTTTTTTGGCAACTTATTCGAATCTATGTGTACAGTAATACAAACCCGAAATGAATTTAAGACCACGAGTGAAATGAGAAAATGAAGAAAATCACATTTACTGTGTGTGTTTACTGTTTATGTAAGTCAGCGGGTTTGGTTGCCATAACAACGTGACGGTAGTGAACGTGTGTGTGTGCGTGTGTGCGCGTTTCGTGGTCGAGGTAATTAGTTAAAGAGATTTAATATAATGTGATATATAGATAGATAGATTAAATGTTAAATAGATTTTGTAAATAGTACAGTTGAAATGATTAGAATATTTCCAATATGTAATAAGGTCGAGGTAATTAGTTAAAGAGATTTAATATAATGTGATATGCAAATGAGCATAAGTCATTCGATATGGGGGTGGTTTGTAGAATAGTATATAAAGAAATTAGGCAAAGATTCTTATGTCTCCTATAACAGAAACATCCTAAAATGGGTTCTAATGTTTCTCTACCAGGAGAGATCTACCCTCTTACCTCCTTTATATTTCGTTGATGATGGAGCGCTGTACACACAGACAGAAACACACGAACCCTATTACTTTATAAAAATATATATATATATATATATATATATATATATATATATATATATATAAAAGAGAGGCAGAAGGACAGACCGACCGACAGGGAGAAGAGATAGAAAATTGAATAATCCAAGTTATGCCTTTATCAACGTTTCGTCTTTATTGTAAGAATTCTTGCAATATAAACGGAACTTCCATTTTACCTCTTTATTTTATTATCTCGTCGGAATTCTATTTCCATTATTCTCATCATTCCCACCCCATATATATATATATATATATATATATATATATATATATATATATATATATATATAACACATTGCAATTAAATTTACCAAACTGATCTAAGATGGTAAAACAAAAGTAAATTATAAATATTAAAGAATTAATATTTATAAAGTAATCTCAACCAGATGTAAAAACTCGATAAAACCAAGTAGGAGATAGAGCTTATAATAAGAACAAATAGTTAATAAAACGTTAAAAAACACCGTGAAAAAGAGTTTAAAATATATTCAATCTGAAAACGAAACACTTAATAAGCGGATATTCCTTAATCCGTGGAGTTTCGAAGAAATACTTTCCTTCTCACCACAGAGTAGGAATTAGCAAAATGCGAGATCGGATTTTGCATACAAATGTATTTGATGAAACTGCAAGTAAGTCAAAGAACATACTTGATAACAACAAATGAATAAAATATTAATTTCACAATCCATTCACGTGAAATCACCTTATTATTCACCATATTCCCTCTGCTTCACATTTTGTTATCAAGTAAGTTATTTGACTTACTTGCAGTTTCATCAAATACTTTTGTATGCAAAATCCGATCCCGAACTTTGCTAATGCCTACTCTCTGATGAGAAGGAAAATATTCTTCGAAACTCCGCGGATTAAGGACTATCCACTTATTAAGTGTTTTGTTTTCAGATTAAATATGTGTTTGACTCTTTTCAATTCTTTTTTAACATGTTTTATTAACTATTTGCTCTTATATATATATATATATATATATATATATATATATATATGTATGATGATTGCAACGTCTTGTCAGACGAGTGCAACTCCCTCAAACATTAAAAATCCATGAGCCCAAATGTCTGAGGGAGTATCTATAAAATATGATGTTAAAGAGTCTTAGCTTTGTACGACAGCTAAGTCTCTCTCTCTCGGTTCAAAATGCCGAGATCCAGCAACAAGCAAGAGCAAGATATCCAGCAACAAATTAAACTGCAGACCAGCTTAATGCGGGTACTAGTCTTCCGCTCTATGTTTTTTTAAATCAGAGATTTGCTTCTCCTTGAAAGGTTTCCTTCACCACGGCTTACGGGAGCCCTCTCTACCCCAATACACATATACACACACAAATATACACGGTGCTAGTTGGCCGTGTACCCAGAAAAAGAGTTCATTCGCCCTTTGGAAGGTCTTGTTTTTAATCCTTCAGGGAGATTAGCATCCCCTCCTCACCAAACAAGTCTGGTGGGGGAACCAGTTTAGTCGCCGGTGAGCCGACCATGAAGCAGGTAGTACTGGGTTACATGGTACCAGTAGCATATGACATGACCTGACATATACATGCATACATAGATACATACATATATATATACACATATATATACATACATACATATATATACATACATATATATACATATATATACATACATATATATACATACATATATGTACATACACATATATATGCATATATATACATACATATATATATACATATATATATACACAAATATATATACACATATATGCATACATATATATACACACACACACATATATATATATATGTATATATATATATATATATATATATATATATATATATATATATATATATATATATATATATATATATACCGCTTTTACACTTCGTACCCATGGTATATTTTTCATAATGTATTTAAATTTTTATAACTCTGGTTTCTTCCGTAATTATGGAAAGTATGGAGATTTTTCTCATTCCATTTTTTTTTTCATGTTGCTTTTGAAACATGCATTTCATTATCTTTTACTCGTCAATACTGTTTAACTCAGCATCATTTTCGATACTAATTTCTCCTAAAGTTCTTTAAACTTTTTGGCCTTTATCACTATGTCATGTCTAATAATCTCGTTTTCTATCTACTTAATTGTTGGAATTGATGACTTATATTTTTATTTCAAACACTAGGTGATATTAATTGTCCTCTATTAAATTCCCAATAACTTCGGCTTCTCATGTATTTATTGAAAATATTCCCATCAAGACTGCTATTCTATTTCTCCATTTATTGGATAAGCATCGGTTTTAGTAGATATTTAATAAGATAACCAATGCTGACAAAGGACGCCAAGTGTTTTCTTTTTATTTTGTAAATTATAAATCTGTGAATGCATGACACCAAATAAAACTAGAAGGATTTTTAAAATGAGCTTATTTTGTTTTATAAACATGCATCATTCTTCAGGCTGCGTAAGTGCTACGAGCATGAATAGAGCGCATAATTCTACCGACGCCTTTGAACTAATTAAACTCCAACTGCGGATTAAACCAAGCGATATTTACGAGTTAAATCTTGTCATTAAGTTGAGCCATGCCATCATCATCAAGAAACGGTGCGCGGGGCACGTGATAACAACCACCATTATGTTAATTGCCCGCGATATCGGTATGTACTGATATGCCTTGTTAATTTAGCCGAAGCAATCTGCAGCGGCCATCAGCTTCCTTCGTCGTTATGGAGCCATAAACCTTATGACGTTCACACACTATCCTTACTATTCAATGCTTTTCAAACGAGGTGACGCAATAGCTTAGTTGCGGATATATCACCATAATGGCCCATTAGAGAATTAGACAGACCTTTGGCAGTCTTATATTAGCTCTGACCTTATATCACGTAAATCACGAGCCGTTGGGAAACCCCGTAGAGTACTGATTTAAAGGTTCAAAACTTGAAGGTGTGCGATCTACTCGCTAATTTAGGACGTCAAAGGGATGATTTAAATTTCTTAATTGTAAACTATTACACTAGTATGATGTTCATAAGCCTTTGAATTTGATATATATATATATATATATATATATATACATACATATATATACACATACATAGATATACATATATATACATATATATATATATATACATATAAATGTGTGTGTAATGTTGTTTATTTGTTTTTGTTAGCGTTATATTTTAATGAATTCACCTATTTATACGAACGTGAATTTTTACTAAATGTGTGTTGTGAATAATTTTTTTTTCTGATTAATTTGACCCCAGCTGATGTGTCGTAGATGACGAAACACGTGTTTACAAAAAAAAATATATATATATATATATGTGTGTGTGTGTGTGTGTGTGTGTGTGTGTGTGTGTGTGTGCATATAGGACCTTAAAAATGTTTTAAAAGCTACATGGCTCTGAAAGAAATAAACATCATACCAGTTGTGACAGGAGCAACTGGCCTAATAAAAAAGAACCTTCAAAAATACTTAGAAGCAATCCCTGGAAAATCAAGCTATACGGAAATACAGATAGCAACCATAAAGGGAACAGTGTCTATTCTTAAAAGAGCACTCGGATTTATAATTTACCTTATAATAGAATCAAGTCTTAGCCCCAGGAAGGAGCCCCTTTATATCTTCAAACTAACAAAAGTAAAATAAATTGTATATATATATATATATATATATATATATATATATATATATATATATATATGTGTGTGTGTGGGTGTGTGTGTGTGTGTGTGTAAGTGTGTGCGTGTACATATATATATATATATATATATATGCATATATATATATATATATATATATATATATATATATATATATATAATCTTGCATGAATGACCAAGTCTATATTCAAAATATTACTTTAGCGTAATTACTCGTAATGCAAATATATTATAAGGCATTTACAGCTTCGCTTCCAATTTTCGGATTTTAATCATGTCAAAATGCATTTTATTTCCTTTTGTTGAAATTATGGTTGCTATTTCTTCTGATGAGTTAAGGGCAAAATAGATTCACTAATTGATATTATAATTTAGTAATTGATTTTGTGCAAACAAAACAGACGCTGTCAAGAATTGTAAATGTAAATTGAATTAAAGGAGTTATTCGTAAGGTTGTCACCATCATGATATTTAACATATAGAATTTTGGTCATTCATTCACTACATTGCATTCTCATTAAATTGAGCTTCGAAAATAAGGATAAGTATATATTATGAGGAAAAGAAATAATTAAATGATACAGGTGTTTCGATGTAGAAGATCAGATGTCATTTTAACTATGATTGCTCCACACACAAATATGTATATTTACATATATATATATATATATATATATATATATATATATATATATATATATATATATATATATATATATATATATATATATATGCACTGAAGAATCCCGGAAGGATGAAACACTAGTGTCCGTAGGTATTTAATTATTACAGCAAACAATAATTATGACAGCCCCTTTAAGAAATTCATTTGTTATCGTTGAGCACTTTCAGTTGAATTAAAGTTGGTCACTTTAGCTCTTTAGCATAGATCATCTTATAACAATTAGATCACTCTCTGACTGACGTAAATGAACATTTAAAAATTAAAATCCTACAATTCAACGCTATTTCACGTGGTTAATTGTAGCCGAATGGATACGGTTTCCGCTAATCGAACCAGAGATGTCCCTGGTGTAACCACCAAATTTATATATATATATATATATATATATATATATATATATATATATATATATATATATATATATATAACTACTTCATTTACTCACATAAATTTAATATACGAAAGTATAGATTTATGCGTAAACTTTAAGTATTTATTCAAAACTGCTCAATACGTAGGTAGAGCTAGTTAGTAATTAATAAAATATATATGGCGATTAAGCTACACTGAATATTCGTGGATGAAACGCCGAATAATCAGTGTAGCTTAATCGCCATATATATTTTATAAATTACTATATATATATATATATATATATATATATATATATATATATATACATATATATATATATATTTATATATGTTATATATATATATATATATATATATATATATATATATACTAGCAGGGATGCCCGGCGTTGCTCGGGTATTTGGAGGTGTATGCTGTGCAAAAAAAGCAAAAAAACAAAAAAATGGTTAATTTTTTAAAACTTTGACCCTTATTATGACCCCTTAAAATTTATAGTTTCGGGCTCAAATCACTTTATTAAGTTAGATCCAGGTTCAAGGAACCTATATCTAAAATTTCAAGTGTCTAGACTCAAAATTGTCGGAGGAGTTAGGTAGAGTTCTTAAAGGTCAAATCGTGGAAATTTGACCCCTTTACAGCCAAATTTCTAGCTGACACCCGTCCCATCGATTTTCCCAAATTTCAGTACCCGGTATTTCAAATTTCGAGTCTATAGACTAAAAATTGACAGAGTTATTGCGTAGGGAAATGTACACAGACAGATATACACACAGACACACAGACACACAGACAGACATCCAGACACGTTCACTTTTATAAATATAGAGATAGATGTGTGTGTGTGAGTGTGTGAGTGAGTGAGTGCGTTCGTGTGTGTGTGTGTTTATCATGATTGAATGATTATGAAATTACAAAATTGTGTTTTGTTTTTATTACGCCATCTATGAATTCTAAAGTAGCTTTACTAAAACAAAGCAGGATTTGCAGATTTTGTAACCATGCTACATATCTTGATATTCATTAGTTCCTATTTTTAAGATAAGTAAGGGTAGAGTTAATTCAAAAATTAGCATAATAATTACATGCAGTATTCTGTGCTACGAAAGAGGTGCTCTCAAGAATTTAACATTTTTGCACTATTAAAAAATAAACGGTAAGACGGACATCATCTTGAAATTTCTAATGTATACTTTTTATTATTTATTTGTATGTATACATATATATCGATCCATATATCGATATATATATATACCGATATATGTGTATATAAATATATATATATATATATATATATATATATATATATATAAATATTCTTTATCACAGAGATCAATATACGTCCCGCAAAAAACTTTTTTCGCTCCCAAAGAAACTATGCTGGACGTCACATCCCTATTATGTTACATAGCTTCTTCTCTATTCTTCTGATGATAAACATTAGGCTTCGAAATACGGTAGTATAAATAAGTATTTTTTACACAAAGACCCAATTGATGTATACCCCTATAAAACAAATGAATGAATCTATCTATCTATCAAGCTATATATATATATATATATATATATATATATATATATATATATATATATATATATATATATATATATATATATATATATAATTTAGTTACATCTTTTAAAAACCTAAATAAAACATATTTAATTACAGGTGTGTTTTATTCGATTCTAGTATTTGTCGATTATCTGAGTAGTTAAATATTTAAATTAATATATAAGTTTTTTTTGTCGAATATAATTCGATTAGATTTATTAAAAATGTGCAGGCGGTATTGCTCTTTGTGTGTCAATAACTAAATTTTTATTGTTTGGATGTTTATTGTTTTCATTATTTATATATTAACTTATTTAACGATAAATGCCCGCGTATTTATATATGGCTACCGTGTATAAAGTTTGAAAGATAACATCTAATAAGTATATAATTTTATTAATACGCTAGACGCTTTAAATTTTAGATAAAAGAGTAAAATGCATAATCGTAAACAATCCACAGAAAGTACAACGCAATATTATTTCATGTATTAACTGAATGTTTAGCGAGAAAAGTAAACCGTACTGTAAAAGGAAATTCAGAAAATGAATATGTAAACATTTGACTATAATACTAATTTATGATGGAAAATTGAAAACCACAAATATATCCAATTGTAAAGAATTATTTTACAATTTTTAGTCGTGCTCACTCATTATATCAGATAAAGATCTTGGAGGCTGTTCACGTTCGGTTGATAAGGCCCTCCCTCTGCAAGCAGAAGGAATGTCTCTTATGTTTGAGCGTTATTAGTCTCTAGGATATTCTAGTAATATAACGTTGTTGCGTTTTTACTCATACAAAACGCAACGTTATCTGTACATAATCTCGATTCTCGTTCATGCCTTTCCTACCCCCTTTTTTTTTTTACTCAAACCCTTCGATACAGCTTTGATAAAGCGAGGGCGAAACAAGTCAGCTGAATCCTCCATTTTCTATTTCCTTTTTTTTATTCTCTTCACCACGTTAATTTTATTTTAAACGTGGATTTTATTTTAACAATTTAATCATGAATTTTCGTCTTCCCTTCCTGAGTGCATTATATAAAGTTGTACTCCTCATAGAATCATGATACACACACACATATATATATATATATATATATATATGCATATATATATATATATATATATATATATATATATATATATAAAATCTTCCATGCACTTCTCATTTATTGAGACACTTATAACTTGTTTATAACATATCGTGTATCTTAATATGTAACATTTTATATTGATTGTTTCAATATATATATATGTATATATATATGTATATATATGTATATATATATATAGAGAGAGAGATAGAGAGAGAGAGAAAGAGAGAGAGAGAGGAGAGACAGGGAGGGAGAGAGATAGATAACGTATTTAATAAGTAAATAGAAAAAAATCTATTATGCATATATATATATTTATTTGTATAAGACACATATATAATATATATATACATATATATATATATATATATATATTACACTTATATATTTTTGCTTACATAAAAAACAGACACTATGACAAACAGACTAATTAACGACAAAATAATTTTCAAACGTACAGTTTTGTACTTCTGATAAACTAATTACGTTATAAATACAAGAAAACTTACAAAAGCATAGATAACGTGCAAACACAAGTGAAAACGCAGATTATTTCCAAATTAAAAAGTTAATCACACCGTGTTCAGTTTTAATAAATGAATTGAGTACTATCATACAGTTACTATTTCAGACTTTTCCACTAGAGTAAATAAAGAAAATGTACAGATAATATTAAAAAAATGTATTTTACATTATTTCGAATTCGTCTACATTTTCGCAACTGTTGTTCCAGCTGTTTATGAGACATCCTAACGGATGCCATAAATTCACCCGCTTTCTTATGTATTCATACGTAGATATATTTCTATATTCTAGTTGTGCCTAAAAGTGAAATGTTTTAATATCTCTTGCATTTTCATCCCGCCTATATCGTCCGGCTAGTGTTGGAATTTTTGATTTCCAGATTCTAGTTGGATGTATAATTACTGGTATGAGAGAAATCTTCGTAATATTCCAGCTTCTTTTCATGTTATACGGAAGAATTTGTATTTAATTATTTTTCCTTTCAGTTATACTAGCGGGTGTACCGGACGTTGCCCGGGTGTTTGGAGGTGTGTGTGGTTTTGGGTAAACCAAAACTACGGGGGGGGAGTTAAAGCAAAAAAAGTTTTGGTAGGTAAGTATGAGGATAAACCCGAACCCTTGGGCAAAGTTTGAAATCAAAGTGTGAAAAAGAAACGTGCGGCGTTATCCACTGGGGCACCGGGAAATACTAAGGGAAACACGTTTGAATTTATCTAATTAATTAGAATTGTAAGGTGCACGTTTTAATGACTTAATGAGGTCAACTTTGACTGGGGGATAGTATTTTATTTACCGCGGGAACTCTTTTTTTATTTTTATTTTCCCAAGATGTTGGAGTCTGTGGGGAAACCAGCTCCCCATAAAAAGGGGATTGTCTAAATTGAATAGCAATTGTCTGATATAAGGAACTATTTCCACATTGATCAAAGCTGATTGCTTTCGGGCATTTCCGGCGATCGGGCAAATATTTATTTAGCCTTTCGGCCCTGGCCTTGGCATTATTTACTGCCAAGGCCTCATTTGGAGTCCAAAAGCGCTTAGGCACCAGGGCAAGTAAGGAGGGTTGGAGGAAAACGGGGTATTTGCTAAACTAAGTTAGACTTTTTATAAAAACAAGTACTACATTAGGTATAACTCTGCTAGAATCACTATCATACTATAACAACCGCCTACATTCTTACCAGGACCTACTTAAAACAACAGCCCCCCAGCTTACAGGATGGCGGGCGACATTCATTCTGATGCAAAAAAGAAACAAATGAAATATTTACAATGAACAAAACAACAATATGTACAAAACAAGGAAGGTTTTTTGAAATATTTACAGTTAACCAAACAAAATTAAATATGTACAAAACAAGGAGGGTTTATATATATATATATATATATATATATATATATAGAGAGAGAGAGAGAGAGAGAGAGAGAGAGAGAGACAGAGAGAGACAGAGAGAGATAGATAGATAGATAGATAGATATATGGAGGGGATATGAAAGGGAGGAGGCAAACTAGAAAAAAAAAGCAAAAAGAAAGAAAAATAAAACAACTAAACAAAATGCTTATGGGGCGGGTTAGTAAGGGGTTCCTCCCTACCTACTTGCTAATCGTCAAATGGACCGCCCACTGTCTTCCGGTCTCCCCCCGAAAGAAAGTGGTGAAAGCAAGCAGGTCGTTCCCTAATGGGGAGTGGGGGATCTAGGATCTACCATTAATTTGCACCACTACCACAGAAGTCTAGACCAAAGCCGGCGGTTTTTACAACATATCTCAAAAACCGATGGACTGATCTAAATTGATCAGCGCGGCTTCTGTGTTGGCTTTTAACATCTCTATGATCGCGCGCACCAAGTACAAGTTGTTTTGAATCGATCGACCCTTTACAGCATAGTTCTGATTCGGCTTGACCAAGTCACCGATAACAACCTGCAGTCAGTTCGCAAGAACGCGAGACAAAATCTTCAACTCTGTGTTAAGCAGAGTGATGTGCCTAGATTCCTCCCCGCAATGCCGTTTTCCTTTATTCAAATATGTGACCACTCCAGTGGTTAGATACGCCCTTCAGAAGGGGCGCAAACATGAGCGACAGCCTCAAGGACAGTTCGTAGGGCAGAACATCGAGCCCCGGAGATTTGTTGTAGCCAACCTGCTTCAACGTAATAACGACCTCACGCTCCGTAACCATCTCCTTTCAGCTAGCCACTCGGGCTACAGTAAGGCGGGGCGAGCCAGCTAAATAGCTACCAAACTCCTGGCCGCGGAGTCGAGGTAGTTTGGTGAAACATTCTATCAAATGTTGCCGAAACCCACTACAAATATCTTGTGCCGATGCGAGAGTGTGCCCGTCCAGGTTTTTCACCTCCCGAATGTACCCGTCCGAGCCGAGTCAAATTCACGGCTTCATTGGAGACACTTTTTAACCTAACTCTAACTACCTGACCCGCATATCGCTTACTAGCCAAGCGACTCAGGTCCCCCTTAACTAGAGCTAGTTCTAAGGAATACCCCACCTGCCACCGCCCAGGTCAGTCTATCGTCTAGGTGCCTTTTGGACGAGCCCTAGTTTGCGCGAGGCGTTGGCTGTATTGGACGCAAACCTTCCTAATGGCAACGTTAAGGCAAACCCACCATCTACTCCCGGTAACCAACCCCACTAACTCCCTCTGAATTAGTGATGTCAGCTGCTTCCGGAAGTCTTTCGATTCCAACAAGGAGACGTTCAACTTCCAGTAGCCAGCCAACCTAGGTTTATTACCTAATTTTAAACGGGCCAACACGAGTTTGTGGTCCGAATGACCTAACCAGTGGAACGTGGGACAAGATAGGAAATCTATGTCGCCCCTTCTAATTAACATTCTGTCAAAGTATGTGCTCGGACAGACGGCCAACGTACCTAGCCACGTCTATATCTCCCTCCCGGGGTGAGACAGACGGAACCTGTCGACCAGATCACACGAGGTCATTAGGTCAGACAGGTGGCTATCACACCACTCCGAACCACTATCCCCTCCTCGACCTTATCTATATTTCGGTCCAGGACGGCATTCCAGTCCCCCACTAACACTACCCGCTCCTGACCAGAAGAGATAAACATCGATAAAGATAACCGCCGCAGACAAGTTGCGACTCACTAGAACAGAAGCCCCACCGCTACGGGAAATGCCGTATGCTCAATAAACGTCAAAGTCGTTCACCAGTACACTGCAGTCACCGTCACCAACAAAGTGGGTCTCCTGAACTGCAAATAACTCAATATGGGGGGGGGTGAAGCGGAGGAGGCAAACTAGAAACAAACCCAAGGGCCACGAGATCCCTCAGAACGCGAGCAGCGTTGCTTCAGGATCTCATGCCCCTCGCATTCAAACTAGCTAGGTTTAAGCTCGCGACCATGATTCCCTAACTAGTAGTATTCGTCTAGCATGGGTCTGAAATCTTTGGAGGTAAAACCGTCAAAGGTCTGACCGAGACTGCCCGTGAGCAGGTCGGACGTAAGCCGTCCGTCTTGAGCCAGACCCCAAACGTCCAGGGGGATTGTCGTGTTAATGGCTCTATAAAAGGATGGGTGAACATAAACTGGGACCCTCCCTTCACATTTTTGGGCAATTTTCCCAAATGATGAGTGCTCCCCGTTGATGGTACATAATCCTTTGTATGCTGTCTTTCCGGCCTCCAACATCCTCCACAAGGCCTTAAAACGCACTCCCCTATTTGCTCTTACGAGCATGATCAATTGTGGAGCATCAGAGAAGATTCTGGGATCGGCGACCGCCTTTCCGTCGACTTGGGAGAGATCTTAAAGGCTTTTCAGAAATCTTTTTTGTCGCCCATTGAGGTCGCTGATTACATGGTCTATACTTGCGTCGCAGAGGCGCTCTCCCGGCCATAATGGGAATTTCCTCGTATTTTCCTCTTTGAGGGGGGCCGCCTGTTGCTGGTCATTCTTTTTCACTGTTACTTCCGCCTCTGCGACAGAAGCTTCGCACTGCTCCTTTTCTTTTGGCGTGTTAAATCAGGAACGGGTGAGTTGAGCTTTTTCCTGTAGGATTTGTATTGGAGGCTCAATAATCTTGTCATTACTGACTTCCGGGACTGTTTTTTTCCAGGACTGATTCTTCCGGAACCATTTCTAGTACGGCTATCTCTACCAGGACTGACTCTATCGGGGCTGGCTCCTTCCTCTCTCTCTCTCTTTTCCACTTGCTTTGTCTTCCTGTCTGCGTCTTCACCCTCCGACTCCCAGGAGCTCACCCTCAGTTTCCTCTTTGGCGCAACCGCCGTCTTTCTTGCTGTTTGAGGGGCTGTTGTTTCTTGCTTCCTTGTCTTTCGAGAGACAACTTTGCCCGAGGTGGCGGCATTGTTTCCTTCGTCTTCCTTCTTCTTCTCTTCCGCCTACGTCTTCTTAGTTTCTCCTTATTTCTGTTTCTTCTCTGATGTGCCCCGGTTTTTGGCAGAGCCAGCAGTGTGGTCTACGTCCCTCTACGATCACGGACATCTGCCAGCCCTCACACATCAGCTGGGAAGGGATATCGTAAAATCATTTTTTATCCGCTCGCATTTCGATTTTATATTCACCAGCTCTTATATTTCTGAGTTCTATCACTACTTGAACTCGCTCCACCTCACCGAATTTGGATAACGTCGCACCCAGCTCGTCTTCTTCGATAAAGCTCGGCACGCCCATTATAGTAACGTTGACCCTTCTTTTCGACTGATACCCAGTTTTGATTTTATAGTTTTTTCCATATAAGGCCCCCTTTTCAATCTTCTCTGCCTCCTCTTTTTTAGGCAAAAGGAGATCCCACGTTGCGTAGTATCTGCGGACCGCATACCGTACGGGGATTTTCAGCTCGCCAAGGATCTCCGTCATTTTGTCCATCGATTAAGCCTTCTCCTTTAGCATCGAATGTTACCAGAGAGACTGATCGTTGTAGTATTTTCTCTAGTCTCCCTGACATCATCTTCAGTTAATTTTCTTTGAAATAACCCTGGAACTTGTTTTCAAAGAGTTCCTGGTAGTATTTTGGGGTCTTTTTAAGGCTTTCCTTGGATCCGCAAGTTGTCACCTCCTTGACGGGTTCACTGGCCGTGCCGGCTGCAGTCTGGTCCTGGATTGGTGTTTACTGTTATGGTAGAATGAGCGAAAAACCACTTGCTGGGAGGGCTGGCCAATCGACTGCACTGCCTGGCGTTTCGCTGAGCAATGCCCCTCCCCAGGGTACCACCCATCCACAACAATCACCTCCGCCGATTTAACCTTCCTCCGCCCCTCAAGCCAATGGTTTATGTAAGCTGCTTTTTTCTTCGTTTGTGGCGGCATCGACGCATCCTTGTTCAGGACCCACCACCTCTTCACTGGACGCCTTATCTTCTTCTTTTCGTACTTTCAGTATGTCTCCTACACTTGCTCAGCTTCCGGGCTGCTCATTATCATCTGCTTCAACATCTGTACCTCCTGCTCTCGACTTAAGGGCACCTCGGCCAACGGTGTTTTCCATGGAGTCACTCCCTGCATGGGCAGCATCGAGAAGGGTCCCGCCTCTTCGTCTGGGGTGACATCTATGACCGCTACATTTTCCATACTCGAGCTACTGGGGGTGCCGCCCTCAGAGCCCGTACCCGCCTCGGAGGTGCCTTTGGGGGTGGCATCCCCGGAAACCGACCGCGTACTCGACCTCGATCTCGTACTCAAGGATGTCGTGGCGAATTTGGGTTGCTCTTTGAGGCGGCAACCCCTGCGGCCGTAACCCTACCGACCGCTAACGAACCGACCTGTCTGGGGGTGCCTTTTGGGACGGCACACCGCGAACCCTTCACGAGCACTACTCCCGGGGCGTTCCTCAGGGTCGCAGGAGCAGAGGCATGCTCCATTTAATTGTTGGCCCAGAGCCCAACTAGTGCCCGTCGATTTTGAAACCAAGGGGAACTTCACCTAAAAAGGCACGTCGGTATCCCTTGGCCTTGACGGCGGCTTAAGCGCTAACTGAAGCCTGGATTATCTGGGGGAAAAAGAAAACGAAAAAGCAGTTAGTGAGCAACAAACATGCAATAAAAAGTCATAATGGCCCAATACCCAGGAAGGAGCTGGCCCTTGCAGAACAAAAAGAAAAAAAACTTTTAACCAACAAGGTTAAAAGTTTTTTCAAGAACACCTGACTGTGATCGCAGTTTTCTCGTAGAACAGACACTACACTGTGATCGAAAAGCGACCGGAAAAATCCCGCCATAATTAGTGTCGCTTTTATTATACGAAAAAGTCTAATCCAAATGCGGCGAGCGAAAAATGTTGAATAGACAGGAGACCTCCATTGTTAACTCGTAGATATTATCATTTATATGTGATATAAAACGTTTTAAGAAATTGTGAGACGACCGACTGCTTCTCGAAAAAAAAAAAAGCCTTTCTTTGAGATTCACAAAAAACGGACGTGCATACACACATTTTCGCTTTTATATATATATATATATATATATATATATATATATATATATATATATATATATAGAGAGAGAGAGAGAGAGAGAGAGAAAGAGAGCGAGAGAGAGCGAGAGCGAGAGAGAGAGAACATATAATGCTGGTTTTAATCTCCCTCTCTAAGAGATAAAAACCAGCATTATATGCGATACTAGTTTCTAATAAATGTGCTTTTTATCTCTTTGCCCACATCACCAGATCAGGTTTTATCCTTCCGTTTTTAACTTACGTAACTGTAGACATTGTAGTCATAGTGGATGGCGTATACATTCTTGTTAACGTTGTTAAATGTATATGTTCCCAGAATTTAATTCTGCATTCGATATTCAGCTTTTTACAGATTATTCAGTCGATATATTCCCACATTCATTTGTATCGCATTATATATTTAATGCCCCCCCCAGCAGAACCTTACAACTGGATTCCAATGTCTTTACAATCTCTAGTTCTCTGTTCCACTAGCTTTCGTTGTTGAAGCAACTCAACATTTTAAACTCATTTGTCAGGAATCATGATCTTGGGCAGCTATTAGAATACTCTTTGGATCATATGCGAGCAATCACAGTCTATACAGATTTATTTATCAATACGTATATATTTACGTGCAAGTTTTATTTTCTCCTTACATTATAAATTGAATAGTTTTTCCTGCTCTTCGGCATAAGCATTTTTATTAATCTTTACGTTTTCTATATAGATTTTCTTCACAGCTCTAAATACGCATTTGGCACATTTACAATCCGGACTTTATTCTAATGGTTCTAGAGAATTCATGTGCGACCTGCAAGATATGACTTGAGTCGGCATCCGGGTTTGAGATAATCCATTAAACGGAAACAGTTTACTTTTTGGTTCAGGTATCGTTGAAAACACTATCTAAGATTGTAAGCACTCTACGTTTTATTGAGCAACTTGCTTAATTGATTAACCATCGAGCAAAATAATGAAGGAGATGGATTATCCTGTTAGAAGATTATTCTTCCGATCCTGGCGTTAAGGGTTTTTAGACGTTATTCTGTGTGGTTTAATGATATTATTATTTGCCACATCCTCATATTTGCTTATACCGTATTCTAGATTACTGGATAGATCTTATATGAATAAAGGAACAGCAAGCGGGACGAGTGCAGCAACACATAATTTTCCTCTTGCTAGTCAATCGAAACTATGTCATGGTTAATCTATCTCTTCGTACAGACCTGAAGAATGGTTCTCTTCATCCACAACTAGTCAATAATTCTTAAACACTTTTATCTTCATATCGTGTGTTCATTTTTCCTGGAATGCCTCAAAAAAGCTGCAGGTTGTTGTGAAAAATCAGATTAAATTTCTTGAGATTTGGGTTTCACTCGTCGGTCTATTGTAGTAACTGCTGTAATGACTATACAAGGTTGTTAGTTGCTTACGCTAGAGATTAATAATTGTATCTGCAAGGTGTTTTTGTAGTTCAGGATCGCATTATGTATTTTTATCATGACAGCTGCTATCACTGTCTCTAGCATTTCTGGTTTATTTAAGTTGATTTTTGAAACATCTAGAATCTATAGGACCATGCCACTGTAGCTAATTTTATTGCCCAAAAGAGATGTTAAATAATCAGCCAGCTGTATCGTTTCGGGTGGCGTTTCTGCAATTATTCTGTCACTTATAAAGCTAACGTAAAATAGGCTAGCATTTTGTTTACATAATATTTTTCATTTTTCCACCTATTTTTATTTTCAATTCATCGGACTTGGCATTGGTAATATCATATATATATATATATATATATATATATATATATATATATATATATATATATATATATATATATATATATTATATTAATCAACAACTAGTTAATATTTAAATATATATATGTGTGTGTGTGTGTGGGTGTGTGGGTGTGTGTGTGTGGGTGGGTGTGTGTGTGTGTGTGTGTGTGTAAGAGCGGGCAGCTGATGTTACACTCTTACTGGAAGAAACGAGCGTGATTAATGAAGGTATGTTTTTGCGATGAAGTTTGCAACGTTTTGGATCCTTACATTTTTACACGCATGTAAACGTGTACTACATTAAATAATATCTCTTGGCCTTGCCCGTCCAAGCATTTTAATGAGGTCAATATTAAATAAAATGAAGAAAACCACGACAGAATGAAGTCGCAAAAGAAGGACGAAACCACGGCCCAAGCCGAGACGGACACTTTAAGAAAGCAAGAAAGAACTAATCAAACAAAACGGAAAAACAAGAAAGAAAAATAATTTCACCACGCTGTGAGGAATTTCGCTCAGTTTTGTTCTTACTTTTGTCTGATTCATTTTGGGTATTCTATTGTTCCGTCGGTTGTATTTTACGTTACCAAAATGTGTTTCGGATGGACTTTGGGTCACTGTGAGAATTATTTTTAATGTTAAAGACTGTGATTCTAATATAATTAGTCGGTTATATAACGTTAGAGGAGCAAAGTTCCAAGCTACGTAACAAAGGAATATACCGATTTATAGTCTTGTAAATAAACATACTAAATATCCCCAGTGTCTATTTTACGCTACCTGCAATTTTAAAATGAAAAAGATACGTGTAATTCGTAGCACAACCTCTACTAAATAGCTTATACATATGTTTCCAAGATTTTCAACCGTGTCTAATATATTTTTCGATATATTGCTAGGTGGATTAAAGATAATCACATCTCAGACACAGCAATATGACTATTAAAAATTATCTTTGAATGAACATCTAAGGGAAAGCGAAATTGCTTGGCGGTCAAGTAATACAGGTTACGATCCGAAAATATTATCTGTTCATCCGAAAAATGCAGCGCTTAATGAGAAAAAAGACGCAGCAATTTCATTGCTGCTATGGTAGCAAGATAAGTGACCACCAAGAATTTTAGGTACTTACATCCACAGATACAGACATAAAAGATGAATCTTACGAAGAATGTGTCTGTAGACAATCCGAAATTTGCCCACAGAATTCAGACGACAAAACATGTTTCCGTGTATGAAACGCAACTTAATAATCAGAGATTAGAGTCGGTTGTTCAAGAGTGTTCGCTATATTAAATACCATAAATTATAGGCAATAGACGGATAAGTAGATTGTTCATGTTGAATACAAAGGCTGTCGTATTAAAAAAAATTATAACGTAAACAATATTGAAAAAACGTTGGTATTGAAATAATTGTGACGTACTACGTTGATGTCTGATTAAGTCGGGAGCACGGAAAACTCATCTGGCCGTTTTGGCCAGGTGTCAACAATAAATGCCGCCTAGAATATCGCAAGATCGAGCTGGTAAGTTAAGAGACTGAATGGGCCGTAATTATCTTGGTTAGTCTCGTAAAAAGTAGCTGAGCAGTTAAAAGTCAAAGATGGGCTGTTGAGTAATACAAAAATATAGATAGCCTCTTGCTGTATCAAATAATCTCGCTATATGGAGTCTAGACATTAAGAGACAAATGAATTATAATACCAGCGAGAGTTTGTATCATTCGTTTAATAATTTCGGGGAAAAAGGTTGAACCGGAAAAAAAAAACTATTTAGGCAGTCGCTGATGAAATTACAAGAAGAAAGATATTAGTGATATTATTTATATGATAGGTATGATAATCGAATATTTTCGAAGAATACGAAAAACAATGCATAAGAAACTAGCACGGCATGAATATTTTGGATATACAATGAATATTATAACATATATGTCTTGCAGACGCAATAAGTAATGGAGTGACTTTATTGCTAAAAATATCCTGTTTTAGCGAATTTGCAGACGTTATACGAGATATTCAAAGACTATAGCGATGTACGTAGGATTGCATTTCTAATTGCAATAATTTTCTTTAAGAGATTACTTTCTCAGGTAACGAGGAGAATTTTGCTAGAAGTTTCACACCAATAAGTATTTCAATAATATCTCCTCCGTCAGGTGAGATTAATCCGATAGGGATATGTAACCTGATCTCCCCGACTATACCTAACAATTATTAGATATATTGTGTCTTTGTGATATATCATGTGGATTGACATCAGATGATAATCATATTTTTAAGTTGAAGATAATGCGAAAGGTCGATATGGTTCATCCTCATGAAACACCTTTCATAAAAAAGGCGAGATTCATGCAATGCTTTCATAATAATGATTCATGCAATGATTTCATAATTTCGATATACTCAAACAACAAATCGACAGGAGGAGACTTTTTCTGTTTTATATACAAATATTATGATTTCTTCTTGTGTTTTATTGATTTCAATGCAGAAAAGAGTGACTAAATAGGAAAATTCAAAATAAATCTGAAACGTATAAAATTTAACACGCACCCTATTCGTAAGGAGAAGAATGTTAAGCATTATTCTGGAGGTTAGTTTCTTCCTTTTCCTCTTTTTCTTTTATCGTTTATTTCTGATTAACCTTTTTCAAATATCATCTCCATCTTCTACGATATTCTGTTTGGCCATTTATTTTCATTTTTTATCTGTAATGAACTACGAACGGAGTAGAGATGCCAACTCTCTTCTTTTTAGAAGGTTTTCCATTTCGGATATCCTCAACGTGTAAATCTCATATGTAATTAATTTTCCTTTTTTTTACATGCATTATAGTAATTATTTGGCACAAGCTTCAGATGTAAGCGAATACGGATCATTGTTTTAAGTAGCCAGTGGCTCCAACAGGAAACATTTAATAGCTTGAGAATATAATTGAGGCGATCAAAGGTTTCGCATTATTAAATAAACAGGTTGGTCACTTACTGCGACATAATTTCAAAAATTAAGGCCGCATCCTTTCAATTATAACGTAAAATGTCAACATATGTTAAGGAGTAAGAAAATTACGTAAGAATTTCATCGATACCAGCTTGTTCTCCTGATCCGCCGACATACTTATTATAAACTCTTGGAATATAGCTTAATTAATATTGCCCTACATCTTAATTTATAAACATCTTTTGATTTTTCATTAGTATTATATAATAGGCCCCCGTAATTGTTCGAGGGAAACTTTCATCAGTAATGTGGACTGATCGCATTGGACTGTGCCAAAATTTTAACAGTGGAAGTCTTCATGCTTGCCTTATTTAGAGATTGTGAGTTCAATTGTTTCAACTAAACAAACTAAGGGTTGCCCCTTAGGTAAGGTAAGTTTAATTCTGTGTAATAACTTTTATTCCTCAGGCGCTTCTATAATTATACAAGCAACCTTGAAATCAATTCGACCTAACCTTATGAATTGGCAAATAACCGGGAATGATAGTTTCCACTAGCTATGAATTATTCTGTATCTCTTTGGCTATTACGTGAATATTAATGTGTAGATCTTGTAAAATGGCAACCTCAACAAAATGACCGATATCGCATCGATTTCAGCAAGCATATCCGACTATACTTTAATTCACGAATCAAGCGTTTTATTATGCCCTATAACACCTAAGTTACAAGAAACTAGAATTTCTGAAAATTCTATTAATTCCAGTACTTTTACGAGCAACTGAGCTCATGAAAAAAGTTACAAAAGTCATCTACCAAATATATTTAGTGATGTAATTGCAAGAGCGATTCAAACAATTGCAATGAACGAAAAACTTAGATAAAAAAAGCACCTTAGGTCGGATGTTTCATCTTCTGAAAGAAATCTGAGAAGATCATTTTTTTATCAAAAACCTTACATCTATTTCATTCCATCGAATGTCGCTTGTGGTCTGCATACTTTCAAGTAAAAAAGAAAACAAAAAAAACAAATACAATCGGGACAATTGTACAACACATAACATGCTCCAATTCATTATATTAATTGACTGGGCCCCTAAAATGAAGAAAAGCCTAATTAACGCCAGGTTGATTGAAGTCTAAAGGAGATGCATTACCAAATATTTATATAAAGCTATATGTAAAGTGTTTTAATTAATTATAAATCAAATAAATTATTTGGGACCAGAAAAGAAAATTCTACAGTAACATAATTTCATTTCTGCTGGTAAAGAATCCACATCAAATGATAAAAAAAATATTAAAATAAATTTTAAAATAAAAACAAACTCTATTGCAACTTATTATGTAAGTGTGCTGTATACTATATTTCCACAAGAATAATTTATAGTAAGAAATTAAATAATAATGATGATAGAGCGTTTGCAGGCGATGATTGTAAATACGTACACCTTTTAAAATCTAAAGTTTTCTGGTGACAAACAAATAGTAACACTAGTGTTTCCAAACGTACTTCAAAAATACTGATATTTGATATTATTACAGTAATTTTCAAATAGGAAACAAAATATTATTTCAACCTGTAAGTATTCAACTGGGTTTATTTTGAACAAATCCTTATTTACATAGACCGGAGTATAATATCTATGCATCTATCTATCTATCTATCTATCTATCTCTCTATCTCTCTCTACATATATATATATATATATATATATATATATATATATATATATATATATATGTGTGGGGGGTGATCATTAATAAAAATAATATATTCAGAATACGTAATTATCTAAGCTGAAGAAACATATTGACGATCTTATTTGTATAAACTATAACAAGTAATTTGAAAAAAAAAAATCTGATTAATCCAAAGGAGTTACAATTTAAGTATAAGAAAAGAAGGATGCACACTACATTTCAAAAATTCGGGATCGATTTTTTTGTTTATAAATATTTGATAAATCTAAGGTCTACCCTTTTCAAATAGTTCGTATGCCGCACAAAAATATTACTTTCTCTAAAGAATATACATCTTTTTACGGAGGCATTATGTCTGGGTGTCTGACAACAACTCGCGTTACGTTAAAATTAATAGATTTTTATACTCCCAGTTTCTAGCTTAGTAACCAAGGTGGTTATGAAAGTAAAATGGGTTCATACAAATTGTAGAAACACTTAACTAGTAAAGTAACACATATATTTATTTGGAATCTAAAAACAAGGACGGGTTTCACAGGTAAGGAAGATATTTTTGATAGCATGAATAGGTTAGCAAAATTTATCTCGAGCAAGAAACTAAATCGAATATTCGAAAAAATGTTGTTCTTGCGATTAAGCTAACTGGTGTTTGATCAACTTTGCTTGGGATCCTTGGATTAATATACTGTTTTGTTTTAAAATGACCGAAATAGTCTATACTGGTACACAACTGATGAACCCTTAAATAACATCAGGACTATTATTAGTTCGTTAAAAGCAAGTTGATACAGCGATTGTGGGTGAGTAAATGACTTACTGACAAAATAGTTTTCCAAAGAATAACAAAAAATATAAAGATTAAATAATAAGTATTTTATATTGTTTTACAGGTTAAAAAGTTCCAGGGCCCTCTCTCTCTTTCTCTCTCCCCCCTCTCTCTCTCCCCTCTCTGTGTGTGTGTACATATATATATATATATATATATATATAATACATTCCACAGCAAAACAACGTCGCAGCTCACAAGAGCGATGACAGTCAACGAACCGGAAGTTGGTAGACTGCTGGCCTCGCATGCAAGAGGCTCGGATTTCGAATCCTGAGTTCTGATGTGTCTAACTGATGAGCCCAAATTAGGGCGAAACTCGAGTCTTAGACTTCTGGTTCGTTGACTGTCATGGCCTTGTGAGCTGCGACGTTGTTTGGTTGTGGAATTTATTATATACAATCTCTCACATTCTATTATAAGTTGCTCGTTTGGTTAGCATTGCTGGATGGCGTCGTCCTTTCGAGTTAAAAACTCCTACTTGTGAGACATTGACTTGGTTTATTGACTGGTTGGGTGGCCGCGTCCCTTGTTGAGACGAAGTAGGTTCATTTCACAGCCGGATTTCGGCGCGGTTTGCTTTATCTGTGTTGGTTAATAGAAATTCTTGTGTGCGAGGCGTTTCCTCAGTTGGTAGAGTGCTAGCCTCGCATGCAAGGGTCTCGGGTTTCGAATCCTGAGTTCGGATTTGTCTAACTGTTCGGTGCTTGCCTCGCTTGCAAGGGTCTCGGGTTTCGAATCCTGAGTTCGGATGTGTCTAACAAATGAGGTCGAACCTCGAGTCTTGAACTTCCGGTTCGTTGACTGTCATGGCTCATGTGAGCTGCGGTGTAGTTTGGCTGTGGAATTTATTATATACAATCTCTCACATTCTGAAAATCCTAATATATATATATATATATATATATATATATATATATATATATGCTGTTTGTTTGTTTGTAAATAAACAAACAGGCCATGCACTGTAAAATTGGTAGGCGAATCTTTATTTAATGGACATTTGAAACGTCATTTGCGAGCACCAACCCAATAGGCCAGTGGTTAGAAATACCGAATATCAAATTCATGGTTTATAGATCAATCCCTGGATCGAGAAAGATGGTAGTCCAGCCACACTGGTGAGTTTTGATACGATGATGCAGGACTTTATGTGGATGATAAAAACATCGTCTATTCATTACCCACAGAGCAGCAGACGTATAGCGCAATGGCGAGAAGCCTTGACTTCCATTTGGCCAGTCGGGTTTAGATCCTTGCTTGAGGCAGTTGCCTGTCTAGCCGCAATGAATAGCTGTGAAACAACGAAACACTACTGCATTTGGATGACTATATATATATATATATATATGTATATATATATATACATATATATATATATATCATATATATATATGTTTGTGTGCGTTGGTGTGTGTGTTTGTGTATATCATCTTTGGAAGAACTCGGATACGAGTATATTGTTTGCTTATTAAGATGTAGCCAACCCCAGTTACGAGGTGTCTTAGGTGATTCATGAGGCGCAACTTCCTGTCGCACACACTTGTAATCATACGCTGCGACGAACAACTTTTTTGTTGATGAAAAAAATAATGTAGTTTTTTACATGAAGTTGAATGTAAAAAAAAAACAACGACATTATTGTTGTACCAATATAATACTTGGCATGCAGTTTAAGGAAGGATTCATGCAGCAGGATTCCGGTAAACTATAACGTCGAGCATCGCCTTTTCGTCAACCCGCTATGCAAGTTTTGTTGGTTGTGCATCTTTCCCAGTGATATTAATATATGAATGGATTAAGTTTTGGTTTCAATTTGCACAGCATCGTATATATTTAGCCATACTCCAGGATGAGTTCACAAGGAAATGTTTAGTTTTAACCTGCAAATGCTATGAAAGAAGTTACATAAAATATGAATTATCAATAACATTTACAGTGGCATTGTTGCTGCCGGACTGGTGTTCTATTTAGAAGTAGGAGATTAACGCTCCCATGTGTTACCTTCTCTCTGAAAAGTATTTAGTTTATTGATAATTCTCTGACTCGCATAATGTATTAAAGAATACAGATGCTCAAAGGATGTTCAGTCATTTTGTAGACCAGAATGCGCTGATTTATTTGAGATGAAAGCATACGGTGAATAAATTAAGTTAGGAAAACATTAAACCACCTCGATATCATTCACAAAAAAAAAACGTCTAATTACAACAATTTATATTATTTTTCTTTCCTTCTCTCTATGATTGCAATGAAATAAAACTTCCACGAACAAAGTAACTTTCCTAAAACTGTCCATCTTTCGAACATAATTACATGGAATTGCTTCCTGTGTCACTAGAACTTTTTTCATTTACAATCATGATGTAAACCTACTTTGTCAAGCCACCTTCTTTAATAAAAACTTTATGCTTGCCTCACCGTCCAGCAGATACTCAGGAATTTTTACTATTTGAATAACGTTTGGGCCTTGATCCTTTTTAAAATAAAATCAACACGATGGCTGGATTTAATTAAAGTATCCATTGCTGTCTTTTTAAAGAAAACGAAAAAAGACTAACACTTCGTCTGCCCCATCACATCTGCAACTTCATAACGAAAACCAACGTGTTCTCACAACACGGAATGCGTAACTCGAAGGATAACTAAACTACGAGTTGCCTTAAAAGTTTTCGTACTATTTTGTATAGGCATTTTATATTCTTTTAGACACTTGACAATTCTGCATGTTAATAATCTACATGAGTTCATGCTCAAATGAATAGCTACAACAGAAATTGGAAGACACCCTACTATATCCTGATTGTCATAGCTAGGGAATTGCAAAAATGGAATCTGGACGTGAGGACATTTTAGAAAAAACAATCTGCTATGAAATTTGGAGAAAAAACGCAACAGAAACTATGTAATGCATCAGACTGTTTTTGGACAATCTTGCATGAATCGGGAAACAGATTGAGAGCAGCATAATACGGTCAAGAAAGTCAGGTAGTCTGTGAGAGATGATGAGGGGTGTGAAAGGAGTACGGAAATCAGAAAACAGGAGTTTATTGACGAAATACAAATTTCATGGATGAGAACCGTCGTGTGTCTAAAAACCAAAGTGAACAATTTGATAAAAGCGTGGAACTGTGCACACACTTATACACAAGATACTGAGAATGCGAGAGGATGTGTGCGAAGTTTTCTCAAGTGTTCATCCTTGTCACAGAAGAGATAAGAAACATTAGGAATATAAATAAAATGAATAGAAAAATTGCTGTAGATCATCGAACTGCACCCCCTCTGCGACTACTTCTAATTAGAATGAAAGATTATGCCCTGTAATCAACGAGCAATAAAAGAAAAATGCCGTCTTTCCTAGCTGTTTGAGCATCCTCTGAATATTCCCGGAGGAAGGACATGGAAGACGGGCATCGAGACATTTCCTAACACTCTTCATATTAAATACCTTGCTCGCTGTAACTTTCCTAAGCTAAAGAAACGTAAGTAGCGATCGATATAAGACAATTAAAAATATCTAAATAACCTGTGACGAGTGTCATTAACACGCTTATATTAGGGGTCATTGCAAGGCGCGTTCCAGAAGTTGTTTGAACGGTCAAAAAAGTGCATTGCAGCCGGATGAATTACATCGAAGCAGACAAGAATTTCGTGTGTTCATTATAAATAAAAGTGGCCTGAAAGTAAGTTGGAAGAACATTTTAAAGACATCTTGAATATCTCAAATATATTCAATATTAGACAGTGAAAACAATTGTTGCAAAGAGAACATATCTCCAGAAATAAAGGTCTAAAATAGATATAAAAAAGAAGAGAAAAGAAACATTAGGAATATGAACAAAATGAATAGAAAAATTGCTGTAGACTATCGACCTACACCCCCCTCTGCAACTACTTCTAATTGGAATGAAAGATTATGCACAGTAATCAACGAGCAATAAACGAAAAAATGCCGTCTTTCCTTGCTAATTATACAATCTGTTTGAGCATCCATCCTCTGAATATTCCCAGAGGAAGGACATGGAAGTTATATCTATTCATAGGTGGAAAGTTTTTTCTTCATCGTATCGGGAAATCATTGTTTTCTCTTTGCTCAGTCGTAGTTTTTGTCTTTTCACTAAGATGCCATCTTGAGGATTGCATTATAAAGCGATAAATCCTTTGTTGTTGCAGACACTTAAGATTATATTTCTCAATTGTTCATTGTTTTAATCTTTTTTATCGAGTTCGTTCTTTTGTTTTTCGCCAGACAATCACGTTTTATATCACTTATCATTTGTAGCCAGGAGGACTTAGCATTCTGCTCTAATGTATGCATCTGCAATAACTATATAATTTAATACACACAGATACATAAGTATATATATATATATATATATATAGCTATAGATATATCTATATCTATATATATATGTGTGTGTGGGGGGTTGGTGTGTGTGAGTGGGGTGTGTGCGTGTGTGTGCGTTTTATGTATATAAGGATATGTGAATATATATATATATATATATATATATATATATATTATGTATATATATATATACATTATATACATATATATATATTATGCTATTTTATACAGCTATTATTGGTTACATATCAGCATATATGTTTCAGCAGCACTTTCTTTCAGAGAGACAATAGGATTACTAAAAAATCATTGTCAAATTTTTATCTGCGTGATTTCGTCTCACTGAAAAAGAAGCAGTTCAAACACGTATTCTTTTATGTCACTAATAATGTGTCAATAAATGAAACTACTTATAGCTGCTCTGTTCACTCACCAAAAATATTTTAAAAACACAGTAGTTTACTGGACGCATATCTAGAATACCTTACCATTATCTATCTATCTATCTATCTATCTATGTTATTTATTGTCATAAATATATATTTTCATTTCATGCTCATATATATTTGTGTATAGTGTCACTTTATATATATATATATATATATATATATATGTGTGTGTGTGTGTGTGTGTGCGTGTGTGTTCATATTTTATTTTTTTTTGTTCTTTTTTTGTTCGCATTTCTCTGATCGTGTAATTTTTTTTCGTGGTATTATTTATTTATTTATTTTTTACATTATCTTGGACCCTTTTAAAACGTTGTGTTTCTTTTTCTTTTTCGAATTCTGTGATCGTCTAGTAAACGTTGTGTTTTTTTTCGTGGTAACGCCAGTTTCTTTTTTTAACCCACCCTTGCATGAGTGGACTAGTTACGTACACCAAATTATGTGTATGTTATATAAACCCCAGGTTTGGTTTTTGCCTCTCTGATGCAAACTGGTTCACGGGCACCAAAATATGTATATGTTACATATGGGGGTTTCATTAAAAGAGTCTTAGAGATAATGAGATGTTGTTGTAAGAGACTTATTACACGCGCAGTCTTAGAAGAGCCTTAATTGAGTGTTTGTCGTTGAGAGAGAGTCTTATTACAGTGTTTGTCCTTGAGAGAGTTTTATTACATATGATGTTGTAAGACTCAGAGAGAGAGAGAGAGAGAGAGAGAGAGATGTTGTTGTCAGAAAGATGTTTTTTTTAGCAATTGGTTTCTGTTGTTTCTTTTAGAGATCCTATAATTTTTCTCCGAGAAAAGTGAGTTGGTAGGGATTGATAAGCACAAGATGTGCCCCTATTCGAAAAATTTGGGAACCTTGTTAATTAAATGCTTAAAATAAGCTGGTTGCACGTAACGACTCTAAGCATGTCGTGAGACTTGGCTTAATTAATAAACAGGCGTTGGAAAGAATACGAAAATTCTTAAGGTGACCAGTAAACCGATGATAGGTAGTCCCGAGGCAATCACATATAGCTTAATGAAGTAAGAGACAGGCAAAAATATGCCGTAGATTACGTAAGAAAGATATAACCTTGTATTTTTTTTTAGAGACGCATAAATGTGGGATATATCTACTGGATCTTGGAGGCTCTGGTGAGAGGAAGGATAAATCACAAAAAAGATCGGGCAATTAGATAGAATTTAGGCGCAATTAAGGTGTTGGGCGCGAAAGGTGTTAGTTAGTTAGGGATGATATTTCTAAATCCTCGTCGAAGTTTCAGGAATCCAAGCAAGGAAATTCGAGTGAATCCGTATGAGAGATAAAAAGGTATATCTTTAACTTCTGAAGCCAACCACAAAGATTTAAGTATATGAGCTTTGGTATGCCCCGTATAAGATATTTATAGAATAAAAAACAAAGCAATACTTGATAAGACTAACCATGCGGAAAAAGAGAGATCAGAACACTTTTGGGACGAAGGGAGTCGTCCATTTCGAGAAAGGTGAAAACCTCTAGTCTGCGGCACATGGGTGTCTGGAAAATAGCTGATGTGAATCATGTGTAAAGACCCTACACCCAAAAAGTAAATGCCAAGAAGATCAGAAAAGTTCTGATCTTATAATAAAAGAAAAAATTGTGAAGTCGGCCGTGGAGGGCTAACTGAAAGAGATTTTTGTTTGTTTTTTTTTGTTTTTGTTTTTTTGTTTTTAGCCTGGTCTTTCTAGCCGTGTGGTTGTGTAGATGTAAAAATAAAAAAAATGTACTAAATTTAAAAATGCATACATTTTTTGGGTAAATATTGAAGGGATGGATGTTACATGATAAGGGCTGTCCCCTTTTCATGTAAGTATAAAAATAGAGAGATTAGTTAAAATGAAAATGAAATAGCAATAGACGAAATTCGAACCTCGTAATTTAGGTTTAGAAATAGATTACGTGTGAGAATTTAAAACAAACGATTGTTTAGAATAGAGATCAAATATTTCAAGAAAAGAATGTACCCTGTCAAGATGGTTATGAAATTTTAATTGAAAGAATGTAGCTATAAGATAATGTGTTTAACATATTGGAAAAATAGGTTACTGAGTGTAGGTTAAAATTCCTTTTGTAGAAAAAGGAAAAGTTTTGGACACGCATGTCCAGAACACATGAAAGAAGGCACATGTTTTAACATGTGTATGACGTCACGGAAAATAGAAAGTTTTAGTTTTAGAGAAAAAAACTTTAGAGTAAAAAGACGGTCAGTGAGAGCTAGTCAGTGAGAAACTCAGAGAGAGTCAGAGCATCTAGAAGCCAGACGATCACTTTTAAACTTAATATGTGAATCTTTGAATTCTTGATGATGAAAATCACGGCCGGTCGTGTGAAGAATAAACTCATCTGTGTTTTTGTAAAACGTCGTCTTGTCTTATGATTCTTACAAAAAAGTAAAGTTAAAATTGTATTATATATCTGTGTTATAAAATGTTATTACATACACGTCTCGACATCTCATATCTACACTAAGACTGGCTGAACACTATCCCCTTAACTCAAAGAGCTTCCCCTTCTTCTTCTACACGTCTAAGGAATGAACATTTAATATATAAGAATCGTAATAAGATGAACAATCTCTCTAAGTCTCTTACAACAACATCTATCTTCTCCTTCTTCAACAGCATCACTTATAATAAGACCCTTTAATGAAACAAAATATAACATATATGCATAAGCCAGTAGAATCATAGAGTAGATGAAACGCGGAATATTCAGTGTAGCTTAATCGCCGTACACATTTTATAACTTACTAAATAGCTCTACGTATTGAGCACTTTTGAAGTAAATGCTTAAAGTTTTCGCATAAATCTATACTTTCGTATATTAATTTTATGTGAGTATATATATATATATATATATATATATATATATATATATGTAGTAAGTAATAAAATGTATATGGCGATTAAGCTACTATATATATATATATGTATATATATATATATATATATATATATGTGTGTGTGTGTGTGTATATATTAGCTGAATGGCCACCATTATACTGTCGAACACCATGCTTAAACATCATATTTTTTATGTATGTAAATTGCATATGTATTATGATAGAATCAATCCTCTGTTGATTAATGTATATTACGAGGAACAATTTGCTCTGTGACTAATTCGTATTTTTTAAAAAATTCAACAAATGTAAATGATAATGCTGATTGTCAAATCTGTGTTTGTTTACACTATGTAAGCTAATATTTAGACTTGACTATCTTAAACTATAAATAAAAAAGAATAAATTTGTACATGGGAATATTTGACGATATACCAGCCGGTGTAACGTGGAATATCTTTCTGTAAAACATTTTTTTTTCTACAAGAGAAAAGTGATTATGCTTAAGATCAGTTTTTTTTTTGATTTCTAATAATTATCGGATGAATTTATGCACGAAACATATCTAAATAATGTCAGATATCTTAATAACTTTTGTGTGAAAATTGCAAAAGATAGGCAAAGCGGTATCGGCCGTATGAGGAAGGAACTCAAACACAAAGTGGCTTTTATGTATAATAGTATATATATACATAAATGCAGAAATACACACCCACAACACACACACACACACAAACATATATATATATATATATATATATATATATATATATATATATATATATATATATACGAGAATTTAATACAATATGTTGAACACCGCTTAAGCAGCAGTTAAAACCATTCAATGTTCGGAAACAGACCCCACATGAAGTGGAGTTTCCTTTCCATCAAAAGCGAGTTGGTATGAATATGCGGAATCAGATTTCACGTGAAAGTATTTAATGAAACCGAAGTATGGAGAAGATAATTCTTACAGGAATATGTGTAAAAGCTATGTAAATGTGAAAATCACTGAAGCAGATGTCGACAGTGGCAACAATAAGTATTTGATATAGAATGAATATTTTAATACCTTCTATTATACCCATTTAAAAAAAAAAAAAAACAATGATTCTAATATGATGTTTTTATTATGGAGAAAATAATTTTGTCCGAAAAGTCCAAATAATTACATTACATTAATTATCTGCAGTTTATATAAAAAATTAGTAATAATATACTGTACAGTATATAGTACACAGGTATATAATAAAATAACATTATAAATAACACCGTACGGTGAGGCATATACCGCAACCAGGGTCCGGACAACTATTGTAGCCTGGAAAACGTATCAGCCGGACACTGTATCCCGGGGGTTCATTGTAGCTTAATTTTCTTTTCTTTTTTTTTTCAAAGCTTTGAAAATATTGTGGTTTCTTAATTTCAATTCGTCCGGAAATTTATTTCTAGGATCAATTTGTTATTATTATTATTTTTACTTAGTTTAATTGTATTTCTATCTAATTTAAAAAAAATAAAATGGAAAGTCAAGCGTAGACAGATACTTTCAACGATTTCGTTTTGCCTTAATACATTGTAGAATAAAGGGTTGCCCCTATCACATTATTGCAGGTTATACGATTAAAAACCATTACGATGATGTTCTGTGTTAATACAAAACTCAAAGATAAAACAAGAGTGGCAACCAAAGCGGTGGGCATTATGTATCTATTACTGAGAGAAACATATGTCGCTGTTAAAATACAGACGCATATTTTATTAAGGAATTGACGGTATAGCGACACAAACCGTGGCTATTGAGGCTTTTAAACTTTACTAACCGAAAACTCAAGAAAAATGTCATAAAATAACTGCATCTCACTTACAAAATGTACTTTAAATAAATACAGATGTGTTGTGTAACTTGTTTGTGTGTCTTATTGTGTCGCGGTTTTATAAAATAATTAGCGAGGGGTACCCGGCGTTGCCCGGGTATTTGTAGGTGTGTGTGAAAAAAAACGAGAAAAAACAGGTGCCCGTGAAAAAAAAACGAAGCCTTGACGAAACGCAGTGGGAAAATAGTAAAGTGTGAAAAACAGGTGCGCGTTTTTGATTGACGTGACGGCGATAGGTATTCAGCAGTTAGCATTTTGTGCGGGGTCGTCTTTACTGAGGTCAATTGTTTGTTTTTTAAAAACCCGCTCTCTCGTCTCGAAATGAAAGCTACCGTCTGATACGACGAAGTCAACATTGAACAAACGTTACTTAGCTCTCTAGAGACCACTAGCTCTGAGTCTGAGTTTAGAGTCGAGTTTCGCTTTTTGTTTATACCGATACCGAATGTAACGCGTGCCGATGCGGGAAATGTGGAATAATTAACATTTGAAAGTCAATAAAATTAAATAGACAGGCGAGCTCCGTGGTTAAGTGTGAGATACTACAATTTATAGATGATATAAAATGTTTTAAGAAGTTGCGAAGCGAGCAAGCGCTTCTCTGAAAGAAGCCTTTTGTGGACATCGGGGAGAAGCGTACATACATACATACCTACATTTTCGCTTTTATATATATATATATATTTAGAGAAAGCGTCAAAATTAAATCCCAGTAAGAGGCCATCTTTTGCATTCTTTTTCTGTACGAACAGCATCGAAAATACGTAGCAAGAGGATGGAATTACATTGGGGGAGGGTAAAGTGAGAACCTTCTTATTGTGTGACCAGCTGTATATCCCCGGTCCTGTCAGGTAGAAACAGATTTCCATGCGGAGGGATTAATCACATAATATTCATGATACAACGAACACGCTAACGTGTTACAAGTAACTGGATTTATGAAACATAAAACACATCCATCTTGGGTTATGAAAATCAAACGCGAAGTAGCTTTCGTCGCTAAAAAGAGGGAATACTTTGCAAGCCGTAAATAAATACCTTACATCATGTTTTAAACGCAATTGTAGTTAGCTATTAATAATTGAAACTAAAGTAAATATCAATAAAATTTAATATATTATAAATCAGTAATATGAAAATATTAAATAAATCAATAAGATTAAATAAAATATTAAATGCAACATTGAATTTAATATTAAATAAGTAAATAAATAAATAATTTAACATTAAATGAATAATATGAAAATATTAAATAAATCAATAAATAGATAACAAATAAAATAAATCAATAGTATTACAATATAAAATAAAACAATAAAATTAAATAAAATATTAAATAAATCATTTAAATTACATAACCTATTAAATAAATCATTAAAACGAAATATTATATTAAATTAACCAATACAATTAAAATATCAAATAAATCATAAATATTAAAATTAAAAATTAAAATATTAAATAAATTAACGTTAAATAATGTTTTTAAATACAACAGTTAAAGGGAGTCTATTACACCAAATTCTCAATGGCATTGCAATAAATATTAGACAGATGTTTTTTTTTTTTTTTTATGAAATATGCAAATAAGTTTACTAATTTAATGGGCATTAATAAATGCACACTCAATGAGTAAACTTATTTAAATAGATATAGAAATCATGTTGAAGTAAAAGTTAGTTTTCAGTATTAAAATGAATTTGCGGAACTGTACGTTTTGTACATATAAATCACATTGCAGACAAACAAACATCCAGACAAGGATATGCCTTATTATAATTAATGCCTACTGACGTGGTGTTAACAGAAGGGTCGAAAATTGCGTGAATAATAATATTTTTACTCCCGTGTGTGTTTGAACACTTTTAAGGAGGCGATATGAAAAAAATCTGAAGACATTTGGCGTTGCTCTCTGATTTCATACTACATAAAACCTGAAATCTGAAAACGAAGTAAGTTTATTATTTAAATAAAATTTTAGTGGATCTAAAATATCTAATACGATATGGTTTTAACAAAAACAAATATTATTCTGACTCTTTTTGTTTAAAGAATGAATTAAATTAAAATCTTTTTTATACTTTCGTTGTATAAATGTGTGCATAAAAGGATTATTTCGAGTTTTTTTTTTTTTTTTAACTAGAAGGGAATTGTATGGACAGTTTCAGGCAGAAGAGAGCAGAGTTAGATTTCGAATAACATCCAGCATCCGAAAAAATAGGGATACTCTCCAGTGAGACAAAGATATTAATAAATTTATTACTCAAGGAAGATGTTTACTAAACTCATCAAAAATAAAATAGTCAAGTGTAGTATCGGAGCAGATGCTACATTTTATGCTAGACAAAATGCCCGGATGTGCAGAGAAATTAGTAGAAATTTAGTAAAATTAGTCATATGTTGTACACAAAACGGGCTTGTTTATTCATTCGAATGCACTGCAAATATATCAATAAGCAATTTTGTTTAAACGGATTATTCTAACGATCATCGGTTATACTTTTAATCATTTATTTTCGCGTTACTTCGTCTTCGAAAAAGGCGCATTGCCAGTGAGATGTATGGAGCTACTGTGGATTATCAACAATATCCGCAGGGCATCTAATTGGATGGGCGCACATTTCAAGTAAAATGTTGCATATTAGTATACTCAAGAGAGCACTAAGTAGCGATGGAATTTCAGTGTTGTGTTATATGTTCCTGGTACGTATCATTCGTCTTGTTTTTTAACCCTTTATAACGTCGTTGAACTAATTCTTTTAATCGTAAATAAATGCATATAACGGCATAAATAAAGGAGGATTCGATTTAAACATCCCTAATTGTATCAGTTTAGTATCTGTGTAGATAGCGGATACGGTCAGATTACAACTGCCCATTGCTTACAGTCAGTATGCTACCATCTGTCTCAGAGAATAGAGGATTTGGTTTATTTTCAAACACAATAGAAAATAATGAAGGCAAGTTTATGAAATGCAAACATTCTCAGTCGTAGTTTAACTAATGGATTTCATAATTATTTCAGTCTGAAGATACACACTATATCATTACCCTCTAAACACACAAAATTAACAATTAATATCTTTAATTATATGCATTATAATTCTTGTCATAAAGTGTTCATTAGAGTCGATTTAACTTACCTCTAGCAATTTATTTATTTTTGTTTTTCTCTGAAAAATATTTAAATTATTTTCTTCACCAAATCTTATTTTGTAGTCATACTTTTTTTCAATTTGCATAATTAGTTCCACGTAATCTAATATTTGAATAAAATTGAAATTTTGCTTAAAATCAGTTACTAATTAAAAGACAAATATTTTATGTTGTTTCTTTAGAAAGCCATATATTGAGCTTCCTATAAATAGAACAATGTGTACATATGAGTGTTGGGACGATTTTCGGCAAAATTGATGCCTATTTTTCGAGACCAAAACGATTTTTTCGTCTTTTTCTATTTAATTTTGTTTAAAGCAAAATCTTCCACAGCTGGTAATAATGATAAAATATCAATATTTATTGATTTAAAAATACCAGTTGAGCTAAAATTAATAGATCATTCTCCACACCTTTATTTTGACGCTTAAATAATATCTACATATTTACCATGTGTTTTTAGGAAAATCGAGTGAAATCACACCTTTATCTATCTATCTATATATATATATATATATATATATATATATATATATATATATATATATATATATATATATATATATAGTAATTTATAAAATATATATGGCGATTAAGCTACACTGAATATTCTGCGTTTCATCCAACTATAGGATTCGTCAGGCTTATGCGCGAATTCCGTGGTTGCTTCTTGTTTTTATATATGTTGAGGATTCTAGTTGGCCAATCAGCTTTCTAGTATCCACCGCGCCCCCTCCTATCAGCCAATGGGCATGCATTTTATCAAACAAAGGATGTGTTTTAGAACTAGGTTAGTGGTTTAGGTAGACGTTCTCCTTTTTTTATACATATAAATATACCTATGTGTACACACATGCATGCACATATATATATATATATATACATATATATACATATATGTGTGTGATCGTTTATGTATATTCATGTTTATTTAATTTATTTATTTGTTTGGTTTCTATTGTTATTGTTAGTTTTAAAGCTATTTTGTATCGCTATCCTAGAGTAAGTTTTATTTTGTGAACACAGTTGTTTGCTATTTCCGGCTTACAGTTTAATAGATTTTGAAGTTCTTTAAAGTACAGGATAGAAGATTTTTCATGGAGGCATAATTTACATGGGTCGTCTAAATGTCTGCACGTGGTAGCTTGTCTCATTATTTTCCATGTGACTACCGGCGAATGTCCGCTTTCTTTGAGTTACCAGTATTTATTCGCTAGTGTTGTTTTTATACGGTGTTTTCTTTTCTATTTTTGAATGTGCTTTTGTGGTCAAAGTATCGGGTTTTGTAATCTAAGGAAGTCATGCCTATGTAATATTTCTTGTTATTCGGGTTTTCTTTCGCAAATATTGTTGCTTGATAATCTACGCTTTTTGTTAGGCATTTATTTTGGACTGGGCAAAGTGTGCGGTGTCTACAATTGCTTTTATCTTGTTCGTTATTAGTATTTTTATTTATGGTATGGTTGTTCTTGTCCGGGGTTGGTTTATTATTATTATTATTATTATTATTATTATTATTATTATTATTATTATTATTATTATTATTATTATTATAATTATTATTATTATAATTATTATTATTATTATTATTATTATTATTATTATTATTATTATTATTATTATATTCTGCTGGTGTTGGTTTTATTTCTGTCATGGTGTCTACTTTTTTATTGTTTATTTTGTTGTTGTTTACGTTGTTTTTATTTAGTATTTTGTTATTATGCGCCTTAATTATCCTCTCTAAATTGAAGATAACTTCAAGGTATTTTTATTGAAGATTTTCTGTAAGGGTTTGGTTGCGGGAAAGTGTTTTTCAATAAGATCTAGAAATTTCTTGCCAAGTTTTGTTTTTAACAGTTGATTGTATGGGTCCGTATACCAAATTATAGTTGTTTTTCGTCTATTTTTAATTTTATTATATTTGTTGGTGTTTTGTTGCTTATATTTGATATCGATATTTTTGTATCCACTACTTTTTGGGCTATTTCGTAAATATTGTATGACCTGTTAAATGCATTTTCATCGCTTGAGTTATTACTGAGTCTACTTACGATCGAGTTAGGAATATGTTTTATAATTGATGGTGGGTGGTTGGACTTAGGGTTTACGTAAATTGGAGTAGCGTTATCTTTTAAGTATGGTGCATATGTGTTTTTTATCTTAGTTTAACGTGACGTCCAGGAAGTTTGTTATTTTTATGTTTGCTTATACGTCCGCTTTAAGGCCTAATTTTTTCATTTCTTTGTGTATGATTTTCTTAAAATTTTCTCCCTTGACTTTGTCGGAGTTTCTTTATAGCTAGTCCGTCATCTCTATATAGGCCGATATCCGTAGTATCGAATATGCTTGTGAGGGTATATAGAATGAATGATCCCACAAGATTTGATGTCTCTGCAGAATCTCTTGCACCCATCGCCAAATCGAATGAATTTTTCATTTTAGTTTTTATCCATTGGTTACTGTTATTTATTAGAACTGATTTTCTACATTTTTTAATGATGTTGATTTCTTCTGAGGATATATCAGTGTATGCCTCGGCAAATTCTAGGGCAATGTTAAAAAGTTCTTCAGATATCGAGGGATAAAAGTCTATGATGTCAAACTGTATGAACGTACATTTATCTTTGTTTTCTATATTTTTAAACCAGGTGATTGCTTCGGTAGTATTTGCCCACTGGTTTTGATCTAGGTCATGTTTGATTTGTTTGTTTACTCTAGAAAGTATAGTTTTGCTAATTCTACCTATTTCTGGTTAAGTTGGGTTTATCAGGCGGGTGCTGGGATTATTATTAAAGTCACATTTGTGATCTTTAAGCAGAATGTATGACTCTCTAGGTTTCAATTTTCCAACTTTATCGCTAATTTTTAGTTTATCGGTAATTTGTTTACTTTCAGTTTTTATTATATCTATATAGTCGCATTCGTTTGTGTCTAGATTTTTGTAGTTTTTTGTAATGTTTTCTGTGATTAGTTTGTTATATTCTTGCTTATCTATTTTATAAAAGTTTCTTGTTTTATCTGCTTTTTCAAATATTTTATTAGAGTTGTTTATGTTTCTAACGATTTTATGTAGTTTCCGTTGGAAATTGTAAGGTTGTGTGTGGAATTTTAGGTTTTTAATTACGTTTAAAATGTATTTTCAAAGTTTATCAAAAGGTCTACTGTTTTCGCATTTTAAAGGGTTTTTAAACCATAGGATTCTTTTTTTTACGTTTTAATTTTTAAGGAAGAAATTTTTAAGGAAGAAAGCGGACATTCGCCGGTAGTCGAATTGAAAATAACGAGACAAGCTACCACATGCAGACATTTAGACGACCCATGTAAATTATGCCTCCATGAAAAATTTTCTATCCTGTACTTTAAAGAACCTCAAAATCTATTAAACTGTCGGCGGGAAATAGCAAACAACTGTGTTCACAAAATAAAACTTACTCTAGGATAGCGATAAAAAATAGCTTTAAAACTAACAATAACAATAGAAAACAAACAAATAAATAAATTAAATAAACATGAATATACATAAACGATCACACACATATATGTATATATATATGTATATATATATATATATATGTGCATACACATAGGTATATTTATATGTATAAAAAAGGAGAACGTCTACCTAAAACCACTGACCTAGTTCTAAAAAAGATCCTTTGTTTGATAAACTGCATGCCCATTGGCTGATAGGAAGGGGCGCGGTGGATACTAGAAAGCTGATTGGCCAACTAGAAATCCTCAACATATATAAAAACAAGAAGCAACCACGGAATTCGCGCGTAAGCCTGATTAATCCTATAGTTGGATGAAACGCAGAATATTCAGTGTAGCTTAATCGCCATATATATTTTATAAATTACTAAGTAGTTCTACCTACGTATTGAGCACTTTTGAAGTAAATACTTAAGTTTACGCATAAATCTATACTTTCGTATATTAAATTAATGTGAATAAATGATGTAATTATATATATATATATATACACACACACATATATATATATATATATGCATATATATATAAAAGTGAAAGTGACTGTGGGTGTTTCTGTGTGTCTGGATGCATTTCCCTACGCAATAACTCTGTCAATTTTCAGTCTACAGACTCGAAATTTCATATAAAGGATACTGAGATTCGATAAAATCGATGTGATTCGTTTTCGGACAGAAATTTGGCAATTACAAGGTCAAAGTTCACCGATTTGACCTTTGAGAACTCTACCAAACTCCTCCTACAATTTGGAGTTAACATACGTGAAATATGGAGATATAGGTTCCTTTGACATGGATCTAACTTAATAACTTTATTTGAGCCCTAAACAATAAATTTTAAGGGGCTATAATAGTGGTCAAATTAAAAAAAAATGATCTTTTTTTTTTTGCTCAGCATACACCTCAAAATACCCGGGCAACGCCGGGCACCCATTGCTAATAGTTAAATAATTAGAGATTTATAAAGATTCGGAATCGGAATTGGTAATTCTATCGGTATAGAGAATTTTGTACAGAATCGGTAATTGCATTGGAATCGGGAAAAATATTGGAGTCGTCCTATCACTAGTACATATAATACATTCATAAAGAATACTCTTTACCCATTATGTAAAGAGCAAAGAGATTCTTACAAAGAATTACATTAAATTATTTTGCGTCCGATTCATGGACAGTGGATTTTTAATGTTTTTTTTACTTTTGTTTTATTTTTGATTTTTTGTTTATTTTTTTTTTCACAATGTTTTTTTTTTGTTCCTGAACATGGGCTTATTTTTTTTTTTTTTAGTTATTGTCCTTTTCATATTTAGTTTACACTTTCAATGTCAACTTTTATTTTCGGTGTGTACACATTACTCGGCTATTTCAACAAATGTCTTGTTTATTTTCGTTTGTTACTGATAATTATTTTGTGTGAAGGGATAATTCGGCATGCCATTTAAATTCGAATTTCCCTGATTACCTAGTCAGGATGAGAGTGATTTCCTTTTTATGGAAGAACTGAGCATTTTCAGTCTCTCGTAAGCTTGTATGTTCCGTTGAAAGACAATAGTGCTTTTGGGGCCCTTAGGGAGCACATGTGTCAATTCTGCGAAAGGAGTTAGGTTGAACCCCAATCATGTGCCTACATCACAGGCGTTCGCTTTATGACTTGCGTCTTTTAGTGTCGGAGCTGATTTCTTTGTGGTTGCTGTCGTTGTTGTTGTTAGTTAGTTAGTTAGAAACCATCGAAAAGTATACGTGAATAAGCCCAATTTCACAACTGTCATTACTATTAAATAATAGGTTCACCGCACTTAGCTTTTATTGGTTGGGGTAAAAGGCTATTTGAAATCTAATCATTTCAAACAAGTCTTGTAAATGTTTACTCTTGATCCATATCTTGAGTAATATCTAGCCCCGACCAATATTTCGTTTTCCTTAATTTAAGCAAAATAAACAATGCTATTAAGCGAACAAATTGACAGGTTAAACAAGGTAACTGTTAGATTATAATCCTTTAGAATCGCTTTCCATTTCTCACTCTTCGAAAACTGCTAAATGATATGTTGTGGATCAGCGTATCTATCGGTCTACCTTCTACTTCAATCATAAACTCATTCCGACCCTGCGTGATGAGTGTATGTTCTTGCACTCCTTTAGTTTTACATAGTAATATAAATCCAGAGTGAACATTTTAGACTTATTACACAGTTTTTCTTCCATCAAAATCCATTAAGGTTCCTATTTCACCTAGGCACCTCTCTCTTGTAGAATTGAAATCTTTACGTGTCAGTGCATAAGGCTTCTGACCGAGCAGGTGACAAGAAGTTACAGAGAGCACCCTGGTCTATTCATTTCCTGTAGTCAAGTTATTTACTTCCCTTTTAGATGGCTATGGACAATTACGTTTTACAATGTCCTCGCTGAAGTCTCTTATAAATATACACAAAAAACTACTCTATCGTTACCGGACTCTGTAACCTTCTCCGTCCATCTCGTCGTATGGACGTCTCTAGAACGGCTATTATACCATAGGAACGTCAACCAACTCCATGTGGGAACAAACGATAAATCTATAGACAATATAACACTATAGTAGATCAAGAGTTTATATACTGTCGGCGTCATGTTATTTCGTCGCATATTCTGTACGAGTTATAAGCGTCATTCTCATAAATACTAGCAAGCAATATCCAATAAAAATGTATGTTGTATAAAATTAGAGACAGTCACATTTTCATAATTGGGATTCATTATTGAGATGAGTCTTGTTTATATTAATTTATTTATTGCGGACTATTATTTTCATCTTTATTGGTTGTTGTTTTACAACGTCTCGGACAACTATTCCTATGCTTTTCGTTAGGTGGTAACTGCGACGGATAGCATCTTCAAATCTCCTAACTGCATTCTCAGCAATCACTGCCATCTGACGAAGGCCAGAGGAATAGCTGGCCGAAATGTCCTGAAACAAGAATTAATGAAGATGAGAATAATAGTCAGCAATAAATAATTTGATATAAATAATACTCATCTCAATAATGATTTCCAATTAAAATAATATATATACCATTCGGTACGGACCCGACCATGCAAGATCAGCTAGTAAATAAACGTGGATTTATAAGATCAAAAAATCCAAACTTGATCCCTCCTTCGGGGCTGGTTGGCGCAGTTGATAGAACCGTTTAATCTCTACGGTTCCAGATGAGCATTGTCTGAAGATAGCGGTTTCAATCCTACCCTAATGCGGCCAGAGGCTTACTTGGCCAACACGTGGTGAGACGACAAAAAACTACGGATGGCAGTGAAAGCTGAGAATGCAGTTAGCAGATTCGAAGTTCCTATCCGTCGCGGTTACCACATGACATAGGGCAGAGGAACAGTTGGCCGAAACGTCGTGAAACAACAGGAATAATAGTCCGCAATAAATGAATTAATAAGTCAGATTTTCTTATTAAAATTTAATTTATATATTGAAAAGTGAATAAGTAAGTTTTTTTTTTACTCGAAAGATGAGCTGAAACTAATCTGCCATGATCATCATCCAAAATCCAACTTAATATATGTCGTGAAAAAACACGAGAGAAATAAAAGAGATAAAGAGGAAACGACAGACAGACATTTCTTAAGAGACACACGTGTTTGTTATTTTTTTTTAATTGGTGTCTAGCAAGCATGTGCGATCTTTTGCGCTTGTGTACACTGATTGCCTTCACCCCGTTGAGATTTTCAAAATATATCTGCACTTTAGCAGAACTGAGTTTCGTTAACATTTCGTGATTAAAGGAACATTGGGTTGACTTGTGTAACCCCGATGAAAATAAAGTAGGGTATAAGGCCTCCGAATATGATATAATACTATTCCAACAAAAGGACTCTAGAAACTGTGCAACATTTATAACTCCTGGCCGTTTACGGCAGCTCTCGAACCTGTTGCACCTCCTCAACTATTTCCAGTTGCAACATTCTGATTTGAGTATCCCTATTCAATTTTGCGCCAAGTTTGATACGTATTGTAAGTTAACGACATATAATTTTATTATTAGACGCACTTATCTATTTTCTACCTGCTTCTAAGTCGTTCATAGTGACTTTACCTTTGGCTCGAAGCTGAGAAAGTATATGATAACTTTGCCAGATTTAATCAAACTACGGCTCCTTATGAAGTAGTGAAACAAAACATCTATAATAATTCCGCCGACTGCACTTTTTGCTTTGATATTGCTCTATTTTAATAGAATTCTAGTGGCTACTAATTGAGTAAGCAGTTATTTACTGGTGCTTTTTGAATACTCCTCAGATCTTCCACGATCGAGTCCGATGTTAGAATCGTTGAATATCCGGTCTCGCTGACCGTAGTTCTGGTCGATTTAAATAACACATTTTTTCAAAGCGTCTAATTCTGGCTTAATTAGGCTTCCTAGTAAAGATAAACATCTTTGTAACATGACAAAAAATTGTTCAATAGTGTTTGGTTTGCCTTCATCCTTTTGTCTCTCTATATACTTAATATAAAACGTTATAACAAAAAGTTCTATGCATGAGTAACTTTTACAAATGATTAAACCAAACAAAATTTATCACAATAAATAACTAGAAGTGTTACCTACCGTAGCTTCCTGGGTTTTATGATATCCTATTTGTCTGTGATTGCTTGTAGGGATTGTTCCGGGTTGATACGATTGTCTTGCCTTGTTAAAATATGTTTCTCCATTAGTTAGCTCCTATGTATTCCGTAGTAAGCCTGTGTCGTTTTCGTTACGAAACAAATACAGTACGATCGAATACTGGAACAAAATGAAGCATTATCATGGTTTCCTTAAGCCACCGACTGGTAGAGTGTCTCCGTGCCGTCGTAACATTCTACAAACGTCTGCTCCGTCTTTTCCACAGCACTACCAGTTCCCCGAGGTATAAATGATAATATCATCTCTAATAAAACTTATACAGAGTAGGTTGACAGGAATCACGTTTATCTTTTAGGCATCGTTATTTTCCTTAAAGAAAACTAAAAATTGAGTAGGGAACAATCAACTGAAATTGCGAATTTTGTAATGAGGAGAAGACTAGTGTCTAATAAAACTACAGAATTTATTTTCACATTTTTTTATGTAAAAGTGTCGGCTAGATTATTTGTTTCGGCTAACGCGAACAAAATAAAAATTCTAACTCCAAACTATCATTATTTGTGACGAAATCGAGGGAGAAATACACAGGTAAGAGACGGAGATAGAGAAACATGAATTCATACAAAGAAGAGTAGTAATAGACGATATTCATAAGTCTAACTTCACGATCTAATAGGATTGACGACACAATTTTTGACTCCTTATGGTTTAATAATATCTTTATACATTTTCTGTGTCTCCTAGCAATGAGCATATTAATTAGACACTCCTAATTGTGGAAGCATACACTCCATACGAAAGAGAGCGTATCATTTACGAAAAGTCAAGTCGCTAGTAAATAAAGCTCTGGGGCTAACGTAATTAAACCCATTTTTGTCACAAAATAATAAAAAATAAACAATAATTTGTTATTTAATAATGTTATAATAAAAAATAAACAATAATTTGTTATTTAAAGTAAAACAAGTAATTGTTATTTATTTTATTAGGTTATTTTTTAAATTTTTACTCTTATTTTGTTCTCATGAAAATTAATGGTGCATGCGTGATTCTCGTTTTAATTGTTGATTATTATTTATGATAGCACTCTCTTACATTTTCAGTTTTTATATAATTCAATGTGCATACGTAATTAGCAAAGCGAACCGAAAACACATAATTCGCTAACGGATACACTATATTACTGCTTGAAAACAGTGACTGGCGTTTTGTTTTTGTTTGTTTTAATTTTGTATTAATCCTCTATTTTGAATGTTACTCTTTTACTGCCACTTCTTACCGTTTTGTAATTCACTTCAAAATCGGATGAATGTGCTTCTACACAAACTTGATTTCCTTGTCCCGTGTACGTTGCTGTATTCGTAATTCCTTCCACGTGTACATTGGCAACACCGTCTTTGAGTTTAATCAGAAATTCATTGTAGTAATTCTGCACTTCAGCTGCTGTTTCCACAAGTGTATAGTTATTGGTTTTCAATTTGGCGTATTCATGGGCGCAACATCGAATAAATTGTGAAAAGTTTTTGATAAGCATGTAAGGCCTTCCCATCTCTTTGTATCTCGGAAAGACGTTTTCGTCGACAATATTTTCTATTTCCATTGGAAGACAATCTTTCACCATTTTAGTGCAAGCCATCGAGTTCATTTGCTTCATTTCTTCAGGCGTCTTGGCACCTGAGAGCTTTGCAAATTTCATGAAAATTTCTTCAAGTTCTTCGGTCATGCTTCTTTCTGTAGAATTTTTTTTTCTTGTTTATTTAATCCCTTTTTTATATCGAATGACAAGAAGACAGGTTTGAACACTTCGTATAAGTGTTCACTATTTTTAAGACGATAATAATATTTTCGTCGATATCATTTTTACGTCATAAGCACAAACGCCACTAATACGAAATGTTTTATTATTTTTTTACTTCATTGAATAACATCCGAATTAAATGCACATGTTTATATTCAGACTTTTTTCGAAATATTTATTTTAAATTCTTCTTCCTTGGAAACGAGAGCTGAGTATAAATACTGTGTATAATTGTGTTTTCATGATTGCTGTTGTGTTCACATCGTTTTAAACGAGGTAATTTCGCATATCATCAAGAGAAGTTCGGGACTGTCATGTACTTTTATACCGAACTCTTTATTTAATCCAGGTTGGAAGAATGCTTTCGGTCCGTCAACTATGATCTGGTAAATCCATATCGTAAGATTTAAATCTATAAACTTATGAAACTGTGGACAGTCTGGCCGCCTTGTCTGCTTGAATCTTAAAATAAACTTGTATTGCCGTCTCTTTTCTTACAGCATTGTTTCGCAAGTATATTTTGATACCGTACACTGATTCTAATATACATTTATACCGGCATGATTTCCATATATACTGTTTATTCAAAACAAGGTACTATCCTTTTGATTATTATATGAAAATATTTTTGGAAAAAATGATTTGATTATGATTATATTTAATGGAAATAAGTGAGAAAACTTTTTTTAATGTTCTATACAGAAATATTATATAAATTTGATCCATGAAATTTATATTAAATTTATATTTGATTTATTTGATTTTTAATTATTAATTTAGCCAATAAAAGCAGGAGTTAGTTTTTTTTTAAACCTGAGTTTTTCCTTATTGTTTGTGGTTTTATTTTACTTATTTTAATTTCGTAGATGAAAATGATAATGTTTTATACTCCAAAAATACAAAATACAGTAAACTGTCAAGAAAACTAAAAACTTTAGATAATTTGTGTAATGTTACAATACGATATGGGGTGCCTATTCAAATTGGCACTTATGACGGCATTTACAAATGAAGAGATTACAGAAATATCTGTATGATATCCGTTTTAGTCACGGGACGAAGTTGTACAATTCAAAATATCACGTAATTTGATCAAGTAATTTTGATTTATTCGAGAAAATCTAATTTTACTCTCTTTAGATAAGAGGGAAAACAAGTGCTTACGAATACTTAAAAGTCGGACAACACGTAGAGACTGTAAAACAATGACTGTTTACCTCTTCTTATTATGTTTAGTTGTCAAATATGGACTCGCCAGTAACTTTTCGTATGAATGCGCAGATTTATTATTCGTAAAAAAAAGACCCAACTATTTAATTTTATGAATTTGGGAATATAAAATCTTCGTTCGCTGGCGGGTAGGTACAATATAAAATTTTGTATTCATTTTTGTGCATCGCCATGAGGGAAAACTTGAAAAAGCAAAGAATGTAGTCCTTCAATGACCAAAGCATTTCATGAAGTTGTCGTCATATGGGAAGGTAATCTGCGAAACTGTTGTCCAAACAAATGATCGACAATTAACAGCCAAGGCGGAAAAAGATGAGAGAATGTGAATACAGCTTGTTTGCTTCCTTATGCACCGATGAGAAAGTAAACCAAGAGAAAGAACATCTAATTATGAAAAGAATGAAATAAAGAATGAGCAAAAGAAAAGAAGAAAGATATAGAAAACAAGAAAAACAATAGCAGTACTATTTTAATGCAGAGAGCAAGTAAACTAACGTCCGCAATTAATAAAGCACATGTTTTCTACTTTTTTGATGTGTGTATTAAATGCAGGGGAAATATAGATTTGCACATTTATGGCATGAGAACGTACGCATTAGCACAAATAGACAGAGATATAGATATCACAAACAGAGTGGGAGACAGAAATATATTGTTATACTTAGAGAGGTGTGCTGTATGAGAGATAGCGAACCATCTAGTTAACAAACATTCTTGTGTTATGTTGATTAATCGGACTATTATTCTACTATTGGGTGTTATTAGCACAATGATCGGCCGCTGTAACCTGCGACTTTCCTCGGATTGTGAAAATATGCTTCTTTTTCTCTACTTAGGAAAAAAGAGTTAGCTCTGCATTACAGGAGTCGTTAGTGAAGGTGGCTCCGTAGATCATAAAGAAGTTTCACTCTTCAGAGGTCACTAAGTTATTTTTTAAAGGTTTACTATGTACAATTAGTATAGATATCCCGAAAAATTGCGTCCTAGGAAGGACGCAATTTTTCGGGATATCTATACTAATTGTAAATATTAGTGAAAAAATGTTTTGCGAAACAAATGATCGATACACAGGCGTATATTTTGTAAAAAAAAAAACAATGCAAGGGGGCAACTCAAAGGAAAAATAGCTTTTTTGTTTTCGCGAAGTCCCCCCCCCTGGCCTGGGCATATGCCATGTTTTTTTTTTGTTTTTTGTTTTTTTTCAGTGATTTGTTGTTAGGAGCGTCAAAATGCAGTTATGTTCTATACTGGGATAACTAATGGTGTTATTATTTTTCATCATATGTGTTGCCTCCTCATGTCTTCTGATCCGCCATCTTTCTTCTGTATCCAGTATTTTAACATCATCCCACATTGGGGGATCATTACTCCCTTTCTTCCACACATGTTTAGTAAGGGCTGATTTTTCGATTTCTCCTCATTTGACAGCTTTTAGGTATTCTTCTAGTCTTACTTTGAGGATGAGGCAGTTTCACCTTTGTAAAGTTGTTCACATTTACACGCAGTTTCTGTTATGAGTTTTTTCAACCGGGGATTTTATATGCATCAGGTATTTTCGGAGTGTTCAATTGCTCGTAAATACTGTCGTAATATCGTAACCGCATATTTTTTAAAAAATCGGATAGGCACTTCGTGTATAGTGTGCAGACTGTGGGTTTTTTGGGGTGGTGTCTCTTGATATTTGGTCTTGATGTTCTGGAGCTGATGTCCCGCTCTCTCGGTAATTGTTTGGGTAAAGTTGTTTGGACTGACCATCGCTTTTTGACATGTCGTGTTGTTATTACATATTGTCCTCACTCGATGCTGTAGACATTGGACTATACCTTTCTTCACTGTTCGTGGGTGGTGAGGGATAAAGTTAAGGTATTGTCGTGTAAAGGTTGGTTTCGGTATACGGATGTTACGAAGCTTTGATCAGTACGGGTTATCAATACATTCAGGAAAAATAGTTTGTTGTCAAGTTCCTTTTCCATGGTGAATGGTGAAAGTAATGGCTGGATGGATTCAGTTCACATGTTCTAATAGTACTTAGACGTCCTACTGGTCGGGCAAGAGTATAACAGTTGACTCCACATATTGTTACCACATTGTTGGGTTTTGTGGGGCTGATCTTATTGCCAGTTCCTCTATGTGCTACATGTATATGTTGGCTAGCACTGGCGATACAGTCTCTTGCGCATAATTGACGTTTTTTTTTTATATTAATTTTTTTACAGAAAAGAAGTGATTGTGTTTTGAAGTTATAGCGAGCGATCAGAGTTAATTAGCTGATACACGTTTCACTTGCAGCGGGGATATACAATGAACAAAATATATGAGTTTTAAACACTAGTGCTAACCAATTACAATGTAAGTGCAAAACAAGCGAAATATTCTGATTGATTGATTAAGAATCTGAATGGCAACTATAGACAATTTCGTTACAGGTCGAGACAGACCATATTAGTGATTTCTGCAATATTTAGGCCATACGGTTAGGGGCCAATGTTGAGAGAATCGGAGCATTTAGAAAACAGTCTAGTAAAATGTAGGTAACACCGCCTTCAAATAAAGTGGATTCCTATGAAGAGGAAGAATATTAAATAATATTAATGGCGCATCTATCCTGTTAGACGAAACCACCCAGAAATAACTATAGTTTTAAAGGCACGTAAAGGCACAGGATATAGTAGCCTTTTAATAAGTGTACAGAGAAAAAAATAGCAGAACTAGTTCCGAGTTCACACATGCTGAGTGTTTAGCTCTCCTTATAATGCTCTCAAGTAAAACATGCCCTCCTTTTTACGCACCATCGGTAGAGGTGGGCAGTTAGAGTATAATTTCTGGAATTTGTTTAACAAAGCCGATGAGTAAAGACATGTTTTGTGGACGGTAGTCGAGCGATCTTGCAATTTAATTGATAAGTGAACAAATAGAACGTTTTAATGATTCGTCAATGGGGATATTTTAATCTGTATTTTTTGATATAGAATTAAAACCATGTTTCAAAGAACGGACAGACAAAATATCGCCTACATATGAATTATGGGAAATAAGAAAGGAAGGTGTTTGAGCTAAAAACAGGGTTTGTCCTGATAAATGGCTTTGACTGACGCTGTAAATAAATGCAATAAAAGAGCAATTCGAGGACTTCAGCTAGATATGTACAAAACTATTTTCCTCAGGACAATGGGGCATATATATTGATATTTCTATTTTCTCGCCACGCTCCCCCTCTTTCGTTAAAATGTAAGTTTTTTTTCTCTGTGCTGTTTGCATACAACTTTCATAAAAATAACATGCATTATACTTGTTTTATAAAGAGCATGGCTTACAACGATTGTGCAAACAACAGAGTTGATGGCGGCAGTGTAAACACGCGTAGATTGTTCAACAAAGTGGGTTACAACGAAAATAATGATATATAATAACTCCATAACTCCACGAAAAAACATGAAAAATGTATCATTTCTGACCAAAAATAAACGCATATAGTTTATTTCGATACTCACATTAGAAAACTGCAGATATGGACGCCCCAATAGCATGTGATTTTGATTCGATAATTCAAAATATTTTTGTCCACAAATATCAGCTTAAAATTATTATCAGATGCAATGCAGTATATTACATACAATGGGATGCTTTAAAATTATTATCAGATGCAATGCAATGCAATATATTACATACAATGGAATGCTTTAAAATTATTATCAGATGCAATGCAGTATATTACATACAATGGAATGCTTTAAAATTATTATCAGATGCAATGCAGTATATTACATACTATGGAATGCTTTAAAATTATTATCAGATGCAATGCAGTATATTACATACAATGGGATGATTTAAAATTATTATCAGATGCAATGCAATATATTACATACAATGGAATGCTTTAAAATTATTATCAGATACAATGCAGTATATTACATACAATGGAATGCTTTAAAATTATTATCAGATGTAATGCAATACATTACATACAATGGAATGCTTTAAAATTATTATCAGATGCAATGCAATATATTACATACAATGGAATGCTTTAAAATTATTATCAGATGTAATGCAATATATTACATACAATGGAATGCTTTAAAATTATTATCAGATGTAATGCAATATATTACATACAATGGAATGCTTTAAAATTATTATCAGATACAATGCAGTATATTACATACAATGGAATGATTTAAAATTATTATCAGATGCAATGCAATATATTACATACAATGGAATGCTTTAAAATTATTATCAGATGCAATGCAGTATATTACATACAATGGAATGCTTTAAAATTATTATCAGATACAATGCAATATATTACATACAATGAAATGCTTTAAAATTATTATCAGATACAATGCAATATATTACATACAATGGAATGCTTTAAAATTATTATCAGATACAATGCAGTATATTACATACAATGGAATGCTTTAAAATTATTATCAGATGCAATGCAGTATATTATATACAATGGAATGCTTTAGAATTATTATCAGATGCAATGCAATATATTACATACAATGAAATGCTTTAAAATTATTATCAGATGCAATGCAATATATTACATACAATGGAATGCTTTAAAATTATTATCAGATACAATGCAGTATATTACATACAATGGAATGCTTTAAAATTATTATCAGATACAATGCAGTATATTACATACAATGGAATGCTTTAAAATTATTATCAGATACAATGCAATATATTACATACAATGGAATGCTTTAAAATTATTATCAGATGCAATGCAATATATTACATACAATGGAATGCTTTAAAATTATTATCAGTTGCAATGCAATATATTACATACAATGGAATGCTTTAAAATTATTATCAGATACAATGCAGTATATTACATACAATGGAATGCTTTAAAATTATTATCAGATACAATGCAGTATATTACATACAATGGAATGCTTTAAAATTATTATCAGATACAATGCAATATATTACATACAATGGAATGCTTTAAAATTATTATCAGTTGCAATGCAATATATTACATACAATGGAATGCTTTAAAATTATTATCAGATACAATGCAATATATTACATACAATGGAATGCTTTAAAATTATTATCAGATGCAATGCAATATATTACATACAATGGAATGCTTTAAAATTATTATCAGTTGCAATGCAATATATTACATACAATGGAATGCTTTAAAATTATTATCAGATGCAATGCAATATATTACATACAATGGAATGCTTTAAAATTATTATCAGATACAATGCAGTATATTACATACAATGGAATGCTTTAAAATTATTATCAGTTGCAATGCAATATATTACATACAATGGAATGCTTTAAAATTATTATCAGATACAATGCAATATATTACATACAATGGAATGCTTTAAAATTATTATCAGATGTAATGCAATATATTACATACAATGGAATGCTTTAAAATTATTATCAGATGCAATGCAATATATTACATACAATGGAATGCTTTAAAATTATTATCAGTTGCAATGCAATATATTACATACAATGGACTGCTTTAAAATTATTATCAGATGCAATGCAATATATTACATACAATGGAATGCTTTAAAATTATTATCAGATGCAATGCAATATATTACATACAATGGACTGCTTTAAAATTATTATCAGATGCAATGCAATATATTACATACAATGGAATGCTTTAAAATTATTATCAGTTGCAATGCAATATATTACATACAATGGAATGCTTTAAAATTATTATCAGATGTAATGCAATATATTACATACAATGGAATGCTTTAAAATTATTATCAGTTGCAATGCAATATATTACATACAATGGACTGCTTTAAAATTATTATCAGATACAATGCAGTATAGTACATACAATGGAATGCTTTAAAATTATTATCAGATGCAATGAAATATATTACATACAATGGAATGCTTTAAAATTATTATCAGATGCAATGCAATATATTACATACAATGGGATGCTTTAAAATTATTATCAGATACAATGCAGTATATTACATACAATGGAATGCTTTAAAATTATTATCAGATGCAATGCAATATATTACATACAATGGAATGCTTTAAAATTATTATCAGATACAATGCAGTATATTACATACAATGGAATGCTTTAAAATTATTATCAGATGCAATGCAATATATTACATACAATGGAATGCTTTAAAATTATTATCAGATGCAATGCAATATATTACATACAATGGAATGCTTTAAAATTATTATCAGATACAATGCAGTATAGTACATACAATGGAATGCTTTAAAATTATTATCAGATGTAATGCAATATATTACATACAATGGAATGCTTTAAAATTATTATCAGATACAATGCAGTATATTACATACAATGGAATGCTTTAAAATTATTATCAGATGCAATGAAATATATTACATACAATGGAATGCTTTAAAATTATTATCAGATGCAATGCAATATATTACATACAATGGGATGCTTTAAAATTATTATCAGATACAATGCAGTATATTACATACAATGGAATGCTTTAAAATTATTATCAGATGCAATGCAATATATTACATACAATGGGATGCTTTAAAATTATTATCAGATACAATGCAGTATATTACATACAATGGAATGCTTTAAAATTATTATCAGATGCAATGCAGTATATTACATACAATGGAATGCTTTAAAATTATTATCAGATGCAATGCAATATATTACATACAATGGAATGCTTTAAAATTATTATCAGATGCAATGCAATATATTACATACAATGGAATGCTTTAAAATTATTATCAGATACAATGCAGTATAGTACATACAATGGAATGCTTTAAAATTATTATCAGATGTAATGCAATATATTACATACAATGGAATGCTTTAAAATTATTATCAGATACAATGCAGTATATTACATACAATGAAATGCTTTAAAATTATTATCAGATGCAATGAAATATATTACATACAATGGAATGCTTTAAAATTATTATCAGATGCAATGCAATATATTACATACAATGGGATGCTTTAAAATTATTATCAGATACAATGCAGTATATTACATACAATGGAATGCTTTAAAATTATTATCAGATGCAATGCAATATATTACATACAATGGAATGCTTTAAAATTATTATCAGATACAATGCAGTATATTACATACAATGGAATGCTTTAAAATTATTATCGGATGCAATGCAATATATTACATACAATGGAATGCTTTAAAATTATTATCAGATACAATGCAGTATAGTACATACAATGGAATGCTTTAAAATTATTATCAGATGTAATGCAATATATTACATACAATGGAATGCTTTAAAATTATTATCAGATACAATGCAGTATATTACATACAATGGAATGCTTTAAAATTATTATCAGATGCAATGAAATATATTACATACAATGGAATGCTTTAAAATTATTATCAGATGCAATGCAATATATTACATACAATGGAATGCTTTAAAATTATTATCAGTTGCAATGCAATATATTACATACAATGGAATGCTTTAAAATTATTATCAGATACAATGCAGTATAGTACATACAATGGAATGCTTTAAAATTATTATCAGATGCAATGCAATATATTACACACAATGGAATGCGTTACAAAGCGGATAAAGTTGTAAACTACAGTATATCATTTTAACTTAGAATGTTGCCAACCTTCTCATACTCCCTGCCATAAGTACCCGATATCTCTCTAGAAAACAAAATTCAGCCAGGAGAAATATTGGGGAATCCATTGACAACATTAGAATCTTCAGATTCATAAAGTATGATATTGATTAGAGATTGGATGAATAATCAGAAAATTAGGTGCTTTCAAACATATCAGACATTGGTATTTGAGTTCGACAATTCAAACTCTATTTCAATACCCGAACGATATGTTGATTTGTGTGAATGAAAATGATACTTATGTAATTTTCAAGTTTATTATTTTATTAGAAAAAGTTTTATGATTAGAAAATACTTATTCTTTGTGATAAACAACAACAAAAACAAAAACAAATAATAACCAACCTTATAATGTACCGATATGTAAAAGTGCTTGTATACTCCCGCACTTGATTCTCACAACCTCCTGACATGGATCCTCTTAAAAATAAAACCTTAGAATAAATAATGAGACGATAGTTATACGGACGAAAATGGCGGTAAGACAATAGATTACAGGGTGAGACTATTCGTATTACATGAACTACTGTTTTCATCTTGCGTGTGATTTTCAGAACTTTATGGTCGATATAACCTCCGACCTTCTTCAGATATATCTTGTCAGAGTCGGAAATAGTTCTGTAAAACTCGAGAAGTTGAATGGATTTTCGATCGGAAACTGTTATTTACTTTAAGGTTGTGGCAGGCTCTCGTTCCGTCAGCTATGAGTGGGTAGAGGTTGTAAGTAATTCGTAATTGCATTTTTCAGTTACTCACACTGGGAATTGAACCTACAACTGATTTTTCCAGGTAATCTAACTACTATTTGACAGGAGCTTCTGGACACTCAGGATCAGATCAGTAGCCCAAAGAATACAAATAATACGAATAATCAAAGTTTATCTAAAAAATTCAGAAAGTGAAGATGCGATTGGCTCTGAACACTGTCCATTCAGTGTCTATGCTAAGAGCAAGTTCTACATACACTAAGGTGATCTGTATACTCATATAGTTAATTTATTAAAACTTCTCAAATATATTTGTGATGTAAGGCTATGGAGGGTGATGTGTAGTCAAAATCAACTGTTCCTTTGTTATTAAACTATTTCGATTATCGATTATCGATACATATCGAATACATTCACAGAGAAAACTTATCTACGAATACCGACATGCACAAGATGTATCTTCCTGTTGAATATTATAAAAATAATTCCAACATGAAATATATATATATATATATATATATATATATATATATATATATATATATATATATATATATATATATATATATATATATAACAGTTGTTCAGGTCCTTGCTAATGAAACCAGACATGAATCTATTGCCGGAGTGCGAATTTCTCGATTGGCGTTAATCGTGACACCTTGCACTGATGATTCCCGAAAGGATGAAAGACTAGTGTTTGTATGTATTTGATAATTATTACAGTAAAAATAATGATGATGATTATAATAATAATAATAATAATAATAATAATAATAATAATAATAATAATAATAATAATAATAATAATAATAATAATAATAATAATATGTTATATAATTATAGGGGACGTTTAAAGTTTTTTATAGAATATTTAAAAGTGAAGCACGCAACATCCCTATTTGTTATGTTACGCTTGTTTTGTTTTGTTTTTTTAACTTGTCGGCGAGGCAGTTTAAGTGTTCTCTGTCTCTCCTTTGCTATATATATATATATATATATATATATATATATATATATATATATATATATATATATATATATACAAAAAAATAAAAACTCTTTCCTTTCTCTATAATTCTATAACTCTCTGTCTCTCCTTTGCTAGCTATATATATATATATATATATATATATATATATATATATATATATATATATATATATATATATATATATATATATATATATAGCAAAGGAGAGACAGAGAGTTATAGAGAAAGGAAAGAGTTTTATGTAATGTGTTTTTATTAAATCGTTAAAACATTCTTCGGAACTTCAACAACTTCTCCGTATGCACCTGCTCCGAGAATCAATTAACTTCTTAATATGTTCGTACACGTGATCATTCTGTCTTTTAAGGGAGGGATGTTCTTAACTTTATAATTACTACCTGGAAGGAATGATCGACACTTTTTCTTGCTTTAAAATAATTACAACTGACAACATAATTGATTTAATTAGTTAATTAATTATCTCTTTTTTTCTTAACTTGCCCATTTTATTGAACTAGCCAAGTTGATTTCAAATCTGCAATCTCTTTGGTAATTGTTCGTTGCCGTTATCGACAAGAAGGCGAATTAACGCCCTCAGGGTCTATGGGAATTGTCAAATTATATTTTTTTAATGTTACACAATTTTATCTTAATGACAACAATATTTTAATAATATAAAAAAAAAGATGATACTATTAAGATATCTCCAGCATAACTGCTTTTTAGTGATTAAAAATATGAGTTACAACAAAAGCGGATTATTTAGATTCATCGGACTGCTGTTTTCATATTGAATGTTTTTTTTTTCTAAAACGTTTCGATGGGTGTAATCTCCAAACTTCTCTAGGTGTATGCTGTTTAATTCGGGAATACTTCTATCGAACTCCGGAATTTGAATAAATATTCCAACAGAACATTACGTAATTTTCAGTGAAAGAATGCATTCAATTCGCAAGCACAGACGTATAAAGGTCCTTAGTGGTCTGCAATAGAATTTTACGGTCGCCCACATGGAGAATTGAACCTAAACTCTTTGGGGATATATCACTTTAACGATTAAATTTTCCAAGTATCCGAAAACTGTGCAACAGGTCCTTGCATACAGTTCTAGTGCGAAATTTTCGAGCCTTATCAACTTTTATTTCTAACGGTAAATATCACTATTTATTATTAACTATTAATATCGGGACCCATTTATATGTAATATATTGGTGTTGACATTCTGTAGATATGCAGCGTAAATGGAGACGCTCTGCTTGTTATCCTTTTTGTTAAAACTGCAAAAATATTTATCTAAGCTAGCAGGGACGCTTAAATATGGCATTTTAATTTTTGCAGCCTTTGTATAAAATTATTTTAGAGTTTATATTTTATCGATTTTTATATATTATAAAGTTGCGATTTCAAAAATAAATTAATATATTCATATGACGTGGGTGTATCAGGTTGAACAAAGATGGCGTACGTGCCATCAGCGAAAATCGAAACCAAATACAAACTTATGAAGAATATGAGTAAAATTATTTATTATAACTATAAGTTACACTTAAAAAAGATCGAAGATTACACTGACCGAAATTTGGGTTTGCTTGCTTGTAAATTAAGTGTAGAGACACTTTTTTAATAGAAAATGTAGTTATCGGAAGCAAGACAAAATAACAAAAAAATGGCAGCATGCATTCTGTCAGAGAAGATTTTTAGGGAAGGATTTACTTCAGACGATATCATCAGATTGTAGGAGTCTTCTCCTGTCAGTGCAGAAATTTTCCAACAGATTCAGTATGTTTTATGAAAAAATATTCTGGCATCTGATCGGATCGTTCTTATAAATTACAATTATTTATTATAAACACTGACGTATTTGCGGTCATAAACTTACACAATCTCTATATCTATAAACATGTGTGTGTGTGTGCGTGTGTGTGTGTCTGTGTATATTTCCCTACACAATATATCGGGCAACTTTCCGTCTACAGACCCGAAATTTAATAGGCCCGGTATTGAGATTTCAGAATATCTTTGTAATCGTTTTTTTTTTGTTTGTTTTGCCAGAAATTCAGTTGTTAAGGGGTCAAAGCTTTAAAAAATTCATCTTTTAGAACCCTACCAAAATCCTCTTAAAATTTTGGTCTAAACACTTGACATTTTAGATATATGTTCTTTGAACAGGGATCTACCTTGATAACTTGATTTTTGCCCCAAAACAATGAATGTTAAGGAGTCATAATAAGGGTCAAATTTTAAAAAAAATGACCGCTTTTATTTCTTTGTTAGCTCAGCATACCCTTCCAAACACCCGGGCAACGCTAGGCTGAAATACTAGTATATATAAAAGTGAAAAATTATGTGTGTATGTGTGGGTGTATCTGTCTGTGTATATTTCTCTACACAATAACTGTCAATTTTCAGTCTATAGACTCGAAACTTGATATACATGGTACTGAGATTTGGAAAAATCTGTGTAATTTGTTTCGGCCAGAAATCTGGCTGGTAAGCGGTCAAAGTTCAACGATTTGATACTTGGAAACTCTACTTAATTCATCCGACAATTTTGGGTCTAAACACTTGAAGTTTAAGATATACGTACCTTGAACATGGATCTAACTTAATAATTGATTTGAGCCCAAAACAATAAATGTTAAAGAATCATAATAGGGGGCAAATTAAAAAAAAAATGACCGTTTTCTTTTTTTTTTTTTTTTTTGCTCGACATACACCTCCAAACATCCGGGCAACGCTAGACTCCCATAATAGTCTTTATTAAAATCTTCTTTTTGCTTTATTTGCTAGAAATAATGGTAGAAATACCGACCGAAGATCCATCTCGACAGCCAACCAGTCATGTAAGGATACATGAACTGGTTCTGTATCTGCTGGATCAAAGTATGCCCCATAACTCGTACCCAAGAAATCTTGAGAGCAATGAATTATTGGCAGCCGCAGGATGGTAGCTGGTTTATTTCAACTGTTGCTTAAATTTTGGTGAATTTTTAATTATTAAACTTCATTTGTTGAATTGAAATGTTACATTTCAATTCAACAAATGGAGGTAAATAATTGAATGTTCATATTATCCAGTTAAAAAATACATTATATTTGGCGGAAAAAATACCCGCAAATAAGAATTGTGGGCAGCAGAACTTGATCACGCTGACAGTTTTACACAGGACAACAACTCAAATTACTACAATAATGGAAAACAACAAATTATCACGACAGTCCGACGTCCAAGAGACAACTGACCATAATACGAAAATTTCCTTAAAATCGTGCCACCTAATTAACCCTTCAAACTTTGAAGAGTGCGAGTACAGAATGGGAAAAATGAAAAGAGTAGGCAGACAAGTATTAGCAACATTTCAAAGTACAATTTCTGAAAATCTACTCTTCTAAGATTTTCCATATGTTAGTGAATGGAGTAAGTTAATCGACTACAGCCTATAACGCCCTTACCGGATATAGTGTCAAAGCAACTGAAACGTGGATAACGGTAGCGGAATTACACATATGCAAATGACCAAGCCATGGTGGTAAATGACGTCATAGCGGAGGAAATAGGAAAAAAGGAGTAAAATAGCACAATAGTATTTTACATCTGGTGCTGTTGCGAGAGAGACTTTTACCTATAACAAAATGAAAAAAAACGCAGAAACACGTAGTGGCGTAACAGGTAATCTTAAAAAGGGTTCACTCCGAAAGTTTACAACAATTGTGAGACTACCGTTCCGTAAACGGCAAGCCAGACCCATAGGAATTTGTTGCAACATCGGACTAGGAAGCCTATTATCGCTGACTTTGAAAATAAGTGTTAGGGGTTTGGTGATGACACGCTGTTTAATAAATATGTTTACTTTAAACTCGTAAACTAACTTGACTCGGATTTTTATCGTGTGTTTCTTTGCTAGACGTTCGTACAAAGACTTGGATGCGAGTTAATATGTAAAGGGCAACGTTATATATTATATTTTCTTGCAACAGTTACCAGGATGTAAAACGTAACAGAATGTCGACGGAGCCCTCCAGGCCAGTTTTGCTAGGTTAGAGTGATCCTTCTTTTTTATTGACGCTATACACAACCTTACTTTCTTTCACATAAGACTGATATTGCAATTATGTAAATGTTTACGCTAAGACAATATCTGTTCAGTAGTATTGAGCAGTTATTCTCAACAATGAGACAGACTGTGTTTTCTAAAATCAACCCGGCAGTTGCCGGGAAAGCTATCAGACCAGTACGTGTCATACTAAGGAATAGCGCCTGAGAAGTACATACAAGGACCCGACAATATTTTGGGGACACTTTTAATTTTCCCAGTACCATAGAGTTGTGAAATTCCTTCAATAGAATAGCATAAACATATAAAGACAATACCTGTAATAAAAATCGAAGAAAATCGATTAGGTAAGGAAACATTTAATTTTCATCATTTGTTACAAAACCCACGCGACATTTCTTTTTCGGACATCGTTGAAAAACTGTAAGTAGTTTGTAATATCACCTTTGTACTAAATAACTTGTATTAATAATAAAATATATGCACAATAACATCTCTACGTGTTTCTATTTGTTGTTTTTTTGGCATCTCACTCCCATAGTTGAGCCGTTTTCGTTATTTCAGGTCCATCATAGACAGGTTGCGCAAGCATGTCCCTTACATTCTCTATTAAATTTAGACCTGGACTTTTTGCAAGCCATTCCAAAGTAGTAATATTCACTTTCGCAATCCATTCTTTCATGAGATTTAACACATCGATGCTGCAATTGTCTGGCTGTAAATCGAAATACTTCCCCATCTCTCTTCTTATCCTTGGTAGGGATTTCTCGTCCAGCAACTGTTAGTAGCTTGCGCTGTTCTGTCGTCATTTCATAAACCCCAACCATATATTTCAATTAGCGAAGATCATACCCCAAACCATAACACTAACTCCTACTCCTTCTCCTTCCCTCTGTCATTTGTTAAAAAAAAACAAAAACAGGGTCACCCCTTCTCGACCAAGTACACAATCTATCGGACGCATCAAACTTGAAACACTTCTCATCAGTAAATATAACGTTCTTAGAGTCAACATGCTTTCTTAACCACATTTTAGCACTCTCCAGTCCTGCTCCTTTGTGTTTCTTTGTTATTTTAATTTTTTTCTTAGACTTTACATGCTTCAAACCAATACTATACGGCGTTATTTGTACTGTTCGGACGTTTACATCCAATTCACATTTCTTCTTCACTTTTCTTGCTACAAGTTTTTTTTCTCCATATGTGAAAAGCCGTGTCACAGTTCTATTCACTCTCCTCCCAGTCCTCTTACCAATTGATCTTTCCCGACCTCTCTTCCTTTTCTGTGCGAAGTTTGTCTTCAGCATTATGCGAGCGTTGATATCAACAGCTTCAAACCTTTGGCAATCCATCTGATATTGAGACCATCTACCTGCTCCTTTCATGCCAAACAAACGATTCTTTTGAATGCATTTTACCTCATTAAACTTAATTGTTTTGCCAGTAGAATAGAATAGATAATTAATTCTAATGATTGCAGATAAATGCACAAGCAGAAAATGTGCATACAGCAACATGTATATGAACATAGCTCTTGATAATATAAGACTTTTTTCATGCACGAAAAATCGTGTGGCGCAAGTTTTCGCAAAAGTCGCACCCCCTCCTAAAAATATCCAAGTCAAACTGAAAAAAAATGGTTACACTGGTAGTGGATTTACACTCCTAAACTACGTATTTACAATCTCAAACGTTTATGGCACGAGTAACTAACGTGAAGTACTTTTTTCAATGTGTCCGAAAAGTATTGTCGGGCCCTTGTAGGTAGTCAACTCTTCTCAGGCTTGTAATAGGCTTTCGGATAGAGTAAGTGTAATATATAGCACAATTTTCAGTCTACAGACTTTAAATTTTATATGCAGTGTACTGAGAGACTGTTAAGGGGTCAAACGTCAACGATTGGACCTTTGAGATCTCTCCCAAACTCCTCCACCATTTTTTACGTCTAAACACTTGAATTTTTAGATATAGATTCATTAGACATAGATATAACTTAATAACTTGATTTAAGCCCAAATCAATAAATATTAAGGGGTCATACTATGGGTCAAATTTTTAAATTGACCTCTGCGGTCTCTACTAAATTACTCAGACAATTTCTGGTTGAAACATTTGAAATTTTATATAAAGTGTATTCAGAGATAGGGCAAGCTTTTTAATCTGTTGGGGTCGAAAATTTGTAGTTACCACTATATAAATGTATGTATGTATGGTTGCCTGTCTGCCTAAAACTTTCGACATAGGCGGCGGATTTTTACAAGATCAGTATGGTTTTGAACCTCGATCCTCCAGACGAAAACTTCCGTACAAATGGCTAAAAACATTATTTTCTTCATCCTCAACTGGCCACTTTTCTACACGCATGGGTCGCTTTTTTCGCCGATATTTTGGAAAGTTATCCCGTCTTTTCGATTGTCTTTCCTTAATTTAAGCATACGTCACTCCCAATTTGGCGGTGGTCGTAACAGCGAAGACGTCACGTTTTCCCGTTCTTTTCTTCCTTCACGGTAAGGGTTCGAGCCTGCCTTCCTACTACCACTTTTTTTGCCCAACATACACCTCTAAACAACCGGGCAACGCCGGGCTGAAATGATAGTACAACATAAGTTCATTGTTTACTATCTAAGTTGTCGATTTGAGAGAATACAGATAAGGCTCTCTAGACAACTTTATAGGTTAAAATGCTATTTCTATATTGACTCTTCCGTGACAATCCTTATATTCCGAGTTTCTGGCACATAATTCTTTGCTGGGATGCATGTACATAACCATGTTTTTACTAGGTTAATACGGTTAGTCGCCTTGTGTTTTGGTTGCTTGGACACCTGGGTAGGGGTACCAGTCATGGACAATTTGTCGCAATCACCCCGGGAGATGCTGGCCAATTTACGTTATCCATGACCTCTCGAACTGAGGTATATCCTCTGCGTAGTACAAAAGAGTGCTACAATTGTTAGCCTTGTCACTTGTTTCTGACGAGGAAAAAGTCCAGTGCTTACAACCTGAGGCGCCTCTACCATCTATTGACGATGAAAATGTGTAGGCAAAATTTCTCAGAGTGTTCTTTCTACGAGGCCACTGACTTGACACTCGTTACCTCCCGACGTTGTGTTACATAATGTTGCGTTGAGAAGCATGTAAATAACTGTGGCATTATGCCTAAAAATGTCACCAAGTAAAAGTACCTCTGCTCTTTAAAATTTATGACGTCTTAAAAAGTTGGCAAAAGCAATGTGACGTCGTAACGGATGAGTGGTAGTTGCCAACATCTGTGTGAATGTTTATATAAAAGCTGCAGCAACTCCGCCAAAAGAAAGAACATGATACAGATATGTATGCTTCTTTTCAAGCAGCAGCAGCAATCGGCGTGAATGCTGAGTTATAATCATATAATTGAAAGGAGAAAGACTTGGAAATAGAAGTGTAAAGAAAAATATAGACAGTTTTATAAGAGAGAACGTTAAGAATATAGAGACATGAGAGGGAATGAGAGAAACGGGAGTGTAGACAGGAAGTAGTAATAGAAAGGAAAAATCGGGGTTAAATATGATTTTTTTTTATTACAAATATAAACAATAACACCTATCTTGTGAAATAGGAGTATGGATCTATTGGCATTTCACTGATAACCATATTGTTTATTAGAAGCAGTCGTATTAGCATGGGGGGATCATCAACCCTGCTTAACTATTAACGATAAAAAAATGTATTAATCGAAATACAGTATTTTATATCCAAGAAAAAACATGGCCTCTCCAATTTCGGCAATAAAATGTTGAAGCACCCCAGATTTTTATGGGTCGCTATTTTTGCCATAAATTGTTAGGTGAAAGTTTTTTTTTTTCAGGAAAAGTTGCACTTCTTTTAAAAAATAATGTTTGTAGAAAACGTTTCTTTTGGAAAACACAATTTTGTTCCCCTTGGGCGTTGAGTTCCATGGCGAGCAGCGTAAAAAACACGCGTCGCATCCCTCCCTTTCTGACTCAAGCGCATATAACACTTTTTTTTATTTACTGACGCTGTCGTAGTAACTAAACGATTATGCATATGCAAATACATGTGAACAACCACAACACCTTCCTCCCAAGATTTGAAGTCGCACAGATTTCAATATCTTTTTCTCCTGGGATTTAACATTAATCGTTCATTAAACTTTCTTTTTCTACCTTATCTTCGGGGTTCAGGTGTATATTGAGGCGGTTCAAAATTAAAGGATTCGTATATGATGTCCAGGGTTTCCTCCTCTTCGACTGCTGTTGTATAATCACCATCTTGAATGTAGCGTTTATTATTTGGTCCAGGTGTCTTTTATGTATATTTGTGGACCTTTAATCATGTATGTCCAATCACCAATGCGTTTATCCACTACTCAACAATCCCAGTAAAAAGTGTTATTCCTGTAGCATTTGAAATATACTCGATCTCCCGAGTTATATTTCTTTCTTATCATGTGTGTAGTGTTTCGGACAATTGCCTGTCTTGGCAATTGTCGCTTGCGTGACACTGCTGTCCGAACTTTCACCTTCCCGTTCCCACTTGACGCGTCTTCTCTCCACTCCAAAACGAACTTCTGCAACTGTAGCTTTTCTCTTCTGCAAATACACCTTCTCTGCTCGCAATCAGACTTCAGAATGCGCTCCTTCCCCAAATCACTCCTTTTATTTCCAATCAGGAGCATCTCATTTGCATACCTCGTGGTCACCCTGTAGGCATATAAAGAAACAGGGCAGCCATTTTTGTGTCTTTCTTCTTCATTATGAACACGAGGTAAGCCACACAAAACCGCGGTCGGTCGTTCTTGTTTCTCTTTTTGTTCATTTACACCACAGCAATAGTTTATCAAACGCTGATTTCCCCTTTCTGGCAAGAATTAAATAAGCGGGTGATATGTTTGACGGGGTATTAGGGTTCGGTGTTATCCTATATATTTTCAAAAATTGTTTCAAAGCTTTTTCCGTTGATATCCCAATGGATTTTTTCAACGCTCGTTTTAACGTGTCCACGAACCTCTCCGCGAGACCGTTCGATCTTATATTATGCGGCGGAATAGTGGTATGCTTTACTTGGAACGTGTCACAAAATTCCTTAAAGTCTGTGGATGTGAATTGAGTTCCATTATCAGTGCCCAGTGTGTCTGGTACACCAAATCGTGCAAATAACTCGTGTAGGAATCCTATTGAGTTGTTCGTTGTTAGATTCCTGCAACGCATTACCTCAGGCCATTTTGTATAACTATCTACTACAATTAAGTAGTAATTTTCTCCTACTGGACGAGCGAAGTCCATGTGGATTCTCGACCATGGGTGGTCGGTTTTCGGCCAAGGTTTGTGTATTATAGCTGGGGATTTTGCCGCATACTGGCATCCTTCACATCTATTTATTGTTGTAGCTATGTCGACGTCCATGTTACGCCCGTATACGTAGCTTCTAATTTGAGACTTCATCCGATTTATCCCCAGATTTCCTGTGTGGAAGTCTCTCAAAATCCTCTTCTGCAACGTTTTAGGTATTACTACTCTCTCGCTATATAATAACACATCGTTACATATGGAAAATATTTCCTGAACCATTTTGTTATTTATAATTTTTTCTTTTATATCATTTATATATTCATCTTTATCGGCTTCTCTTTATGTCCGACAATGTTACCGGTAGTTCTTTAATGATGTTTGCTACCATATTTTTCAATTCGACGTTTGTTCGAATTGCTGCAATCACTGATTCTTCCAAATTATGTTTCTGTGGTATCCATCCGCATGACAAATCTTTTTTTTATGCTAGATGTTGTAGCTGGAAATCGTAATTAAGTAGGATCGTACCCCAGCGCAGCAATCTATTTGCGGTGTATACAGGCAATCCTTTTTTTGATCCATAGATTGTGACTAATGGTTTATGGTCGGATTCAGGTATGAATTGTCTACCATATAAATATCGGTGGAATTTAGTCACTGCAAAGATTATACTCAACGCTTCTTTTTCAATCTGTGAATACGCCTTCTCTGCTGGAAGTAGCGTTCTTGAAGCGTAAGCTATCGGCTTTCTTGATCCATTAGGCATGATATGTTGAATGCATTCTCCTAGTCCGTAGGAACTAGCATCACTAGCGACGGCTATATTTAATTTTGTGTCATAGTGAGTAAGAAATAATTCAGATGTTAGTGCGCTCGTTATTTTGTCAAAAGCGGTTTGACATTCTTGCGTCCAGTTCCAAAGTGTGTCCTTTTTAGCAGCTCATCTAAAGAAGCTCGCAAATTATGCATCCGTTCAATAAAAGATTGGTAATAATTGGCGAGTCCTAAGAAACTCTGCAAGGTTGTTACGTTATTAGATGCTAGCATATTTTTTATTGCCGCAGATCTTTCTGGGTCTGGACATCGCCCATGTTTATTTATTATATGTCCAAGATACTTAATTTCGCTCATACAAAAGTCGCATTTATTTTCTTTTACTTTAAACCCGAATTATTGTATTCGAGTGAATACTTGTTTTAAATGCTCCTTATGTTCTTCTAGGGATTTGCTCCTGATAACAATGTCGTCCAGATATGCACATGCGCACTCAATACCACTTATCATGGTGTCCATCGCTTGTTGAAAAATAGCAGGCACTACTTTGATGGCAAAGGTCAACCGGTTGTATTTTTGCAACCCCTTATGTGTATTGATGCATAGTATTTTTGAGCAATTCTCCTCGACCGGTATTTGTAAATACGCGTCGCTCAAGTCTATCTTGGAGAAGATATTACCACCATTCAACTTTGTGAATATTTCCTCTGCGTTTGGTAGAGGGTAATGGTAATCTTGTAATATGGAGTTGAGACCTGTCGAAAAGTCTGCGCACACTCTGATTTCATCATTCTTTTTCTTTACATATACGGTGGGGACTGCCCAGTCGCTATGCTCTATTTTTGATAGTATTCCTGTCTGTTCCAATTTGTCTAATTCTTTATTAATCTTTTCCAACCCGGCGAACGGAACGTTTCGCTTTTTTCTACAAATTGGGCTGGTGTTTTCGTTAAGTTCAAACGAGGCCTTAAATTTATTTCAACGACCTAATTTACTCATAAATACATCAGGGAATAATTTTTTAAAGTCCTCTTTTATATTTTCTGTTGTTGGAGTAGTACATTCTATTTTTTACAGAATGTATTAATTGGCTTATCCCAGAGTCCAAATTTCTCAATTAAATCTATTCCAAACAGGTTTTCCCTATTTTTCAATACGAGCATTTTTAATTTCTTCGTAATCCCTTTCAATTTTATCGGAAGGATAACTTCTCCTTACAAATTTTATCTCACCACCAGTTACCGTCCGAGCTGATTTACTTGTTTTCATCATGGTTGGTTTACCCAACTTTTTCCATGTATATAAGTTTATTATAGTAATATCGGATCCTGAACCCAGTTGTAATTTTATTGGCGTTTTAAATATTTCCGCTTTTATGTATTTTCGTCGATTTTTGTCTAATTTTTCATTTGATTTTCTTTGCTGTTCTCTCTTTCTGGTGAAATCTTTATATCTGCAGCAATCGCTTTTTGTGTCCGACTGTCTTACAAATGTAGCATTGTTCTCCTTATAAGGGCAATCCGATTCCCAATGTCTTTCTGCGAATCTCTTTCAGTTATATCTAGGAAGAGACTTGTTATATTATTTATTATAGTTATAATTATTATATTGTGAATATCTCGTTCGGTTTTGACTGTTTTTATTTGTATAGTTATTGGTTGGTGTGTATGATTTTCTAACCTATCTTACATATGCCACCCCGGATTCTTCTATCTTTTTGTATCCATTTTTAGTGTAATGACCCTTTCACAATCCTCTGCTAATTTCCGAAATGTTAAATCTTGCTCAGATTCCAGCTTACGCAACACTCGTCTGCGTATTTCTGCGTTTTTCGTGGAGACTATCCCTTGTGCGAAGATTAGGCATTTGAAACTACTACTGTTAGTTCGGCTAGCTTAAAATTATCACAGTTTTTATTGACATCTGATGCGTATATCAAATAATCTTGGTTGCCCATCTGCCTTAGATTAATACACAACCATCTCTTATGAAAAAGAGATATATTCGATTAAATAATTCTTTAGTAATTTTACAGCTTCCATGAAATCTAATTCCGTAGTTTTTTTAGGTAGTATATAATCTACGAACTTCCTGTGTTCTCTTACACACAACTTCCTGAGTAAAAGGCTCACTTTCTGACTATTTGGCCAACTTTTGCAGTCCAGTTGAAAGACATCCTCGTATCTTGCATAATTAAATGTGTCCATGTTATTAAATATAGTTGCATGCGAGAAATTAGTACTGTCGACATTTTCTCGGTTATTCTTTAATAGTTCCAGTGGTTTAGCAAAACGTTCTTTTTGCCTTTCTTCATATTCAAATTGTAATTTCTTCTGCCTTGCTTCTTGTTCAAGTTGTAATTTCTTCTGCCTTTCTTCTTGTTTCATTTACCATTTAAATAATTTCTCCTCTCTACGTGCATCTAGCTAGGATTGCGCCTTTTGTTGCGTCTGCAAAAATTGCATTAACATTCTAGATAAATCTTCCATTTTTTATGTATCCTTCAGTAGCACTAATGCAGTTACGAAGAAAAATTGTACAATTTCACATTTTACAGAATATTTGTACCATTTAAAATAGCTTGTGTTACAAAAAAATGTTCATATTTCCTGTTTTCAATAGTAATATCGCTGCTCGAATAATATTTTCTCACTTCGCTAGCGAGTCAAGCTCATCCAACCACAACATAAGAACTGAGGTTTTTGCTGAAACCACAAAATACGATTTACTTTTCCGTTTAAGGCATTTCCTAATAAATAACAGCCGAACTTAAGTACAACTCTTTCCACAGAAAAAAAATTCAACTCAAAAAATAAAATGTATGGACTACATTTAATTTTTTTACGTGACGTTTTACTGTCGTATATTTATTATCCAGTGACAACTTTAGTTTAAAAAAAAATCCTTGATTTTAGTTTGACTGTGTTTTTTTTTTAATACCGAAGAGAAAAATTCGGTTCACCAAAATGTCTTTAGTTGGTATTTAAATCAATTTAAGAAATCCACTGGTGAACTTTTTTTTCTACATATGTTACTTCCTTGTAATTTGGTAATACGAATCTGGTCTTTCGTAATTAAGTAATATGAATCTGTTTGTCGTTTTACAAAGATTCACTTTTACAGTTTGTGATTTTTCTTTTTTAAGATGGATCCCACGGGAAACGGCGTAAATCGTCGCTTTTCTTTTCCACGTTTGAGTTTTTTTTTTCCTTTTAGGCTGCAATTAAAGGTTTTGGTTTGTCTCTTTTTTCCAACTGGTATTTTAGTAAATAAAACTATTAATCGAGGTTACTTTTTTTTTTTACATGAATGTTGTTTTTGTTCTTTGAATTTGGGAAACATCCGTTTCTTTCTTTTAGTGTTGTACTTCGCGAGGAAAATATTTTACAGTTTTCCAATGTTCGCTGAATTATTCATTTTTTCCGCTTGAGTCGAACTTCTCTTTAGCGAAAATCCGTGTTTACGACTATTTCGTTCGTCAAAACTTGTATTCCTTCGAAAGGTCAACCGTTGCGTTGTCTTTTTTTATGAGTTCTTTCCATTTCTTCGTCAAACTGTTATATTTGACGTTCATCCCCGTCGTCACTGTTTAGTTTGCCAGTTGAAACAAGTTACATAGAAAGCAATACAAATGACGACTCAACAAACAAAGGTAGATCAAATTAGAAGTGTATTAGGAAAAGGTATATTTACAGGATATTTACATAATGGTGTCAAATAAGAGAGTCTTTACTGTAGAAACGTATCTACTCTCGGCGGACTTCGGTGGCTTCTCGTGCACACACTCAGATTAACTGAGTCTTCCTATTTATGTGTAATTACTATCCACATATGCAAATGAATGTGTGCCAACACAACATATATATATATATATATATATATATATATATATATATATATATATATATATATATATATATATATATATATATATACCAGCTGTACCCGGCCACGCGTTGCTGTGGCTCAGTTTGTTAAAATTGAACACATGTAAAAGTAGAGAAAAGTTTGATTCTTTTTTTCAAGAGCATGTACAAATTATTTTTTAACAGATGTTAAGAAAATAAACAGAAAAATACTTCCATCATTAATTATGCAAAAAATAAATAAAATGTTGATTTAGTGTTTCAATATGTTTATAAATAACGATAAAACTTGCTGAGTATGCACTGTTTTACGGTTGTTGTAAAAATGGAACGGAAACTTAAAGTTCGCTTCATTTTAATCTTTCTTAATTTTTTTAATTGTGCAACCCAAGCGAATATAATCAAAACAGTACCATTCAACAATTGTAATTTATGGATATAAAACAAAAAATATTTATTATTTTTTTTTTTTAAAGTTAATAACGAAAGGGAAATAATTCCATTTTTAAACGAAAAAGTCAGTTTACCTAACTTACTGTATTCATGCTATTTTTTAAGCAAGAAAAAAAAGGGAAATATCCAGATACGCTACTACAGAACACCGACCACTCTAATTTGTTTTTGTATAGGAAATTGAGGTCGCTGACAACGAATCTGATAGTCAAACTTGGGGAAAATTTACCGTGTGCATGGTATTTACCCCTGAACCAACGAACTTCTTTCCACCATTTTGCAGCTTCCGTTTATGCTACGCGCATGCACGCTGTAGCATAAACGACGGCTTACCCCAAGAAAACTACGATGGGGGGAGGGGATTTTTGCCAGGACATAGAATTTTCTAATTTTCAAAAATACATTATAGCGCTTTTTGAGTGGAAAATTTTAAATTAGCTGAAAAAGAAATAAAATAAGAAAAGGAAAGCACACCAACTTGGAGTAGGGGGGGTTAATTTATCTGTTTTTTTTTTTTACCTGGAACATCAAACTTTCACATTTTCCGTTAGTAACACACCGACATTTACCAATTAGAACACCATTTAAAATTTTCCGCGCCCCAACATCACATCTGCCCCCAAACAAATTAGAGGGGTCGGTGGGGTTTGTATTATTGTACACAGATTCGAAAAAGTCGTCAAAAAACAAATATATAACAAATAAATGTTATCTAAGGCAAGACAAGTTACTTTTCTACCAAACTGGATATATTTTTCGTGTTTTTATTCAATGTAACATATTGGGGTTGTATTACTTTACACATAGATTCGAAAACGTCAAAAAACAAATATATAACAAATAAATGTTATCAAAAGCAAGATAAGTTACTTTTCTACCAAACTGGATATATTTTTCGTGTTTTTGTTCAATGTAACATGTTTATTCAGCTCGAAAAACATACAGTGTTTACCGATGTATTGGAACATTCAAGATAGCGTCTGATTCTCTCTTTAACACGGTAAGTTTGGGAAAAGGTGTTATAAATAAAAACCCAGATAAAATACCGTTAAAAACTCGCTCAATATATGTTACCGTGACATAGGTTGACATATTCGGCGGGTTTTTAATAGTATTGTGTATAGTTTTTTATTTATTTATAACACCTTTTCTCAAACTTACCGTGTTAAAGAGAGAATCAGACGCCATCTTGAATTTTCCAAGTCATTGGTTAACACTGTATGTTTTTCGTGCTTAATAAATATGTTGGGTTTGTATTACTGTACACATAGATTCGAAACAGTTGTCCAAAACGAAATATATAACAAATAAATGCTATCAAAGGCAAGATAAGTTACTTTTCTACCTTACTGGATATATTTTTCGTGTTTTTATTCAATGTAACATGTTTATTCAGCTCGAAAAACATACAGTGTTTACCGATGTATTGGAACATTCAAGATGGAGTCGGATTCTCTGTTTAACACGGTAAGTTTGGGAAAAGATGTTATAAATAAAAAAAACAGGATAAAATACTGTTAAAACCTCGCTCAATACATGTTACTGTGACATAGGTTGGCATATGTTCGGCAAGTTTTTAATAGTATTTTTTTAGTTTTTTATTATAACACCTTTTTCTAAACTTACGGTGTTAAAGAGGGTGTGAGACGCCATCTTGAATTTTCAAATACATCGGTAAACACTATGTTTCTTGAGCTTAATAAATATGTTACATTGAATAAAAACACGGAAAATATATCCAGTTTGGCAGAAAAGTAACTTATCTTGCCTTTGATAACATTTATTTGTTTATTATTTGTTCCCCCCACAAAAAAAAATTAGAGTGGTCGGTGTTCTGTAGTAGCGTATCTGAATATTTACCACAAATAATATATTATGGTTTGGCTATAAATTCCTAAACTCATTTCACCCTAAATAATTTAGGTGACTGAAATACGAATCTAATTGAATCTTTAATTTCCTGAATAGTATCCGATAATTCATTTTTCTTCGAGTTATATCGAATATATTAATATGGACTTACGGGGCTTTTTTCGTAATGTTATTGTAAAAATTATTTTTTTATTGTTACAAATAACGGTGCTTAATAAAAAGCAAAAATAAATTCTTGTGTTTTTTATTTACTACTGAAAACCATAACTTTAGTAAAGGTATTTTTTGTTTAAACAAAATAAAACATTTTAACTAAGAGTTAAGTAAAAATAATAATTCATTATATTCTGCGATCATTATTTGAAAAATAATGCAATTTTCATTAAAATTCGTTAATTTCCTGATTTTTGGTGAATTTTTAAGTAAAGGGAGGAGTCAAAATGTGTATACACTTTGAGCGTCGGCATTCATTTTTCGACCACGTATGGTTAATTTAAATAACCAGTTTGTCAGAAAAGTAACTTATCTTGCTTTTGATAACATTTATTTGTTATATATTTGTTTTTTGACAACTTTTTCTAATCTATGTGTACATTTATACAAACCCAAACTTCGGAGGTTGGAATCCCCCACCTAAAATGTACTTGGAAAAATTCATTTTATAGTGAGATTTAATAATGGGTAGTCAAAAAAAGGTGAAAAACAAAACAGATAATCAATAAATAATTGTAACCAAAGGCAATAAATGCTACTTTTTTTACTTACATTGAATATTTTCAAGCGTTTTTCTTTATCTTTTAATAATCTAATGCGGGTGTGTGGGTGCCAAATACCTCCAGATTTTCTAGAATTTCCCGTTAGATTGTAACCGAAATCTCCAGATATAGCAGGGAAACCGCTAAATTGTAACACCGGTCACGTGACAGGAAGCGGTAATAGATAATTGCCCCGAAATAATAAAAAAATTGCCTCTCGGTACAAAGAAATCCACCTATTTATCATAGAAAAATTAAGTATAATGTTATAATTAAAAAGAAATATATAAAAACACCCATGGATATAGTAAAGATATCATACCAAAACGTTGAAGCCATCCGTCCAGTGTTTTTTAGACAATTAATTCCGAACGAACCAACATTTACATTATATATATATATATATATATATATATATATATATATATATATATATATATATATATATATATATACATGAAATTTGAGCACCGCGATACCCTAGTCTGGGGATGTGAATGTTAAGCAAAAAAAAAAAGTGGTAGTTGAAAGGCAGGCTCGAATCTGTACCGCGAAGGAGCAAAAGAACGGGAGGAAAACTTGACGTCTTTACTGTTATCACCACCGTAAAAGCAGAAGTGACTAATGTTTTAATTAAGGTTAGTCAATCGAAAGGAGAGGATGACTTTCGAAATTATCGGCGAAAAAAAGCGCCCCTCTGTAGAAAAGTGCCCAGTTTAAAGTGAATATATCAATGTTTTAGCCAATTTTTCGATGTTTGTCGTATGAATGGTCGAACTTCAAAATGGTACTTACTTTGGTAAAATACGTCGCCTTTGTCGAAAGTTTTAGCAGACATGAAAACATACATGCACACATACATATTGGTAACTAAAACTTTTCGACCACAACCGTTTAAAATGTTTGTCCCATCTCTGAATACTCTTTATCTCATATTGCAAATGTTTGGGCCAGAAATTGTCTGAGTAATTTGTGAGAGACCGCAGGGGGATATTTTTTCTTAAAATTCCACCCCCAGTGTGACCCCTTAACATTTACTGTTTTGGGCTCAAATCCAGTTATTAAGTTAAATCCACGTCAAAGCAACCTATATCTAAAATTTCAAGTGTTTAGGCCAAAAATTAGCGGAGGAGTCCAAATCGTAGAACTTTGACCCCTTAACAGCCGAACTTTTTGCCCGAAAATTGATTAAAATATTTTCCCAAATGTCAGTTGCCTGTATATCAGATTTCGCTTCTGTAGCCTGAAAATTAAACAGAGTTATAACGTAGGGAAATGTACACAGACTAACTGGTTAGCTTTTATACACATACATATATATATATATATATATATATACATACATATATATGTATATACGTATATTAGGCACCGCCAAAAATGGCAGCAAAATAAAGTTGTTTTTGTTTTTTAAAACGAAATTACATTTATTAAAATCCATTATTTCTGAGTAACTTTTTTTTTCCAGAAAGATAAAACCCTGAATTTTATCATATAGAAAACAGAATAATGTAAAACTTATTCTACTATTTTTAATTCAATTTTAAATGTTAAATTTTCCCAAAAAGTTAACAATTGACATTTTTTGTCTTGCACAAAAAACGTACTTAAATATTTAAAAAAAAGGGTTTTTTAAATAATTAATTAATTTATTTATTGTCTAACTAAGATTTAGGATGATTTTCTAAGAGAATATGCAAAAATATTATAATATAAGTACCTGAATTTCAAATAATTCCACTTATTCATATAGGTAACCAAATATTTCGCGTTGACGTAGAGTTCAGATCGACTCTGTTTACGTTTTCTTTTGATGATAAGAAAACTATGGGAGACCAAACAGGCCAAAAAAAACTTATTTTTCAGTGACGAAAATTTCAATGTATTATTAAGCTGAGGCTGGCCAGTACCAGATGGGTGACCATTTGTATGCGTTTGGTTTTTAATGTGTATGTGTGTGGGGGGCAGGCTCCCCAAAATGTGGGGAGGCAATTTAAAGCTGAATAAAAAAAAAATTATTTCAGCGCGTTTGGTCCACCGTAGTCGAAAGGCGGCAAACGTTTTCAAACGGGATCGAAAAAAATGATGCTATTTTTAACACAAAGGGCACAATATTTATCGATTTTTTTTTTTTTGGTATCGATTATTCAAAGCATGCCCTGTTTAATAATGGTCATGCATTATTTGGCTCGCTAAAAAAAAATTGTTAATTTATTTATCAAATATTTTAAAATAGCTTTTTTCGTATAAATATTAATTTTTTTTTTTTTTGTTTTGCTTAACTTAAATTAATTATTTTACTTAACATATTCACCGAATTTCACACTTCAAAACTCAAAAGCGGGATAATTAAACACAATCGAAGTTCTGATATTCAGACGTCAAAATAAGGTATGCAAACAATTTTTTTTTTAATCTATAATTCTGTCCCTTACAATAACACAATATGTTGATTTCAGTTTCAGATGATTATTTTAAGCATATTTGTTCTCACTTCAAAACAAGGGGGGGTTTGTAAGCAAAACAATATATATATATATAAATATCGTTTATGAAAAATAAGTTCACTGTTATAAAGTTCATACTTCTCCTAATAATCGCTGAAAATTTCGTATTGATCGGATAATTACCTGATTTTTGGTAGATTTTTAAAAAGACGGTCCGTCAAAAAGTACTGACCGCCCCCCCCCCAGTTTTGGCGGTGCCTAACGTATATACATATATATGTGTATATACTTTTATAAATTCGTTTTTCTTTTGTGTGTATTGATATTCATATTACACCCCCTGTTTTCTATTTATTTAATGTATGTATTTACTTCCCAAACAAAGCAAATTAGGCACAAAACCGTTTTTAATGTGGGGCAAAAAACAATCTCCCCGAAAAGTAGACAAGAAGAGAGCACTCTGGTTTACAAAAATAAAAATTGTCCCAGTATAGAGGGTGTCCTCTCCATTGACTGGTACAAATTATCTGAAGGGTAGCACCTTCAGCACTGATACTACATTTGATCCATAGAATTGTTTCCATAAAATTGTTTCCATATATATTTATATATACGTATATAATTTTGTTCTAATTTTTGCCTACAAACCTCCTCCTAGATTGTTTGGTCTACAGACATGAGACTATATATATAACGTATTTTAATCAATACGAAATTTTATATTTGGGTTTCGAGCCCGTACAAATTGATGCAAACATGTGAAAATTAAAAAAAAAAAATGAAATTTGCCAGGTGAAGGTCGAAGGTCGCCATTACGAACACATAATGTAGTAGCTATTGCTTCATGTTTTAAGTATTAACCTTGCAATAAATATGTTTTCATAACCCAGTCATTGGCGCAAAAGCAAAAATAAGTCGTAATGTGAAGAGTTTGATTTCGATTCTCGGTGGTGGCGCACGAGCCTTTATTTTTTTTTTAACTTTTTATAGAATTACAAGATATTGCGTTTAATATAATCTATATAATTATAAAACTCAAATGACCTTGTAACGATGTATGTAACCCACGTTCCGGTTTACGATATCCGGTTACGAAGCGCGCATAAGCTGCGCAGTTAAATAGTAACGTCATTATGTCGAAATTATTATTTAACATGGAAAGAATCGACTTTAAATTAACTTAAACGTAATACAGAAATGAACGATGTAAAAAAAAAACCAGCAGACAGTATTAACAATTGTTTATTTGGACAATTTAAACGCGAAAAAAAACAAACAAACAAAAGAACAAGTGGGACGCTGAAATATTAACGTTAATATTTCGAAATTATTATTTAACATGAGACTAGCGAGGATAAAAATAACTTAAATGCAATACAGAAATGAACGATATAAAAAAGCAAATATCAAAATTTGAATTTAACTATAAGTATTATGATATCTGTTCAGTGGAAGTATAAGTATGGCCAATCACTTATAATTCAGTAACTGTATTTTTTTTCCAAAATAATCAATGATGATAAACAACACGGCCCATAGAAGTCTATCAATATTCTATTTTTCATTTTAATATACTTTCAGAGAAAGGTTTCTCTTCTGTCCAAAAAATTGTTTTCTTTACGTCACAAGTGTCACGCTTATACATGAATTCCATATTTAATATGACATGCTGACCCAACGTGTCATGGGTGGTCTAGTCTATAATATAAATCTCATCTGTTTGTTTAAATGTATGTATATATGCATGTCTGTCTGCCTAAAACTTTCGACAGGCGTCGGATTTTCACGAGATCTGTATTTGGACGACAAATACGGAAATATTGGCAAAAACAATAATCATTTCACTCTAAACTGGGCGCTTTTTCGCCGATGATTTCGAAATTCATCCTCCCTTTTCGGTTGACTAGCCTTAATTTAAACCTACATAACTTCCGGTTTTACGATGAGCGAAAAATCAAAGACTTCGCGTTTTTTTTCATGTTCTTTTTCTCCTACGCGCTACGGGTTCGACCTGCCTGCCTAAAACCATTTTTATTTTGCTCAACACACACATCCAAACACCGGGAAAGGACGGGCACCCAGGCTAGTAGTTAATAAGACGATCATCCGATAAGAAAACCGAAAAAAATTAATTGGGAATTAATTAATAAGAATATTTAAAAGAATATGCAAATTAGCTAATTCTTTTGCTAGTGAATGACATTTCACAACGACCCATATATAAGTAAATTGTATTTTCTTTTAAAATAATTAGAAAAGAGGGGCTTTAATATCAATACACGCTAAAGAATAACGAATTTATAGGAGTATATATATATATATATATATATATATATATATATATATATATATATATAGAGAGAGAGAGAGAGAGAGAGACACACCAACTTACCCATTTAGCTCCCAATATTCTATAGGAACCGCATTTTCTGTCCGTTCTATTGCAAAACCGCCATGAGAGAGACTATCCTCTTGGGTGGGCAGGTTTATTGTCCGGCTGTGGAAGCAGCCGCCGTTATCTATCCACATTGGCAGTTTACGATTATATTCGTAACGGATTTATACAGGGATGTGATATTTTGCAAGTCGATTTTCCAAAGTAATTGGAGGTTTTACTACCAGCCCATTTCCACGATGCGGTATACTTCCGAGTGTTTTTTTTTCATACTCTCTAGAGAAATTAGGGTTTATAATAGTGAAAAATCACCTTTCAGGCACTGGACACAGCTACTCTCTACAGCCTCTTGATTGCGTTCAGCCTAAATAACAAATCAAATACAAGTATTATCAATCCGAAGCTTTGCTTTCTATGTTAATGTTCAAATTCGCACTATAGCATTCTTACTTCATACAGCTAAGTCTGCTTCCATTGGCTATTCTTAACAACACAACCTACGGACTAGTGACTTCGTCCATTGAGTATCAACTAGAGCTGTACGTGGGAGTCCATTGATGCGAACAGTTTCAACCGGCAATGCGTCATTTAAAATGTTTTGGGGATAAGATCGACGCTGAATTGTATAACCCTGCTTGTGTTCCGGACAAAAGCAAGCAATGAGCGAATGCCGGTGATATAGATTACGCGTGATATTTTTTCGGGTGCTGACACAGCATTTCTGGCCGTCTCACTATCCAGTAGACAATTTCTTGCTTTATGATTAAGTATGTCACAGTTATAACACCACAGGGAATACTCCAGCTCAATAGGTTCGTGTTATATTGACACTGCTCTGGAACTCCCGTGCCATTCTTTAAAGTGGTACGAGCGCGCGCCAGCACGTGTGGCAAATTTATGTTATCCATCTGGGAGGACGCTCGTAATAGTTATTCTGCATGTCCTCTCAATCTAGCAATAAATGAACATTACAGGCACTGATCTGATACACCACCAAACAGGAGTGCAAGACTGCGTAGTTCTGCCAAAATATACATTGAACATTTCACCTGGTTTAAGGATGCGCGCTACAAACTGCCCGCATGCAGCTAAGCGACCCGAATGCAAAACTGTATACAGCGTTTTATTTACATAATCAAAACCAGCATACTTTTTCTCAAATAAATGCTGGTACATATAATATGTACTGCCTAAAAAGCGTATTAGGATGAGGCACTCGATGCGCTTCAACCCACTTAGCGGGTAAATCGGTTAAGCTTTTTTCCAGTCGCTTTACTATATTTTATGTCACGAAAGGCGGTTCCTCCTCTCTCTATATGTCCCAGGCGATATTTGACGTTAGCTTAATTCACGAAATCAACGGTTTACGGCAAATATTTCGTTTTTTTTTTACATGGACGTCACCACTTATCAAGGCTCGGACGCCACTCGGGGATAAGGGTTATTGGATGTACAGTAATCAATGGGAATATATCGTAGTAATCGTTAGTAATGGAGATCTGATAAAGTGTCTTATTTAAGGTGGTGGTTTATCGGGAACTTGTTTATATTGGACTTGGAGACACCCAAGTTGTAGTCAGGTGGGTAACAGGAAGACGGAAGAGAGTTCCACGGGCGTGCACTTCTAAGACATCGTAGCCTGTTATTTAACGGAACATGAATTATACATCGATTCGTAGTCTACTGTGAATTTAAGGTTTAATAATTTGCCGAACAATGCGAAAAATAGAGTTAAGAATTACTTTCGATTCAAGTCAGACGGAATTTGAAATAGCTAAACTTTAGGATTAATCTAATTTTTCTGGTCAAAATTGCGTAGAAATATTCATTTACCAAAAGGCACCTAGAAGAATAGGTTATATCAGTCGACATTTTTCGAGAAGCAGGAACAGTAAGGAAACAATGGTTCAAAGAATTGTATAAATCGATATTATCATTTCTTATTTTTAAAAATTAAAAAAAACAAAACAAATATCTATGGTATATACATATATTGATTGCTGGAAATATTATTTTAAATGTATAATACGAATTCCGAGATTACCTCAGGAAACGCACCAGGTGACTTTTACGTTTTATAATATATCATTAAAATTTGTTTTTGTGTTTATTGTATTTATTTGGTATTTTATCGAAAATGAATGTGGCAATCAGTGTATTAGAAACACGGAGATCTTCGGGCGATTTAGGAAAATACATGTCATTTCCTATCTACAAAGACAAGTGGGTAAAGGTGGTTACTCTCTTGAAAAATGCCACAAGGTTTTATGCATTGTATCTATATGCGAAATATAATATTATGGATAGCTTCAAGCAAAGAACACAAGAGCGCATTATTTTCTTTAATATATAAAAAGCAATAACGAAAAGTGTAGCTGCTTCTGTACAAATCATCGTGGTATATATATGCATATATATATATATATATTTGTATATTTAGGCAGCATTTTTTCTTTTATGCACGTTTCATTAAATAGCACATATAACTCTTGCTTGTTTTTCTTGCAATCCTCCATTTTTCTTTGTCGGGCCATGTTTCAAACGTTATTTTCCGAGTGAAAAAAGAAATTTCCCATAATCGTTCGGAAATTGGTCCAACAAAGAGAAAAGGAGGATTGCAAGAAAAACAAGCAAGAGTTATCTGTGCTATTTAATGAAACGTATATATATATATATATATATATATATATATATATATATGTTTTCATGGATATATATGTATATATGATTGTATACATGTGTATATATATTTTATATATATATATATATATATATATGTATATATAATGTTAGGTCATACCATATACTACTGGTACTATGTAATCCAGTACTACGTGTCTCATGGTCGGGTAAGCGGCGACTAAACTGGTTCCTTCACCAGACTTGTTTGGTGAGGAGGGTGACTAGTCTCCCTGAAGGATTTAAAAAATCATCTTTCAATGGGCGAATGAACCCTTTTTCGGGGTTAACGGCCAACTAGCACCGTGTGTGTTTGTGGGTATGTATGTGTGTGTTAGGGTGGAGAGGGCTCTAGTAAGCCGTGGTGAAGGCAGACTTTCTAGGAGAGCAAATCGCTGATTAAAAAAAAACATAAAGCGAGAGACCAGTACCCGCATTAATCTGGTCTGCATTTTTACTTGTTACTGGCTATCTTGCTCTTGCTTGTTGCTGGATTTCAACATTAAGAACAGAATGAGAGACTTAGCTGTCGTACAAAGCTCTGTAACATCATCTGTGTATAGATACTCCCTCAGGCATTTGTCTATTAAAATGGGCCTGTGGCGATGGAAGTAATTTTGGGCTCATGGACTTTAAGTGCTTGAGAGACTGGCACTCGTCTGACAAAACGTTTCAATCATCATATATACATATGTATACATACATACATATATATATATATATATATATATATATAATACATATCATTTTGTGTAATTTAACAACTTAGCAAAATAATAAATATTCAATAATTAACATTTTGTTAGTAGTTCTCTAGTGCGATACTAGATATTTTAAACTATTAAAACTTATAAAATGGTTTATAAACGATCTATATGTGGAGGATTGAACAGAAATAATGGAAATGCTTAAGTACTAAAATGGGAAAGTCTTGCTGGTAGTGACGTAAACCGTACGTTCTGATGGAAGAATCAAGATCCTGAAAAAATAAGAGAAAATATTATGTCTGTAATAAAACTGCTGAAAATATTTCGAATCGGAGGCCAAAATAAATTAAAATTCTGATCAAGGTGTGTGAAATTGTGTAAATATAAGGCAATTCCAAAAGGCAGGAAAGAGAGAGGAGCCAATAACACACCACCCCAGTCGCCAGGCCGACGTACCAAACACCATCCCACACAACTGACCCTGCTCTCTCTCTCTCTCTCCCTTGTCATACGCTACTGTAAGAAAAACACACAGAAAGTTGTTAATTTTACAAATGGTTGTTAAGTTATTCATCGTATTCACAAATGTTAAATTTCGAGTATATATTATATAGACGGCAATACCACAGAAGGATATATACATGTACACAAACCTTATAAAAATAATAATACTAATAATAATATTCAATAAAACTAAAATATTTAGAACTAGTGAACCAAGATTTACTTAAAAGATTTTAAAAAAAAAACATGCGACAGTAATCCTTAAATTACGCTAATTTTTCCCTTGTTTATCAGTTGTAGCAGTTATAAGAGAATTCTAAATCAAATAAACACAGTAAATTTAAAATATGGCTAAAGATTTGTTGCACCCTCCTACTATGAGAATTGGTGAATAATTCAAAAACACTAATTGAGATGGACGTAAAAATTATACAATCAAATCCCACATCATCACATCACTTTTAGATAAAGTCATATAAATTAGTAAATAGTAGACATACGTTTTGTAGCAAAAATATAGTAGGCAAAAATAAGGAACAAAGATAGGAAAGAGTCAATTTCGCCCTGCACATCTAACATACAGAAGAGAGGGATTTCTTGGCTGTAAAGAAGAAGAAGGAGGAGACAGAAAAAAGCAGAAGAAAATTCGGTTCTCGCCGATTCATTGTTCGTCACAAAGAACAATCCAACCGCTAGAACCACCTACACACAATCTGCAGGACTCTGCTTGACTGTTTCCCAGCGTCCTGCCTTTATAGCGGGAGGTGATTATATATTTGCATAATCGCGCGAGAGCACACGCGATTCTTCGAAAATTCCATGGATTCAACGACACTAAAACCCATGGACGCCATCTTGGAACTCTCTTCCACCTCTCTTCCCCTCGGCCTGCAACACAACAACAGATATATCAGAGGTTAGCTCTTTACCCCCCCCATCTCGGTTATTGCTTATTCCGCTACAACGTTAAAGCTTGGAGATTTACATTGTTAAACTTGTTAGAAAAAAAACCTTAATGATATATGACGGAAGACTATGAACGAAGGAGTGAATTAAATGAAACTTTGGTAATACGCTGTGCTCGGCGCGGATCAAGCCCATGCTATGAAAGTGAAGTTACACCGTATTTAAAAGGACGGCTATGCACAGATTGTCCATTATTCAGTACTGAATATGCAAGTAAACACCTTTAATTACTTTGGAATAAACTACGTAGATTATTCAATGAATAAGAATTAAAATTCCCAATCGAAAGAAATGAAAAAAAAACTTTCTACATATTATTTTAATCTAAATGACAATATATGTACACTTTAAAACAAGTCAGACAAAGAAAACAATATTTAATTAACTTTTAATAGAATATATATATATATTTTCCAGTCATTTTGAATTTAATCCATACTTGGAACCCTAACAGATACTACCAGTCCGGGTCAGAGTGGACCAGGGAGCAATGCCAATTAAAGGGTTGCTCCACGCTCCCCAAATCCCACAAGCTGGGACCTCACAATCGGATACAGTTTAAGGTCATGTCGAGGACCAAATAATTCTGAAAACGTGCAGTTGGTCAATTTAATTAAATAATAATATTGTAATTTGGCTAATAAATACTACTAAGACGTCAGTTTGAAAGTACATCACAAAAATCACTGCAAATCTTTAGCTCGATACTACGATTGAATCATGTTCGCTAGACCCGAAACATTTAAATATTAGAGTGTCATAAAACTAAAACATGTACATGAAGTTTCCCGGTAAAAACGTAGTGTTACATTCTTAAAAAAAATGAAGCAAAAATAACCTCATAAACTGTGACACGTGCATGCGGGTGTTATATTTTTTTTCTTAACAGCTTATATGTGTAAAAAAAATATACTCGAGCTGATATCAAAAACCCAAAAATAAAGACACAGAGTTTTAGTACGAAAAAGATAAGCCCAGTTTGCTACAACCTTTAAAAATGATTTGCCATCCTGTGAAAAGGTTGACAGAGACAAATTTGATGACCCAAAGTTACAAGTTTTCAATTTTTACCCTTAAGCAGGCCCATTTTCCTGATAAAAAAAATTACAAAGTCTTTTTACATGTCTTACTATCCTTCATATGTGTAGTTGAATATGTGTGTTGTGCATAAATTTGAATGACTACTTCATTTGGTTTACTAATAAACGTTCCATTCATTTTGTGAGTATTCGTTTTATTTTTTTAGCGTTTTTCACTTGCTTTATTATTTCCCTCCTTTTTTACTTATTGTTACCTTATCTTCGATTTATTAATTATATACAAACACACACACACACACACATATATACTTAATTTTGTTGTTTCTACTTCTTTCCTTACTATTGTGTCTGCACACATAATCAACAAGAACACGAATGTAAAGGTACACAAAATATATTAGCAGGAAAAGTTATATACATATTTACATGTCTTTAGATATACTTCAGTTGGAGATATTCCGGCAGTTGGCGTGGTGCATGTCTTACTGGAGGCAGCATAGGCGTCTTGCTTGTTTGGCATGCGTTGCTTGACTCCCCTGGTATTGGTGATAGATACCTTTATATATCTCACTCACCCGCCTATGTTAATTAGTAGGCGTCTCCACAACACTTACCTATTTTTTCAGCCTTTAAATGCTATTTTTCGGCATATCATCTTCAGATTTTTAAGTTTTTTTTTTTTTTTTACAAAGGCATCACCACATTATCAAGGCCCAGAGGCCACTCAAGGATAAGGGTTAAAGAGTGTACAGTAGAAGTTGGTCAATATAGTAATCATTAGTAATGAAAATTTGGTAAATTTAATAACTTATATGGAACAGCTCATCAAGAACTTATTTACTTTAGACTTGAACAAAACCATATTGTAGTCAGCCGGAAAGCAGGAAAACGGAAGACAATTCCACAGGCGTGCAGTTCTAAGAAAGAATCTTTGTTCATGGAATCTACGCTTAGGTTTAGGCACAGATAAAGAGTGGGGGAAATTATTGATAGTGTTTACAGCTAGACGAGTGTTTCTTGTGAAAGTTTGGCGAGGGGGGACCATAGATTGAAGCTCAGTTGAACACTTTCCATGAAAATAACGATACATCAGAGACAAACTCGCAACATCTCTTCTGTGAGATAGAGGTTGCAAGGAGGAGAAAAGGACATCTCCTACGAGGCTACGAAGTCTATTTTGAACTCTATCAAGGCAGGGCAAGTTCTTTCTAGCAGCTCCTGCCCAGATGTGGCAACAGTATTCCATCCTTGGACGTACCTGGCTCTTATATAGATAGAGAATAGCATCAGCAGTGAGATATCTACTGGATCGATAGAAAGATCCGACCATTTTTCCAGCGGCCTTGGCAACAGATTTGATGTACGTGTTCCATTTAAGATAAGGAGTAATGGTCAAGCCCAGAAGCTTGTCAAAACTTGAGGCCTCCTGAAGACGAGAGCCATTCATTTCAATTGATGACAAATGTGGATTAGAATGTTGATGATGTAAAGAGAGAAGCTTGGTTTTAGATGCATTAAAAGTAACCAGCCACTCCTTTCCCCATTGTACTACGTGCTCAAGATCAGAGGAGAGAAAATTGGAGAGAACTTGCTCGTTTACTGTTTTAGATGTGGTACCATAAATGGTAGTGTCGTCAGCATAAATGTCTACAAATGATGTAAGGATATGATTTGGAAGATCATTAATGTAGATCAGGAAAATAGTTGGGCCCAGGATGGATCCCTGAGGGACACCGGCATTAATACTGTGAGCTTCTGATTTTTGCCCCTCAACTACTACTCTTATGCACCTATCAGAAAGAAATGATTTAATGATTGAGAAGACTTTTCCAGCTATACCATAGCTAGCGATCTTATGAAGTAACCCTTTATGCCATACCCTATCAAAGGCTTTAGATATGTCAAGAGCAATTGCCCTAGAAAGATTGCCACCGTCGAGAGATTTGCTAATCCTATGCGAAATAACTGTAAGGACATCTGCTGTAGATCTAGCAGAACGGAAACCATATTGAGTGTCACTAAGAAGGTTATTTTTGTTGAGATGTTTGATTACTTCTGTATTTAATACAGATTCTAGCAACTTACTCATGACGCACAGGAGACTTATTGGCCTGTACTGAGAGGGGGATGAGCGATCACCTGAATTCTTAAATACAGGGCATACTGATGAGATTTTCCAGGGAGATGGGAAACTATTCTCCTTAAGACAACGTTTAAACAGTTTTGTAAGTATGGGCGCTAGTTCAGGTTGAAGTTTTTTGAGTACTATAATTGGAATACAATCAGGGCCAGTTGCTTTACTGGAATCAAGGTTTTTGATTAGCTTGGCAACATCACGTACAGATATACGTATATCACATAGCGTGTTTTCTGATACAAGAGGAAATATTGGGGGTTGGCGGTCTTGGTCGCAAAGGGTAGAATTAGCTAATTCTTGACAAAGAGTTTGGCTTTGTCTGATGCTGACGAGATTACCTCAGATCCATTGATAATAGTTGGGATGGAGCACACGCTTCTGTTCAGGATTCTGTTTGCTATTTGCCAAAACTGGTGGGAACCAAGCCGCTGCTCAGCTACGTTGGACTTAACAGATTGAGCATACACCTCTCTTGCGTGCCTTATTACTTTCTTACAATGGTTGCTGGCAGTCCTGAAAACGGCTTTAGTTTCCATACATTTATTACGTTTGAAGCAGTGGAAAAAGTGATTTCTGTGCGCAATGTTGTTGTATTTTTAGGCTAACTTTTTTAGGCTAGGTCTCTCTTTCTTGTGGGGTAGCAATCAGATTAAAAATCCCACTTCCTTAATATTTCCTTTTGTTAAATCCGCATTAATCTAATAATATAACACATTTTACGTGTAACTTTACATCTTATATTTTTTATTACATTTTTCTTCTCTCTGCCTCTACCTTTATCTATCTGTATATCTGTATATATATATATATATATACATATATATACATATATATATGTGTGTGGGTGGGTGTGTGTGTGGGTGTGTGTAGATATATATATATATATATATATATATATATATATATATACTCATATATGTATGTACGTATGAATGTTTGTATGTGTGTCATCAGAACATTGTTAACGTGGCACAAGATATTATTTAGAAATTACGGGGTAGGATTTTCTCATCATATGAATTAATGTTTAGAATATTTTTATGAAGAATGTTAGAAGTCCAATGAAGAAATAATTTCTCTGGGTATTTCTTTACACAGAAATGCTTCAGTTTGTTCGAAAAGATTTACAGAAATATTGGCCATGCATATGTTGTACAGTTTTGACAGCACAAGGGTAAAATTAGGAGAACCTGTTTTACTAGACCAAACATAAGAAATTCTCTGGGAGTTATGAAAATTGTTTATTATATCCCGAAAATAAGAAATGGGATGCCTAAATACTCTACTATAGCTTTTCTCGACAGTCTGGAATTTTCAAGGCGTTTTTCTTTGTGTAAACACAAGTGATCCCACTGAAAAAAAAGTAACCAGCCCAATCTGTTGTTTGAAGAATATCCCAAATTAACTCATTAGCCAAACTATAGAAAATGCATCTTCAACTCATAATAAAGATGTTTTACAAATTCTGAAAGCAACACAATCAGAAATATGCATTCCAAGTTCCTTCATATAAAAACACAGGCATAATACTTTATGATATATACTATAACCCCGCTCTGCCTATCTAAAAATTAAAAAAAAAAAATTAAAGGCATTTTCGTCTACGCCATCGGAGTCACGAACAGTTCATATGAATTATTATATATATATATATATATATATATATATATATATATATATGTGCATATATATATATATATATATATATATATATATATATATATATATATATATATATTGTTACGACGTATCCCAATCCTACTGGGGACGGTAGAGATGGGTGATGTAATATAAAAAATAAAAATAAAACTTCCCAGGTTCCTTGATAACGTTGTAATGGGAATGGGACCACCGTCCCGAAGACAACAATAAAATGAAATGTACTGGACAACGAAATCACATAGAAAATAACGAGGGCAAATATCGTCGAAAAATTAACAGACTTTTATTTATATAAAAAAATAAAATAAAATTCAATTCAAGAAAATAAAATTAAATATGCCTGACTAAATGCAATGATTCAAATTCAATCGAGAGAAAAATATATTAAGATAAAACAAGAAATATTCTACTAAATTAGATACAGGTGAGAGAGAAATGTTGGAGAAATGAAAGTTTTGGTTGAAAAACACACTTAATGTCCTTTGAAATGCGACCTTTCTTTTGTCTCCTTTTTTTATACATATTTCTTTCATGTAAGTTGTTTATCTTTGATTACTTCGGATGATTTATGTTTCATTGCGCGCGTGCGTGTTAATTGCTCCAAATATTCGTTTCCAAAGCTCATTGAAGCCCTTGATTTATAGTAAAAGTTTCACTGCTCTATGATTCTTTCCTTCGCTGGGTTCATTCTTTTATTCAATCAATATTTTAACTTTGACCGCTGATCATCGGCTGGTGTTGTTGATATTTTCCTCCGCGACGCCGCTACCACGTCGTCGCCGGCTTCGCCAACCAGACCTTCGCTGACTCACGTCTTATCGCTTTGAAGCGCGAAGCTCCACTGCCTGTTAACAACTTTTATAAGGCCTCTCTCTATATATACGATTTCCCGCTTTCTTTCTCTACACAGTTTCTCTCTCTCTCTCTCTCTCTCTCTATATATATATATATATATATATATACGGTTTATCTCTCTCTACCTTTCTTTTCTCTTTCCTTTTCCACTCTTCGTTCAGAGTATCTCTGTCTCTCCCTTCTTCTCCTGTTCGCAGGCCTCCTCCTCCCCTTTTTTCTTGTTTTGTTTATAAAATGTGATCGCGCCGACGTGAATTAGTTCCTGTTGGCCCGAAAAAAGATACAGTGAATAAAATATACTGAAAATATATCTCCTCTCGGCTAAAAATCAATAAAATAATTTATTATACATTTTAAAAAATGTATCACCCCCCCCTACCAATTTTAGAAAAGTTTTCGAAGAAGGACTTTTCCATACAGGTCGGCCATTTCGAAGGTTTATGTCATCCAACTTCACATAACGTAATCTGACATCGAAATTCACTAATTGGACCTCTTGTGTTATAACAAAATTCTTAACTATGATCAAATCTTTTAAACTATGCTGTCTGCGGGTTCCAAGTTTATGAGAAATGGATTTCCTGGCTGTTTTGTTGCAAATCACTTGAACATGTTTATTTCGGTAACACTTCTTGGTGTGTAATATCGGATTTCTAAACTTTGCTGCTCTATTTAAATTAAGGTT
>NC_136523.1:54686286-54821286 GCF_053919585.1 Euprymna scolopes | reverse complement strand
GTTTTTCGGGGAAAGAACTCGCAAGTTATCATCAGTCCTGCGTATCCTCCTATCAGTCAAAATAGAAATGTTTTGATTGTCAGTTATTTTTTAAGGTGTCGACGTGCTCTAATATTCTGACACTAATTTTCCTAATCTGATATCTACAAGGCTTACTGTCACTACAATTATGTCATCCAATGCTAACCGGTCTGTAATCTTGATAAAATGTAGGGGTATATAAAGTATCAAATCATTCTTTTCTTGATATAGTTAAGTATAGTATTATCTTTTGACAGCCAATATTAAAATATACACATGCCCCTATTACGATTTATTTGATAAACATAAAAGGGATAAATAACACAATATATTATTTGTAAACTATAAAAAAGGCATAACCATATTTATGAGAATTTGAAACATATCTCTTATTTTTTATTATGATCGTTAACGATTATGATCAATAACACACCCCACACACGCTATCTAACCTCAAACCCCCAAATATATGTATATATATATATATATATATATATATATATATATATATATATATATATATATATATATATATATATAATATAAAAAAACTTGATGTTGAAAATTTTTTTTCAAATTTTCAAAAAACATTTTAAACCTGTAAGGGAGGTATAATTTTTTAATTATTCGACAAGCAATATAAATAAAACAAGACGACTCATATTCCATGAAGCTTCGAAGAATGCACTTCTCATCAGAGAGAAGAGGTTAGCGATGCCTTAGAAGAGACAATTAATACAAAGTTCATCATAGTTGCATAAAATATCATTTACAAGTTTATTAAGATTCAATTTGAATGGAACAGGAAGAAACAGGAAAAAGTGAGCAAAGGAAAGATGGTAAGTTTCAGAACAAGAAAAATCCGTGGTGAAACAGAGAACAGGATTATGCATAGTAAAATATAGAGCTTCAAGAAATTCGCCACGTTGTAGCAAAGTAAAATCGGATTAAGGAAAAGGAAGGTGTAAAAATATAGAGAGTAAGTTGGATTAGTAAAAGGGGTGGTAGGAGAACAGAGAACATCAAAAGCGGAGAAAAGAATAAAAGAAAGGTAGAAGCGATATTAAAAAACGAGAGGGGACGGGTGAAAGAGAAACAAACATAGTTTACAGAGAGGAGAAAGAGAGGAATTGAGGAAGTGGGAAGTCGTCTTTATAAATTTCTTTTTAAAACAGATAAATATAGGCCAGCAAGAGTCAATTTTACCCAGACAAGAATATAATTAAGTTTGATTCATTTTAATGCAGAATATTAATGTACAATTATAATTGTATACATTTATACACACATATATGAATGTATAAATGCATATACACCCATATATAAAAATAGAATAAAATAAATTAAAACAGTTTGAAATAGTATAGGAAACGTGGGACTAAAGTGAAAACACCAGAGGAAATCTTTTGAATTGAGTAAATTTATGCATTTAAGAGTTGAGCTAAGTAATTTGTAATTTTTTATATTTGAGTGTTTTTCTTATGCTTACATTGGGAAATATGTTCGCTCTTTAAATAAACAAAGTTGATATTTTGGCGTTAAGTAATTATATATTATGGCTTCGGATATGCAGAGGTGACAAACTTAGAACCTGGAGTGTATGACTTAGACTTTTTCAGATTTTATAGAGAAAAGCGAGTTTTTAGATTAAAGTTTGTTTTTTATTAAAGTGGTTAGGAATGTTTCCAGTTATTTTTAGTGATTTTCTTATTAAAGAATGAATTATGGTTACGCATTCATAAGTTTATTAATGTTTAAGTAGCGCCAATATGAAGGTATATTTAAGCCGGCTTCCGTGTAATGTTAATGGTAGTGGATTTATGTTAGGAGTCGGGGTTGGGTTATTATGTATTTCGGGGTTGTTATAATTAGCAATAGTAGATTCAACTTGTGCTGCGGTATTGTGATCTTTATTCAGAGGTGAGATTAGAGTATTATAAGTGTCAAGGGTTATCATCATTACTGTTATTATTGATTTTTATTGTTTCAATCATTATTATATTTATTAATATTAATATTATTATATGTGTAATTTGCTGTTACGTCATGTGTGGTTGAAACGAAAGGTGAATAAATCGATTCAATAATTGGAACTGATTTTAGAGTAATAAACGGATAGGTATTTCTGTCACGGGAGAACTATTGTAAGGGTGTTTCGAAATAACTCAGTAAGAGTATTTGTATATATGCCATCTCTGTGGATGCAGTTATTTTTGGTGGACAGTCTTGCTAATTTTTACAATTGCAATTTGTTATTTGCAGAAACGGGAATGGGGAGGTATGCATTAATTTAATTTTATGTTATAAGATGCGATTATCATTTGTGCTAAGGGAAGCATTGTAAAGTAGGAATGTTCATAGGATGTTTTATTAAATATGGTACTATATCAATGTGATTGCTTAAATCATTTCTTAAAAGACAATTAATTTGGTATATTTGTTTTAACATTTAAGAAAAAAGGGGAGTAAACCAACTATTTTTGTTTTTTTTTCAAGGTATGCGGGTTTAGCTGTCTATGATTATTGCATTTGGAGGAGTTATTAAGGTAATGCGGTTTAGGTATTAAAGTTATTATTCAGCAGAGTAGATTGTTTTCTTGAAGATGATTTATTTCTAGTCACATTATGAGAAACTATGAATGTAAGACGGTTGGGGACAGGATTATTATGGTTATATTTTATTTTACATTGTATTCTGAATGTTTTAATGCGTTGATAACAAACTCTGAATTGTAGTTAAAGGTTTTTTTTCAGCAAAGAGAGAAATACTTATAAAGACAGAAAGTTCCAAGGATTTTATGATAGAATCAGGGTGATCAGAAAACTTCTGAACAACGAAAAGATTTAAATTGGTCGTGTAATAGGGACTTTATATATATATATATATATATATATATATATATATATATATATACATATGTGTGTTTGTGTGTGTGTGTACGTGTGTATAAGGGGAGAGATAGATAGACAAATATATATTTAATTTATATATACTATATAATTATATATATATATATATATATATATATATATATATATATATATAAATTATATATAAGTACACACTCAACCATTTCCCCTCCTCGCTTGAGGCTTGCATTTAACAATACATGTATTTGGTGTCTTTAACACTCACCAGCGAAACTAGATTCGCTACTTTAACAACACTGACACAGCTGGTAGAGTCATTCGTAAATTTGGTATATCCTATTCCCTGACACAGACAGTAACATTCCCCACCCGTGTCCAAGATCACTTTCGGATCTATTTTTGACAACTGTTCCTAGTGAGTGTTTAATACATGCTCATTGCCCACTCGGGAATGCTGATCACGCTTTAATAATGATAGACATTACACTAAAATCTTGACTCCAAGTTAAAGAGCCATTGCTCAAAACAACAATGTGCTACGAGAAGGCTGAAAGAGACTCCCCCATGGGGAAATATCTTTTCTCTTCCAGCAGAACCGTGCGCAAATGAGACTGCTGAATGGTTCAAAGCAGGAATTGAAGCACATGTTCCTACACAAACGTTCTACAGTAAACCCTACTTTACCCAATGATTTACTTCTACATGCGCAGCTGCCATTGCTCAGGGAAAACATGTATACCATAGATTTATCCGGCATAAGTCCTGTACAAAGAGACAAAAGTATATAGAAGCTAGAAATAATTGCAAGAAAGAAGTAGCAACAACTAAGAGTAAATACACTTAACACACCAGGAAACGCATTGAAGCGCAAAAATTAGGAACTCGTGATTTCCGAATAATCTAAACCCGTGTAGTAAATAATGGTCAATCGACAATACCCCCACTATCAGACAACCATGAGATTCTTTGCCCAACAACTGAGAAAGCTAACATGCATGCCCGTCAGTTTTCCTCGAACCCTACCTTACACCCAGCAAACCATTTCATCCCTGATTTTCCTCTGCGGACAGAAACCACACTAGATGATCTAAAGACTACGCCCTCCCAAGTACGTGTAATTATAAAAAAACTAGACACCTAAATAGTGTGTGGCCCTGACCTCATTCCAGTTGTGCTATAAAAAAATGCTCCGCTGAGGTCGCTCCTGTTCTCTCTTTAGTATTTAACAAATGCGATAACGAATCTTGTTTTTTTTTTTTTTTGGCTGGTGAAAAACTGCTTCTGTGGTACCAGTTTACAAAAACTCTGGTGAAATTACTGACTAATTAAATGATCACCCAATTAGCTTCCTCCATCTTTTCGCCAAAGCATTTGAGTCCTTAATTAATCAAGCTCTATTCAATCTCCTTAAATCTGTAAAACTTCTGTCAGACCACCAATATGGATTTAGGTAAGCCCGTTCTACTGCAGATATTCTAACAGTACTCTCTAAACGTTTATACAAAGTACTGGATAAGGGAGGGTAGGGTAGGGAAGTATCCCTAGATATGTATAAGGCTTTTGACAGGGTATAGCACGATGGTCTTCTTATGGTCTTATTATGGAAAAATCCTATGGTATTACTGGATCCTTCTTAAATGAGAGAGAATCCAGGTTGTCCTGGATGGGCGTATGTCCAAAAAATGTGATATATATATATATATATATATATATATATATATATATATATATATATATATATATATATACGGGTGTACCTCAGGGATCGATCCTTGGTCATTTATTATTTCTGATATTCTTAAATGACTTTCCTGATAAAATTGTAACTGAGATAGGTATAATTGCCGACGACACCACGCTCTATAGCAGGCACCTGGGGAAAACTAATGAGCACATATCAAATGTAATGGCCGGGAGCCTGGAGGGAGATCTTCAGTCTATACTGAAATGGGGTCAAAAATGTATGGTCACCTTCAACGCTGGCAAGACAAAGCTAGTTTCCTTTAATAATTACATGAAACTCTAGAAACCACCAATAGCTATGGCTAGATATATTTTACCTGAGAGCTCTTCGTCACTTGCCGTAACGTTCCAAGGAAACATGAGTTGGAACACGTACATTGAGATCATTGCTAAGTCTGCTGCAAAGAAGGCGGGCTCTCTCTATCGTGCTAGAAATTTACTTACGTCTGAAAGTACCCTGTACTTCTACAGAGCCGCCATTCGCCCATGTATGGAGTACTGCTGTCACATTTGGGCTGGTGCATCTGATACTAATCTCTCACTCCTGGACATTGTCTACAAGATAGTTACTAACCTGAAAGTCCTGAAATGTAATCTAAAAATTGACCACTGTCCCACCAACGAAATATTTCACCCCTCTACATGTTTTACAAGTATTTTAATGGCGGATGTTCTAACGAACTACAAGCACTTGTAGACCCTTGAAGAAAGCGCCCTTGACAAACCCGACAAGAAGAAAAGTCCCATCCCTACACTAGAACGCCTTTTACTCTAATAGCTTATTCCACAGAACTGCGGGACTTTGTACTTCTCTTCCGGTTTCCTTCATCCCTAACTGTAATAAGATTCAGAATTTAAAGTGTAATGTGAACAGCTATCTTGTTGCTAATCACCTTACATAGTACTCCTGGAACTTAGGTCCCTGATAGTAGCTCTCTACATAATTGTGGCAATATGACTTGGTTCAGGTGAAAATGCATATATATATATATATATATATATATATATATATATATATGACACTTGTGTGTTTGATTTATATACATAATTGAATGAAATGTAGAATAGAATAATTTGTTTCTAACATGACCTTTGCCTATAAGGAAGATCATAAAAAATAAGTTATTGAGAAGTAAAAAAAATGAATCATAATATAACCAAATGTGAGTTTACTTCTCTGATACGTTTGTAATTATATTTTTGCTTCGCTGTAAGCCAATGCACTTAGTGAACTCGGATCAATTCGAATCTAGACTGGAGTAAACATGGCGATTTGTTTAGAACAGAGTGCACTGTTTCTATTATATATATATATATATATATATATATATATATATATATATGTATGTCTATATATGTATATATATACACACACATATATGTAAATATATATATATGTATATATATATGCATATATAGGCCTATATATGAAAAGATTAATACTGCATGCGTGAATATGTATATTGTTGCAGACATTAATACACACACACACACACACACACATATATATATATATATATATATATATACCTATATATGTGTATATACCTATATATGTGTATATATATATATATAGAGAGAGAGAGAGAGTGATAGATAGATGTTTATATATTATTGCTAGAAATATGAAAATGAATATAAATGAATATATGTATATATAATGCTGATGTATTTGTGTATATATATATATATATATATATATATATATATATATATATATATATATATATATATATATATATATATATACTACGATTTTTTGCCCGGCGTTGTCCGATATTTGGAGCTGTTGTTGAGCAAAAGATAAACAGCGGTCTTGTTTTATATGACCCTATATTTACCCCTTAAGATGTATTGTTTGGGGCTCAAATAAAGTTATGTAGTCGGATCCATGTCACAGATAATCATTATATAAAATTACAAGTGTTTAGACCCCAAATTGTTTGAGGAGTTTGGTAAAGTTCTCAAAGGTCAAATCGTTGAACTGTGGCCCCTTAAAAGCTAAATTTCTGGCCGAAAGAAGACCAGGAAGACTTTCCCATATATCAGTACCCTTTATATGAACTTTCGAGTCTGTAGAGTGAAAATTGACAGAGTTATTGCGTAGGAAAATGTACACATACTCACAGACACACAGGCATGTTCACTTTTATAGATATATAGATAAATAAACAGATGGATTAAACAAAAATATAGATGATATTCTCATGAGAAAACCGAAAAAACTATGAGGGAGTTAATTAAAGTGAATGTCTAAAAGAATATGCAAATAAGCTAGATCTTTTGCTGGTGAATGCAATTAAACAAGCTATGTATAAAACACTTGTATTTTCTTTTTAAATATAGAGAAAAGAGGATTTTTAATGTGAATATAAGTACACACAACAGAAATACAAATTTATAGGAGTATAGATGTATACTTTTTTTAAATATTTCTTATAAATACATATACTTATACGCATACACAATTTTAATATTAATATAATATGCATAATATTCATATATATGCCTATACTTATATAACACCCTAAGTTATGAATATGAAATACATACATTTGTTAATATATGTATATATATATATATTTATATACACATGCAGATTTTTCGTACACTCACGCACACACACACACATGTATATATATATACAAGTATATACGAAATATTTACGTTTATATGCAAATATATGTATATATACATATATATATATATTACGAATATATGCATTTCATATTCATCTATATATATATATATATATATATATATATATAGAGAGAGAGAGAGAGAGACGGATAGATAGGTAGATAGGTATGTGTATATATAGAGATTATAAATCTCAAAAGTATGTTTAAATCTAGGTATGTATGCATGTTATATGTAAGTATGCATGTATGTATGTGTGTATGTTGTATGTAGATCTGTATTTTATATGTCAGGTCATGTAATATGCTACTGGTAACATGTAACCCAGTACTATATGTATCATGGTCGGGTCACCTGCGAATAAATTGTTGCCCCCACCAGACTTGTTTTGTGAGGAGGGCGGCTAGTTTCCCTGAAGGATTAAAAACAAGACATTTCAAAGGGCGAATGAACCCCTTTTCGTGGTCAACGGCCTACTAACACTTTGTGTGTGTATGTGTATGTATGTGTGCTGGGGTGGAGAGGGCTCCCGTAAGTCGTGGTGAAGGAAACTCCTCTAGGAGAAGCAAATCTCTGATTTAAAAAAAAACATAAAGCGAGAAACCACTACTCGCATTAAGCTGGTCTGCAGTTTAGCTTGTTGCTGGCTATCTTGTTCTTGCTTGTTGCTGGATCACAATATTTTGAACATAGAGAGAGAGAGATAGATAGCGAGAGAGAGAGAGAGAGAGAGACTAACTGTCGTACAAAGCTAAGACTCTGTAACATCATCTGTGTATAGATACTCCCTCAGGCATTTTTCTATAAAAATGGTCCTGTAGCGAGGGAAGTCATTTTTGGGCTCATCTGAGGGATTGGCACTCGTCTCACTAGACGTTGCAATCATCATGTATGTATGTATGTATGTTAATTGTATATCGCAAAAACATTTAAAAAGGGCGTGGATTTTCACGAGATCGTAATCATTATGAAGCACGACCCTTTGGTCCACCAATATCGAAAAATAAGCCCAAAACATTAATTTCTTCACACCTGACTGGACAATTCTCTACAGGTATGGTCGGTGTTTTCGCTGACATATCTTGCAAGTCAATCAACTCTTCATCCAATGATGCAACATAAAAAGCGTTATTTCAACCACCAGTGACGTCTCATCCCCGGTAGTCACATCGGTAAGACAGTTCGTTTTTTTGCTCCCTCTTTTTCCTCTGACGCGTCAAAGGTTCGAGCCTGCTTGCTACTCCTATTTTATTTTTTTATCTGCGTTTTTCTTTACACACACTTCCAGTTTCTTTATGCCTTCGCGTCACGAGTTCGAGCTTGCCTATTAAATTTAATTTTTTTTTTTTTGCTAACGACACACCTTCAATCTATTTTTTATTATAAACCTTATAATTCGAAATGAGACTCATTAGAATCGACACATTTTTGCGAACGAAAAACATGTTATTCATTCAATTAGCAGAGAAATCCTGAGTTCTGAAAGCGATTAAGTTATTGAAGACTGATTCGGTGTCATCGTTACTTTTGAAGAATTGTTCGTGAAGGAAGTTATCGAAACGCTTGAAAAAGTCATAATCGGTTGGCGAAAGTACCGGTGAATATGGCGGATGAGACAGAGTATCGTAACCCAATTTGTTCAGCTTCTGCAGAGTCAGTTTAACAAGATGTGGGTGAGCATTTTTATGGTGAAGAATTGCTCTCTTCATATTGACATATCTCGTGTTAAAGCTTCTAGTGCATTTTGTCAACTTGTCACCAGTATTTCTTCACGTTTATCGTTTAGCCTGGATTAAAAAGCTATGATGGATGAGACAGGCGGCAGACCACCAAACAATAACTGTTATATTTTTGTGCAATTTCGGTTTCGCGAAGTGCTGCGCAGCTTCTTCCGCACTGTGCCGAACGTCGTCGTTTGTTGTAGAATATCCACTCCTCATCATACCTCACAATCCGCTCACAAGATTGGGCGTTTTTGTTGCGTAAAAGAAGCGTAAAAGACAACTTAAAACGACGAATTTTTATGATCGTTCAATTCATGCGGCACCCATTTATTCAATTTTAACTCCCTTATTTGCCTTAAATCACGAATTGCTTTTGAGTGGTCGACCTCGAGTTCATCAGCAATTTCTCGTGTATTTTTGTGAGGATCGGTTTAAATTAATGCTTTCAAATGTTCGTTATAATTCGCAATCACCCGGCTTCTAACGTCCTTAACTTCGAGGCTCTAGTCACCATTGCGAAATTTCTTGAACCACCGGTGTTCCACGCGTCTGTCAGTTGTTCCTGGACAATACGCATTATTGATATCACAGCTTTCTCGGAAACTCTTCTGTCTAGTTTGAACTGGAAGAAAAAATAGAGCAGATTTGAATTTTGTTCATGTCGTTGAAAAGCCTGCAAAAAGTGTACCAAGACATGTAGTACAGTAACAAATAAGACGATTCAATAGAGCGAAAAATGAGCCTATATATAACAATGATTTCATTCAGGACAACTGCAAACAATGCCAAGATAAGCGGATACAGCGCCTAGAATTTGAAAATGATGACTCCATCTGCTTTGCTTCTGTGATCTGAATATATATATATATATATATATATATATATATATATATATATATATATATATTTAAATTTAATATTATCAATTTAATTTTAATATTTATTTAAATTCAATAAAAACCCTCCTAAATTTGCTGATGAGGAGACCTTGCTTACCAAAAAACTATATATAATTGTTCTACATAACTTGATGTATACCACAATAAAAAGCATTGTTTTCCGAAACGATCGTACAGATAATTGATTTTGTTGTTGTTCCTTCTTATGAAACTGATTTTTAATTTAATTAAAATTTGATTTTTAAATTTTTAAATTTTTTTAAAATTTTAAAATTTTAAATTATAAATCACATTACTTAATATTGAATTAGCTCTTGGACATTTAACTATCGAGCTTATTATATATCTAAATTACAACGAGCACTTTCTATTTCCTGTATTTTAATTAAACTAGTAATTTCACTGTTACATTAAAATACACTCATCTCTTTAGACTATTGTTCTCCTTTAAATTATATATATATGTACATATACATATATATATATATATATATATATATATATATATATATATATATATATATAAGGCCAAAGACCCTAGTGTTTTGATGTGATGTGTTGAATATAATACACTATTTATGATTAAAGTTTCATTTCATTCGGACTAAACGCTAAGAAACCGTGCCTTATTAGAGTTGGGGCCCGTTTTTTGGCCACTCTGCATATATATATATATATATATATATATATATATATATATATATATATATATATATATATATATGTGCAGAATTTTTTGACTGTCATAACTTACGTTATAGGCTGTTCAATTATATTGAGTGCATGATAAAAAATTTATTGGTGAATTTGGTGCATGTCTAGTTTTTGTTTATTGTATACTTATTCATATTATTTATTTTCTATGCATCGAGCGGATAATATATTTTCGTGTTGCGTTGGATTTGTCAATTGTTTTCTACGAACACGAATTTCATTTACACTATATAATTATAACTGCTACTTTTGAGGATTACATTAATCTCGAGATTTCAGTAATGTTAACAAAAAGGTGTCTTCCTACACTCTATTCAGATTTTTGTAGTTTGGCACATACATGCAAGCTGGAACATGGCAAAAATTCCAAATTAACCAGTTTTGGGATAGACATTAATTGAGTAGAATGTTTTTTGCTTTTACGGAAGATATGATGGTTTGATGCGTGCGGTTTAGTCGGAGCTTAACATGTATTATGGGTAAATCAGTACGCACTCTCTTCAAATATTTGAAAAACTAGCACAGGGAGGCAACATTGCGGCGATATACGTAAATTATGAAGGGTCGACAGTATGAAATCCACTAAGTTTTAGACACGTTTTTCATCTCCTCTAAGAGTGAAAGACTGGCGGTAGATGTATAAGCTCAGATAAGGCGGAAATAATTTTTCCATTGATGAATTGTTGTTTTGTAAAAAACTACGATGCTTTCTGGTGAGGATAACTTTCTATCAAGTTAAAGGGAGCCTAGTTTCTTTGCAGCACACGTGGTAATATCCACAGCATATTAATTCTAGTTCATGTTTCCTGTGGATTTAAAGCTGATGCGGTTGAAAGATAGTTGGTCAGCTAGGGTGTAACTTTTCATATGATTCTTAGGGTGTAAATAATGTGTGTAATTTTTTAAGGGAAATAAACTTAAGTTTATTCACATCAAATTTCTGAAGATATTTACTGTCTTATTTCCGCAAAGACAAAATGTCCTTTTCTAGGATTTCTAGCACTGTTTTTGTGCATTTCTGTTACCCGTATGTTTATTATAGTGGTAGCATCATAAATATACCCCTCTCAGACATATATCCATCAGAGAGATAATTTATGAATATCTAGCAGTATAGAGGTCAAAGTATCGACCCCTAGGACACAAGTGCATTAATACCATGCTGTGTAGACGCACAGCAATCAAGGATAATATGGATTATTAATTAGTGTTGCAAGTATTTGATTATCTTAAGTATTTGTCCTGCAATCAATTAATGGCAACATTCTGTCTCTTGGGACAATTGCATTCGGCATCTAATTTGGTTTACTACAGCGTCTGTTGTGGCCAACCATGTGCAGGTCTTAGCAGGTAATAAGAGAACCTTGGATTGCTCATTTATTAGGGTACGCCTCTCGGCGTTGCAGGCAGACTCCAACGGAAAGGCAAGCCAATACAGCCGGTGCCAGTGCCTCTGCAGGAGCTGCTGGAAAGATGTTGCAGAGCTTCACCATACGCCTATCGGAACTCCAGACCGGAATTTTGTCGGGGATTACTTCCTTATCCTTTGCTTTTCCAAGGCATCCAGAAGGCAGTGATACTATTTGGCCATAGCTGGGGGATTGATTCTTCATGGCACACAAAAAATAACGAAATGACCCAAATAAAAACAGACTTTGATTTTTACGTTCGGTACATATTGTTGTTGTGGTATATTTTTCAAAATTAGTGATTGACGATCGGCAAAGTTTAGAATCGAATAAGCAAGTTACAAAAATAAAAACACACTTTGTTATTTGTTTATCTTTTTTAAATAATTCTTTTAAGTCATTGTTGTTGTCGTTCTATTTTTGAAATTAGTTAGTGCTGTTAAAGATTTCCAACTGACGACAGAATAACGGAATCTCCAAAATAAAAACAAACTTTGATTTTTTTCTTTGTATTGTGTTTTTTAACCATCAGTCACTGTTGTGTATTTTTTGGAAATTAGTGACCTCCACAAAAAAAGAAAAGCAATACAATACGATAATATTATCGTGACAATCCCTTTAACGCTAGACCTTGTCAAAGCCTTCTGATATATAAACGAATAAAACACTGGCTTCCCCTACCTCATAAAGTACGTATTTATGCTTTCAAAGATGACCATTAACATATCCGTAGTAGAACGGGTTATCCTAATCACGAGTTTTGTTCAGAGACTAGATTATTATTAATAAGATGATATCCCGATTCTTTGCTGAATAATTTGAAAAGTATAGAGGCTAGTCCTGCAGAGGATTTCTTACAAAATACATCAGGGATAGAAGCCAATATTCACACTTTAGAGTGGTGTAGAATTTAAAAAACATCACAGGCGACAAGAGGTATACTTTTCTCTATCTACAAATTTGGTTTCTGTCGGAAAAGTTAAATTTCGGGGGAGCTGTTAAGGAAGACTAAAGTGATGTCGATGGCGAGCGTCGGGCAAGCAATTAAGCTTTCTCCATTCCCGTACAATATAAATGGTCTATTATATGAAATCGAATTGTATGTGTGTAAATTATTTCGTATAGAAATTTCGTTTTATTTCAAAATAGGTCACTTAAAATCGTCTCTTTCTAACCGATTTAAACAACTACGCATGCGTCAACCATTTGTCTCTGAATTACTTTAAATACAAAAATGTTCGATGCAATTGTGTAGTGCGCGTTGTAACCCGATGGATTAGGATGTTGTCTTATGACCATTAGTTTCCAGATTTTCGTACACTTGACAGTGGTCGTTTTTTTTTTTTTTTTTTTTTTGCATGTAAACAGTTTTTTTTTTTTAATTGCGTTATTTCTTTATTTTGGTTTTTGTTTTGTAATCATCGGTTTAATTCATCTCAGAGTTAGTTTTTTTAAGAAACGAAAATGTCAACCCAATTACAATTCTTTAATTAAAAAGCAACAAAAATATACAAACTTTCTTTCATTTGCACTTTTTAAAGGATAAATCGTTTTAAATTGATACGATGATTACGGGCGATAAAACCAACACAAATAAAAACATTATCAACAAACACCAGGCCAGCAATATTCAGAGCAGAATATTTAAACGAGTTTTTAATGGAACGAAGTTATCGACTGATAGTTGATGCTTTCCTTTGTTTTAATACGTATAATGAGAGATTTCGCCGCATCTGCGAAAACCAGGCGACATATTGTTCGATTATTTACTTTAGTTATGGCAATTCGTTCACCGCACGAATTATTAATTTTTTTTTTTTTGCTTTGAAAACTTTGCTTTCGCCTTCGCTTTTGGTTGATAGCTCTCGATGTTTTTGAACCCTCCCGGCTATTACAATTTTATTTTTAAGATCGGGCAACGCCGTCCTACAACCTTGCTCCGTTATCAAAGTTCTTGCCCCATTCAACGCTATCATAATTTCTTTTAACTAGGCAATGCTGCCTATCCCATTGTTTTTTTACGATGCGAGCAACGTTCAGCGTCCTCCCTCTAATATAATATAGTTTAAATATATTAATTCACGCGCATACATGCTTTTATATATATATATATATATATATATATATATATATATATATATATATATATATATATATATATATATATATATATATATATAAGCATGTATGCGCGTGAATTAATGTATATATATATATATACATATATATACATATACATACATATATATATATATATATATATATATATATATATATATATATATATATATATATATATATATATATATATATATATATATATATATATATATAAAAAAAGTGGTTTTGGGTTTTTTTCTTTTTTACTTTTTTAAACGATAGTAATGCTTATGTCTTCGCCTCGGAGAACCGTTTTTTTTTTCTTAGAGAGTCGCCCAATTTTATTTGGACGTATTATTTATTTATTTATTTACACACACACACACACACACACACACACATATATATATATATATATAAATTCGATTATATGCATATCATTATGCCTTGTGCTTTGTGAGAATATCTCATGATATTTATGATTACATATATATATATATATATATATATATATATATATATATATATATATACCCACGCACACATACATGTGTGTGTGCGCGAGTGTTTGCGTGAGTGTGTGTGTATATATATCTATTGTGTGTCTAATTCGTTTTAAATATTTTCTGTTTTTATCTTATTCTACCTAACATTTTTTGTTTTTCTTTGCTGAGTTTCCGGGGATTATTTTATGCTTGCGTATCATCTCGAAGGTTGTTTACGAGATGAGAACACCAATTGTCTGTGGCAAGCACCGGTTATTTTTACAGTCGCGTAGATCTCGGCCTCAACATCCACGTATATACATTTTCTTTTTTTACTTCATCCTGAGATATAACCGAATTAGTATGACGTAAATAAGGAAGAAAAATAGCATGTAAGAGTTGCAGCTGAAGAAATGTGTATGTATTAGTGTAGGTAATATATTGTAATGTAATGTGTACATCGATTGATTACGTACGTTTGGCAAGGTTTCATCTCAACAGAAGATACTTTCTTGTTAGGTAAAAAGAGGATGGGTTAAGCTGAAAAATATCTTGCAATAATGACGAAGCAATGAATACAAGATTGTATAATTTTAAAAAACAATTACATAATTTGTAACTATAACAAATATAGAGTTCAGTCTCTTATTACGTTCCGTGTATAATAGTAGTATAGACTGAAACGATACAATTGGCGTCATAGAAAAAAACCCACATAATTCCATTTCTATTTGATTCAAACCACCTTCTTTTTTGTTACACACCGTCTACTAGTTGACTGGTTGTGTACGCATCCCAAGAGCGATTGGGGCCTTTTATTATGTCTGAAAGTGACGCAATATTCAACGAACGAGATCGGAGATGCGCCGCTGTACAACTCATGCTCACTAGCAATCTAAGTTATAATAACGGAGCCATTGCTAGCACCGTCACAATACATCGCTAAATTTTCATGAATGACAGAAACTTGCCGAAGGTTATTATAGCAAATTTACTAGCCACGGTTTTAGTTGATAGACATAGTTTAAAATATGAACCTAATCCTGCCAACTCACATCTTGGAAGTATGCTTGAAAGTCAGCAGTAATGTGTACCTGCATATGTTAGAAAGTATCGTGATCCCTTAATGTACGGTGTAGCAGAAGGACTCGGTGCCGACTCACGTCAAGAAAGTCCTATGCTTTGCTTCAGAAGAAGTGCTACGAATTTGTACTTTTCTCTTACTGGACCGTTTTCCCCTATGACTCGAACTAGCTGAACAAGTTCGTAAGGTTTTACGTCGAGAACATCACAAACGTGACCTTTCAGAATACCAAAGCAAACCTGATCGTTGCCATCCGCTGCATGTTCGCCGAGTTCCCGTCGAGCTACCGCTGACGATTTGGGGAAAAAAGATACCCCAAATGTAGGACCGGCATCGAAACGTTAAATGAGTCTGAACGCGGGTACATTGAATAGATATAAGCCTTACTACACAATCTAGTTCTCTGAATTAATTTTTTCAATATATATATATATATATATATATATATATATATATATATATATATATATATATATATGTATTTTTTTTTTTAATGGAGCTGTAGTGTTGTTTTTCTTTAGGGCAACAACTTTATCGTTCCACATTGTAAATATTAAATTCGGCATTTGACGAGAGCAAATGAAATTATCTTTTTAATATTTTAACTGTGTAAATATTAAAGATGGGCATAATGAACTGGATACTTAAATATAGGCGGATCACTTAAACAACACGGACAGAGGTAATTTATACATATCAAAGGATATAAAGTAGAAAAAACAGAGAGGTCATTCAAAAAGTGAACAGTTTAGTAAAAAAAAATTATACTTGACAACTCAGGGATCAGTTGCTTTTCGTTTTTTACTTCACTGTTTTTTTTTAAGGATTTTAACGTTACATTTTATACCTACGGTGGTTCTATTTATAATAGTTGAGCATTCTGCTTATTTAAAATATGATATCAATGCGTAATTTATGACCAATATATATATATATACATATATATATATATATATATATATATATATATATATGTAAATATAATATAAATATATATATATATATAAAATATATTTATATATATAAATATATAAATAAATATATATATACATAAATATATATATATATAAATATATTATATATAAATATATATATATATATATATATATATATATATATAAATAAATGAATAAATAAATAAATGGATATGTGTGTTGAGCAAAAAGAAGTGGTAGTAGGAATGCTTTACGCCTTTGCTGTTATGACCACCGCCACCGGCAGTGGCGTAAGTTTTAATTAAAACAAGACAATCGAAAGGAGAGGATTGCTTTCAAAAACATAGGGGCAAAAAAGAGATCTCCCCTGTAGAAAAGTGCCCTCTCGAAGTTGAAGATGTTAATGTTTTAGCTAATTTTTCGATATTTGCCGAACGTCACAACGATACTGATCTTGTAAAAATTGGTTGCTCCTGTCAAAGGTTTTATGCAGACATGCAAACATACATACAAACGTACATTTATATATTGGTAACTAAACATTTTCGATCTAAACTGATTAAAAAGTTTACCCTTTCTTTGAATACCCTTTATGCAAAATTAAAATGTTTTCAGTAGAAATTGTCTGCGTAATTTGGTAGAGACCGCAGATGTCAATTTCTTTTAAACTTTGACCCTTATTATAACCCCTTGACATTTATTATAGTGTGGCTCAAATTAAGTTAAACGTTAGATACATGTGCAAAGAGCCTATATCTAAAATTTCAAGTTTTTAGACACAAAATTGGCGGAGGGGTTTGGTAGAGATATCAAAGGTCAAATCGTTGAACCTTTACCCCTTAGCAGCTAAATTTCTGGCCGAAAATGGATTACAAAGCTTTCCCAAATCTCAGTACCCTGTATATCAAATTTCGAGTCTGAATACTTAAAATGAACCGAAGTATTGCGTATGAAAATGTACACACACACAGACACCCAGACAGACACAAAGACACGTTCACTTATGTAGATACAATTCTAGTTCCTCTTCAGTTTCTACAGATTTTTTTTAATTATCGTTCCCACACTGATATCAAATCTGCACTTGTTTTCCTTAGAGGCACACGGCGGCCCTTATTCATTAAATTCTTTATTTAAGAAAACAACTCTCCGGTTCTGACTTCCTTTCTCTTTTCGCACATCTCATTATCTCTCACAGACTCCCTGCCTTCCTTGAATCGGTTGTGCCACTCATAAACAGATGCGCAACCCATGCAAGATAGTCCAAAAGCTGTCGTAAGTCTCTCATATGTTCTTCTGGTATTTTCAAAGGTTCTATACAGATTTTAATCGTATATTGCTCTTCTGAAGCATCTTTACTCCCAGAATACATAATTTTATTTCAACAACTGTGAGAGGCTTTGGTAGGGCGCATTGATATTTCTACTGTAGCTGGTCATTTGAACTTGAAATAATAAAAATTGTTCGGTTACCTCATAACATATATAGCAATACGAAGGCGTGAAATAAGTAATGCCCCTTATATCTTCCAGTTGTCTGCTCTAGCTGAAATTTAGCATGGGCTATGATTTATATCTCTGGGGGTTCTGTGCCAAATTAAAACTCTGAACTAAGTATAGTTTCTCTTTTACAGGCGTTCGAACTGAGTCAGGTGTGAAATGGAAACTGTTTAATGTCGAGCAGTGATCCGGTGTTTGTATTTGAAATGACGCACACCATAGGAGACTTTTGATGAACTGAAAGAAACTTATGGTGATAATGCCCCATCATATGACCTTGTAAAACGCTGGCATCGTGAATTCAAACATGGCCGGGAGTCTGTGGAAACAGTTCCCAGTCCTGATCTTCTGCCATTAATGAGGTATCTGTCCGTGAAGTTGAGGCTGCTATTTTGGAAGATCGGCCAACCTGGAGTGTTCTACAAAAACGGTGTCCAGAGCTGCATCAAACGATGAAAGAAACGCATACCTCTTGGTGGTTCCTATGTAGAGAAAGACTAATAACTGTGCCAAGTTTCGTTGCTCTACTCCTATGGGAAGTGGGTCAGGGGCATTACTTGTTGCACGCCCCTCGTATTGTAAAAAATATATTCAATGCGTAAGGAATCCTACAACAGATACCATGATTGCTGGATGGATACCCATTCAGGAACACAATGTAGGGTTATCTAAACAAATATAACAATGAGATCTATTGCTACACAAGTGTGCGTCCATAAATGATTAATCTTGCCAAATGGAGGAAGGGTGATGATTTAACCTGCCATTTATGTAAAGAAAAAACACATACTATGGGGCGTGTTCTTAGAATGTACAGAGTGATCTTTGCTAATGGCTTCATACTTGGCTGTACAATTACGTACTGGAAAAACTGGCCAAAACTATGAGTAAGCACAGAAAGCTCGAGGCATCAAACATAAGTCAAGAGATTTTTGCTGAGTAAAGAATAAAATTGGATTCAATCAAACGTATAACCGGCCCATTACTAGCACATAGTTGCTGTGCAGACACCCACTAATTAACATAGGTGGGTCAGTGAGATATATAAATATATCAATCACCAATACCGGGGGAGTTCTGCAACGACGGCCAAATAGACAAAACGCCTATGTTGCCTCCAGTAAGACATGCAACACACCACCTGCCGGAATATCTCCAACTGAAGTATATCTGAAGACGTGTAAATATGTATACAACTTTTCTGCCTAATATATTATTGTAATACCTTTACTTTCCGTGTTCTTGTTAATTATTTGTGCAGACAAAACAAGAGTCCAAATAGTTTTCGAATAGAGAGTGATTGGATAGTCGCCGCAGATCTCCCTGGCTGGCAAAATATTTACCCAAAAAATTATAAAAAATAAAACGCTACGGCTAGACATTGTTTTTTCGTCAAGAACAAGGAGAAGACTCATCTTGATTGAATTGACAGTACCATATAAGTGCCGATGATAGTAACAACATCTATACAAGATAGAAAAACATGGATATCTAAAATGAGAGCTGACACATGAAAGTTACGTTACAATAGTTCCAGCTATTGAAAATGGAGCAAGAGGTTTCCGTGTAGTTTTTCTATATCAACTTGGAATTAAAGGGCGAAAATACATCGCAGAAATACATGCCGCATATAGAAAAATAAACAATGCGCCTGTGGCTCCCGGAAAAAAATACGGCATGGTATATTAGCAGATGTTTACATTATTGTTATCCCGCTGAGTAAATTTATATATTAAATTTTTAGTTTTAGTTTTTTTTTCTTGTTTCTATTTTTTCGATATCAGTGCGTATTTGACGAATATGTTGGACGCAGCATTTGAGCATTTAAACGTCACACCCAAAGTTGTTGCTCGTATGAGGTGACGCTAAATTACTAAACGTCATTTTTATCCATCGTGCAGTTCATCCAAATGCAATTCAAATAATCGAGTCTTGCTTCAGTCAGAGGCACCGATGCGTGAACAAGCCGTAACAGGGGCATAACTATTCTTGTTTGAATTAGCAATACGTTATGAGAGCCGGGTAGAAATACTAATTAATACAAGATAGAGAATCATGGAGATCTAAAGAAAAGAGCTCACCCGTGAAGATTACGTCGGAGTCTTTCGAACTGTTGAAATTGGAGCAAGAGGTTTACTCTGTATATCAACCTTTAAGCCAGCTTTGAATTAAAGGCAGGAAAAGAGTTGTAACCAGTAAACGCTTCATAGATGTAACTGAACAATATGCGATGTTACTCAGGAAAAAAAGGAAATATCTCATGAAATGGTAATGTGTCCAGAGTAATCATCTCTGCGAGCAGTTTCTTTTGAATTGAATGGTTTTATTAATTTATTTATGTATTTTTTCATTTTTTTTTTACACAGTTGTCACCACTTATCAAAGCCAAGAAGCAACCCAGGGATAAGGGTTATTGCAAGTACATAACATTAGTGTGGAGATTTGATGAAGTGTTTACTTAAGGGGGCGGTTCATTAAGAATTTGTTAACGTTGGACGTGAACACATCCATGTTGTAGTCAGGTGGGAAGCAGGCAAATGGAACATAGTTCCAGAGGCGTGCAGTTCTGAGAAAGAAACTTTGTTCATGGAATCCACGTTTTGATTTAGACACAGATAAAGAGTGGGGGACATTTTTCACAGTGGATTCAGCTAGACGGGTGTTTTTCGTGAAGGATTGGGGAGAGGGGACCAGAGATTGGAATTCAGACGAGCACCTGCCATGGGAATACCGATAAAACAACCTCGCCACGTCTCTTCTGTGGGAGAGAGGTTGCAGGGTAGAGAAAAGGGCATCCCCCACTAAGCCACGAAGTCTATTTTGTACTCTGTCAAGGCACGATAGGTTGTTTTTTGCAGCTCCTGCCCAGATATGGCAGCAGTATTCCATCCTTGGACGTTCTTAGCTTTTACATAGATAGAGAATTGCATCAGTAGTGAGATATCTTCTGGAACGGTAGAAGGATCCCACCATTTTTCAAGCAACCTTGGCAACAGACTTGATGTACGTGTTCCATTTCAGATCAGGAGTAAAGGTCACACACAGAAGCAGGTCAAAACACGGGGTCTCTCCCAGACGAGAGCCATCCATCTCAATTGATGCCGGATACGGTTCAGAGCGTTGATGATGCAAGGATAGGAGTTTGGTTTTAGATGCATTAAAGGTAACCAGCCACGTCTTTCCCTATTGAAACACGCGCTCGAGACCAGAGGAGAGAGAATCAGAGAGAACTTTACCATTTACAGCCTTTGATGTGTTGCCGTAGATGGTCGTGTCATCAGCATAGATGTGAACGAATGATTTAAGTATGTGTTTAGGGAAGTCATTGATGTAGATCAGGAAGAGTGTTTGACCCAGGATTGACCCTTGAGGGACTCCAGCATAAATACTTCAGGCCTCCGATTTTTGTCCATCGACCACTACTCTTATGAGCCTATCGGAGAGAAATGATTTAATGATTGAGAAAACATTTCCAGGTATACCGTAGCTGGAAATCTTGTGAAGTAGACCCTTATGCCATACCTTGTCGAAGGCAGTTGGTACGTCAAGAGAAATTGCCCTAGAAAGGAAGCCTTTGTCAAGAGATTCACTAATCCTGTGAGATATAACCGTCAGCACACCTGCGGTAGATCTTGCAGAGAGGTAACCATATTGTGTGTCACTAAGAAGGTTGTTTCTGCTGAGGTTGTTGAGAATTTCTCTATTTAATATGGATTCCAGCAACTTACCCATAACACACAGGAGACATATTGGTTTGTACTGAGAGAGAGATTTTATTTATATATATTATTTGTTTATATATACATATATATATATATATATATATATAAATATATATATGCATATATAAATACATTTTTTCTCCTTATTATTATTATCATTATTATTTATTTATTTTATTATTCTCAACAACAGACATGTTAGACGAAGACTTTGAACATTAAACGACACGCGCAAAGTTGTTGGTCATAACAGGAACCGCTTAATTATCAAATGTCATGTTTATTGTATTGATCAGTTAAGTAAAATGCAATTCAGATAATCGACCCTCGCCTCAGTAAGGATGGGCGATACGCGAACAAGCCGTAGAGAGTAAGGGCACGAAATGTTGTTTATTCTCTACTGACGAGCCGATATTATCTGGAGGACGGTATGAATTTTCCCCAAAGTTACAAGTTATTAAACAAAAAATGAAATGAAATACCCCAAGAAAAATAAAACAACTAACACCATTTTATGCAGGTCTACGTGGAAACATAATAGAAGAAAGTCCCTGAGACAGACAGTTTTCTCTGCTGATGACTGACATAAAGGGAATACCGAAATGATGAAAATAGCATATACAAATCTAAAAGTTTAGTTGTTTCTGTCAAAACACAATACCTTCCGTTAGTCAGTTGCTTCATGTCGAGTTACTGCTATTGCTCTGCGAGTAAATGTTATTCTTGTAAGCCCTATATGAGGAATTCCGTCAAAATTCCCAACATACTGACGAGTAAAATCCGAACCTCCAAAACAATTCACAGTCATCTGCGCAAGTTATGAATGAACATTATCATCATTTAGTACAGTTACATGAATGCGCTTCGGTGCCAATTTAATCGTGAGTTAATTTGATGTACATATCTAATGGTTAGCCAACGTCAGCTGTTAGGTTGTAAAGACAAAACATCTAAAGTAGAGCACTATCGCCTACAATAAAGAGAGAGGGGGGGTCCTCGTCGCCACTCCCTCAAAGTTGTGAAATTAGCAAAGAGAAAAGGAATACTGTGAGATAGAACGTTAGCAAATTAACAGATAATATCGACCACAAAATAACCATCAGAAGTATTGTGAAGGAGGAACTAAATTATGAGCTTGTTCGTATGGATATATATATATATATATATATATATATATATAGAGAGAGAGAGAGAGAGAGAGAAAGAGAGAGAGAGAGAAAGAGAGAGATATGTGTGTGTATAAATATGTATAGCGAGAGAGAGAGGGGAGAATGGGAAAGAAAGAGTAAGAGTGAGTGTATTAGAGAGAGAGAGAGAGAGAGAGAGAGAGAGAGAGTATTGTGAAGGAGGAACTAAATTATGAGCTTGTTCGTATGGATATATATATATATATATATATATATATATATATATATATAAATACTTATAGCGAGAGAGAGAGGGGGGAATGGGAAAGAAAGAGTAAGTGTGAGTGTATTAGAGAGAGAGAGAGAGAGAGAGAGAGAGAGAAAGACACAGACAGAGACAGAGACAGAGAGACAGAGAGAGAATCTGCCAGCCCTCTTGGCTTTGGTCGCCGGTAAACCACGCTTAAATCTGATATTTCATTCATGCAGATTTAGTATTTATGTATTGCATGAATCCAGCATTGGTTTTTGAGTTCCATAAGAGATTAAAAGAAAGCAAGGATTGTGTTAGAGATTATCAGAGGTGAGGAGGGCTTACCGAAGTCAGAACATTAAAGTTAATTTGCCAAATAACAAGTCTCTGTGTCCTTTTAAAGACAGTGAGTACACAGAGTAATGTCAGTGTTGGAACTATACAAAAAATTATTCGCGAGGAACTGAAGATCCGGAATATTCAGGCAAATGCACTATACCACAACACCATTATCATCGAAAACTATTATAACAATATGAGCATAACGATTAATTCTCATTTTCTCATAGTCGAGAAATCAATCCTTGTGACTTAAAATTATTCTCTAAACTCAAGAAAACCGTTAAGATAATAAAGGACATGATAGAGCGTGTGATGAGGGTCATTGAGACGCTCGCACTTTTATGAACATTACATTGCTGTAACGGTACATGTGCATTGCAGCCAAAGGAGATTACCTCAAAGAGGTTTAGATATATGTGTGTTATATTAATAAAAGTGAACGCACTAAACAAGGCTGGGAAAATATTTAATGCAGCTCGTATATGTATAATATAGTGATGTAGCTTGTTTACGTTGAGAACAATATTTCCAACTCCAAAATCGATATTACTTAAAGAAAATCATCCAAGAATTAAAACGAACACCTGTTTTTTTATTTCCTTTTTTTATTAACTTATAAGTGGGAAAGGCGCCAAAGAGTAAAACACCGATTTATAATTGGAATAACAAACAAAGAGAAGCAGGTGGAAAATAGAGGTTGAAAAAGTTAACTACCAAATTGAACCAAACGATCGTACACGAAAGAAAATCACAGATAAAATCGACTTCAATTAGGAAACAAACGTCTGAAAACAAATAAAAAATAAGATACACACATAGAATAATACAAACAACTATATTCGTCATACGACTTTATTTTCGTTTCATGGTTATCATTTCTGACGTTACTTTTTTGAAGCTCATGCAAAAAAATGTGTAATAAATGTTGCGACTTTCTTCTCAAATAATCCGCTTTTACTTTACCATAAATAATATATATATATATATATGTGTGTGTGTGTGTGTGTGGGTGTGTCTGTGTGTGTGCGTGTGTGTGGGTGTGGGTGTGGATATGGGGGTGGGGGTGCATGTGTGTGCCTACTTTTATGAATAGGTATATGTGTGTGTGCATAATTATATATATATATACATATATATATATATGTATATATATATATATATATATATATATATATATATATATATATATATACGTATGGAATGGCTATATCATTTCGTTTCCCAGATGTAAATCCAATAAAACTCACACCATTATTAAAAAGTGGCCAATGAACAGAGAGCTGATATGTATATGTATATTATATGAACACCATTGGTTACCTATGTACACACGTGTTTCAGTGGAATCCCAATTCAAGCTGATAGTCTGCATATTATATGGCGGTTATTTATAGACCTTCCGCTTGGATGTGAGGTAATACAGGGTGACCCCCAAAAAACGGGCCCAACTCTAATTAGGCCCTTTTTCTTAGTGTTTTGTCCGAATGAAATGGAACCTTGGTCATAACGAGTTAATTATATTCAAAACACCACATCAAAAAATTAGGGTCTTTGGCCTTTTTTTCTCCGTTGACTGTAAAATGCTCAGAAAAAATTGAATATCCTCTGTTTTTTGGGGGGGCGGGGTGACAAAAAAAAAACAGAGGACATTCAATAGACGTCGATATAAGAAGTCTAAATTATCCCTTAACCCTTCCTCTTGTTGTTAATGCTTTAGATTCAAAAAAAAATATTTGGTCAATTATACTATTTAAAGACCAGTCATCTTCAGTGGAACATACAATTTATTACGTCGCCTAACGAAGAATTGTAGTCCTGGCCGACCACTTGTCTAAAATATTAGCATATATATATATATATATATATATATATATATATATATATATATATATATATATATACACATCGGATGTATTGTGTTATTTCCAAGATGTGCATCTACTGAGAGCTGTCTAATTATTAAAATGTTCTCGAGGAGGACAGAGCAGGTAGATAGTATGTTTATTTTACAAGGATTATTGTTAAAATGTGCACGCATATTTCTGTTGAATATAAATTTACAGAGACCCACGTCATCAGACAAAAATAAAGAGGCAAACTGCAATAAAATTCGAGGTTCATTAATCCTTTTAATTAAACAAGGAGATCTGGGTGTGGTTTAAACCTTGAAAGAAAGAAAAGACGCATAGTTTGTGAATGCGAGTAGTTAGTGTTGCGAGGAAGCGGTACCAGAAAAGGAAAAAGAATAGGGAATGAGATAGGAAGGAGAGAAGAGAGATACGGCTAAACCTTGTAAAGGTATCACAGAGAAGTGTTAGGGCTACATTCTGGTTTTAGGACTAAGCGATTATTTTAATCAAAAGTGGTTCTAGTGCGGTCCGTTTAATATTCGCATCGGTGCCATTTCTCTACTGATGTTGTTTTAAACAGAATAGGTTTTTTTCTTGCCGGATAATCAAAATGATCCCCCCCACCCAGCTACCCGGAAATGGATAATACAACGCGTGCAACGCCAGAATGAAGTCGTAAAAATAATTCCGAAGTTTAACAGATGAACTCTGAATTATAATGGGGGGGGGGTCACCTCAAAAATACCCAAACGGAACGTTCAAAAAAGATTGTCGCTACAGTTCTCTGTCTCTACTCTCTCGTTGCCTTCTCTCCTACCTGATCGGGAATAATCTCCCAGCACCGAGAAATGAACATCGTTTTATCCTTTCCATATTTCCGCACACACGAGATTACGCGAGAACGGACGAAATAAAAATGCTGGCCGCCATGTTTGTTCTTCCTTTTCTTCGCCTGAACTCACTCGCTGAGCACCCACGGTAAGACTTCTCTGTCTTGCTTCTAACCACAAACTCGTGTGTTGATAGACTGCCGGTGAAGGTCGTTTGCCGAGCGATTGAAGAGGGAGACCACCCGGGCTGGCATGCGGAGCTAAAGACCTTGTGTTAATTAGCTTGCTGTTTTTTCTGTCCATCCCTTCATTTATTTTACTGATGAATTAATTTATTTATTATATTTCTTGTATTTATTGTTTATGACAGCATAGTTGATAAAATTAACCACATGTAATATATATATATATATATATATATATATATATATATATATATATATATATATATATATATATATATATATAATCTTTTTTATATGATTTATAAAATGGATGGTTGGACTTTTTATATTCACGTCTGCATAGTAATTACACAGATGTAAACATTTAAGCCTATGCACGTATAATTTTTTTTAAACATATATAAGCTTGACGTGAATCGTATTCATTCTTACATAAGTGTTGCCTCTCCTTTTCCTCAATAATAGTATATATTACATCTATTTTATTAGTACACTAGCAATCGGTGCCCGGCGTTGCCCAGGTGTTTTGAAGTGTATGCTGAGGAAAAAAAAACGGTCAATTTTTTTTAAATTTCGACCCCTATTATGACCTCTTAACATTTATTGTTTAGGGATCAAGTAAAGTTAATAAGTTAGATCCATGTCCAAGGAATCTATATATAAAATATCATGTGTTCAGACCTTAAATTGTAGGAGGAGTTTGGTAGAGTTCTCAAAGGTCTAATTGTTGAATATTGACCACTTAATCGCCAAATTTCTGTCGAAAACCTATCACATCGATTTACCCAAATCTCAGTACCCTGTATATCAAATTTCGAATCTGTAGGCTTAAAATTGACAGAGTTTTAGCGTAGGGAAATGCACACAGACACACACAGACACTATCACCTACACATATATATAAACATAAACATCATATATATAAGGATAATAGTACGCCATATATATATAACAAAATACCATTATTTACTGAAGTGAAAGGAAAACCCGGGGGAACTTTACCCAAAAATAAATCTATATTTTTTTGTGTGTATTGATAGTCTGGTACTTATACAGTTTAGTGACGACATTAAAAAATGGAAATATTGAAAAAAAAATTTTATTGTACGTAACTGTTATAGACTGAAGTTCTCCGAAAAAAAATTTCACTTCATTTGATCAAGTAGTTTTTTTTTTTACAGCGAAAAACAATTATTTATCACGGCTACGTCAACGTGGCCATTTTGGAAACTTTATTGCAGGCCCAGGAATTCCCCAAGGGCAGGTAACTGCCGTACATAGCAGAATACCTCCATTTTAGGCCAATCTAGCCCTTTTTTTACCTCCACCAGAATGAGATTTTTTTTTTTTTTTTTTTTTTTTTTGCGAAGACAGATGCCATTTTTGGGGTGTTTTTTTTTGTTTTGTTTTTTTTTTAATTTGTAACAGAAGTAAATAAACGAAGTTTCGAAGTTATCCATGCGTGTCCAACTGAGCATGTTTCGAAAATAATCTCGTATAAAAATTCCTCAATTCTTTGCATTCTTCAATTTCTTTGCATATTCAATAGTATTCTTATTTATAAAAAAAAAAATACGCAAAAAAATTGCAGATTAAAAAAAAAAAAAAAAACGTAAAAAAATTTCAGATGTGTTGTGCGCATCTCAATATGGCGAGAAAAAAAAAGGCTAGATTGCGAAATTTGGCCTAAAATGGAGGTATTCTGCTAGGTACATTTCCAAAATGGCCACGTTGACGTCGTCGTGATAAATAATTGTTTTTCGCTGTAAGAATTTTTTTTCGGAGAACTTCAGTCTATAACAGTTACGGACAATAAAAATTTTTTTCAATATTTCCATTTTTTAATGTCGTCACTAAACTGTATAAGTATCGATAGTCTTATCAACACCCCTTTTTTCTATTTATTTATAAAGAAAATACAACTTTATACAAATTCCCTATTAGTTTTTTTTTTCGGTTCTCTTATACGATGATCATCTTTATTTAACTATTACGTGTAATTATAATCATACAGATATTCTATATGATTTATATTTGCGTAATATTTGCGTAGAAATGAAGAAAATCAAATTTACTGTGTATTTATCGTGTTGCCATAACAACGTGACGTAGCCAAGGACGGTAGTGGACGTGAGTGTGTGTGCGTGTGTGCGCGTGTTTTCGTGCTGTATTGTTTGTAGTAGTAGTAGTACTCCTATTAGTTTTTTTTTTCGGTTCTCTTATACGATGATCATCTTTATTTAACTATTACGTGTAATTATAATCATACAGATATTCTATATGATTTATATTTGCGTAATATTTGCGTAGAAATGAAGAAAATCAAATTTACTGTGTATTTATCGTGTTGCCATAACAACGTGACGTAGCCAAGGACGGTAGTGGACGTGAGTGTGTGTGCGTGTGTGCGCGTGTTTTCGTGCTGTATTGTTTGTAGTAGTAGTAGTACTAATAATCTGTCCAGCGTTTGCTTTCTTGTGTTAATGGCGGACGTTGAGTCAGAGGTTGGATTGTGATGTCTGTAACTTTCGTATTTTTCTAATTTGTAAATGGCAAGTTAGAAAAAAATTAAACCCTTCCAAGATGGACAATAAATAAGACCAAAATATTTTATGGTAAAGGTAAGAGCGTAAGAACTATACTTTTTTAGGAGATGTGATTATTGGATTAACCAATCAGAAATCGTCTGTGGCACACACATCTCTGTTTTTATAGATATATAGATAGATATGTATCCTTATAGAAAAAAAGAAGGTAGTTAATAAAAAAATAGGGGAGGACACAGATATATGTACATATAGAACTTACATATGAATATATGGTTGTTAAGCTGGATTAAATCCGACAATAAAAAATAGATTGGGGATGGAAGGACTTGAATAATCAACGATTCACCCGATTTATGCGCGCTTTTTATAGAGGGATGGTCATTGAGCATCCCTCTTGAAAAAGCCCGCATAAATCGGGCGAAACGTGGAGTATTCAGTTCCCTCCACCTCCATTCTATTTTTATATAAATATATGCACATATGCATATACGTGAAAAGACGCATACTCACAAGTGCCCGCATATGGGCATATATAAAACAATATCTATTTCAATTAATAAGAAACTTAACAAGTTTATGTATAGATTGTTAGTTACATTTTCTTCAGTTTTGCTAATAATAAATAAAATATAAAATATATTTCATAAGTTTATATGTGTCCTTATATAGATAGGATACACTGACTATTTTCACCTAAACAAATACATAATAGTATAGATGCGGCTACATAAAACATCGAGTACTAGGTTATTGCTCGGAATCAGTTAAATGTGTTGTTCTATTATAAAACGCTGCTTTACGAGAATAATTCCTATAGGAATATATTCACATGCTATTTATGAGTATGTTAACTACATAGATACATTGATTTTTTTAGTTAACTTTTTTCGAGCGTTTTATTAGTAAGTATGCAAATTGCACTCACAATTTTCCAGCCAATGGCATATTGTGTTTGCATTCATTTATTTAAGTATAAATTGGTTTAGCTCGAAACGGTTTTATAAAGCAGCCAGATGGTATCATAGACAATTTAGTCATGACTGTGTCTAAATCTAAACGCAACTGTCAGGAACACAGTTCTTTTTCTCCTAAGACTGCGCGACTGTATGGCATTGTGCCACTGGTCTGCTTCCTGGTCGACTACAACATGATAGCATTTAAGCCCAATGTAAGTTATTGTTGAGCCGTTCCTTTAAATAATCTAAATTCTACCCAATTTGAACTATTAACGATTACTAAACTACCACCTCACACTTATTTACCTTTATGATCTAGCGGCTTCCAGGCCTTTATAAGTGGTGAATTTCTGAATAACAAATTGCTGACTGAACGACTCCATACTACTACCGATGATTGACCACACGATTTCCTTTCTAAATCGGTGACGATTCTCGAGATCGTCAAAAAGTTTTCAGATTTCAACATGACAAACCTAAGGAAAGTCGCAGGTAAAATTTACGTAGACATTGTGTAAACATTATAAAGCTGAGAACAGTAGTCCGAAGAATTCAAATAATACGTTGATTTATAATGATCCGTTGAAAATCAATCTTTCTTCATGTTATCTGATTTTCTTATGTATAATATTTTGCTTGTTTTGTGAAATTTCTCATATTTTTAGTTACGATTCCGATGTTTCAATATTTTCTGTCATCCGCTAAAATATTAAATTCGTATATTTATGGGCATTATGAGGTATTTTCCTATATTTTTAATGGTATCTTTTCGAGAAATACATATAATACGTAAAGTAAAAATGTCGTTGCGCGTATTAAAAAAAAATCCCTTGCCTAGAAAACAAAATATCAAAATCGTCAAAAATACTGAGATAAAAATAATTACATACAATCAATATAGAGTAAAAGACGAAATATATTTGTGCGTTCCCATATTCAAATTCTACTTTTAATAATGTAAAATTGATTTTTAAATTATACGCGACATATGAACACACTGGTATTTCAAAATGAAACCGAAAAAGTTCTATACCATTTATTCGATGATAAAGATTAATGTATATATATATATATATATATATATATATATATATATATATATATATATATATACATATATATTCGAGCAGGCATTATTACATACAACGGAGATACTTAGCTTTATGATTCTTTTCTTTTATTTTTTCGATTTTCTGTATAATCTTTTTTAATCGATAATGTTGAAAGTTCCATAGTTATCACAAGCACTTTCGATTCAACTGCGAATCATGTTCAGGTTGAATTCATAGAGTAAATGGAGTTAAAGGCTTTACTTTAGATTGGAGGGGGATAAGTTATGTTCTGTTATTAAATGCTGGTATATTGATGAAACAAAAATTGTATAACACGAAAATAGCATCAGAAAACACCACCCTACTATTAATCACATCGTATTTGAGAAGACCAACAACGTATCAAAATGTCTTGCGTTGTTTGTACATTACACGCTTGGTAAATATCGGTCTGTAGATTCGTTGATGTAAAAACTTAGATTTTTAATCGACTAAGATTGAGACAAAATTTTAATCGACTTGTACAGACTCTTGACCTTGCATAATAGATAGATTACTTGACAAATAGCAAACTAATACTTATTAGAACAATTTAAAAATATATTATATATATATATATATATTAAAAAAATTATAAAATATTATAATGTTATATTTTGTTAAATATGTTTCCTCATATTAGAGATTAGATTGTGGCAACAGCTATCTAAATTAGTTAACCATGAATTAGAGCAGACATATTTCAGTATTTATGTAATAAACCAGTAATTTAAGTTTCAGTCAGAGAAATGGTCGAAAGATTGAACAAAGATTTGAAGGACACCTTCATTAATTATTTTAATGAAAATCTTAAACTATGTCTTAATTGGCTAAACATTATCTGGTCATGTGACTTTTTCCTCAATAAGAAGTGCGGATGGTTTTTTTTTGGGACACTTTTTCGTTATTTTTGTTATTGCAATTTTTTGGAGATGAGTAATTTGTATATTCGTATGTTAGTTTTCACTTTACTGATTTCCATATTTGTTCCTATACACTTTCACCTTATCGAATCCACCAATTCAACCTGAAATCCGTAACGTATATTATTTCAGTTTTCGAAATCATTTTTGCAAGTTTAATTAATTGCAACACAGGATTGTTACTTTCAGATTTTGAAGCAAATTTTATTAGTAGGGATATATTTTTAATGGTACATTTTTCTGAATATCTACTTGTTCTTGTTGGTTTGTGTGTGTAGTTTTTAACAGCTTTATCAACCACTTTAGAATAATTTTCAGAAATAAACATTGTTTACATATGCACATACGAAATGCAGTTTTCTTTTCTGCAAGGCTAAGGACCACTGTTGCTATAGTTATTTTGATAAAATACAAGGTGAGTGCACATGCTTTCTGATTTGTGAGACTCTCTTTTCTTATAGAGTATCGGTAGTTATTATTCTATTTTTAAATTTACTGATAAAGTCCGATTGTTTTTAGGAAATGAAATAGAGATTTTTTTTTACAGTGCTGAAACGCTTATGTAGGTTCTTCCATTGGAAGAACTGCAAACTTATTGTTCCGACGTTTTTACATTAAATTAGTATGTGCCCTATCGACATATATTATTGACTTGATTTGGATCTGATGATAATTGGGAATTCCATTGAGGTGGAGAAACGATGAGGGTTTGATCGATTCAGCTTTTAAACTTAACATCCCACACCGCACTTCAATGAAAAGTGTCAAATACGCACACACATATACACCCATATCTACGCATACACACACACATACACACACATGTATATATATTGAACCATGTATATATATATATATATATATATATATATACATGGTTCAATTGTGCTCTAAACAGAACTTCAATTTCGAACGCGGCTGTGTCTTGGAAAAGAATTTACTGTTGATTTTATCCGCCGGACTCTACTGCTTGTGTAGTGATAAACTTCTATTGCTCTCTGAGTTTAGGCTACACCATAAGACCTCTCCAAAATTGACTTTTTTTCTTCAAAATATGGAAACTGCTATTATTCCCATTCTCCAAGGTCTAAATTAGATAAATATACCAGTTATTGTGATCTTGGACCTTGTCTATGCCTGCCTCAAGAGCCATATAATTTAATTGTTGACGTTTTTCAAAAACGCTGCACAATATGGGATATTATGTCCTTATTTTCATTGTAGCTTTCCAGAGGTTGATGTTATAGCATTGAAAGTGGTACCAAATGAAAGCTAATCATATTTTCTTGCATATGGTAGTAAGCACAATAAAACACATGAACACCTGTGCAAATTTTAACTAATTTAAATGCACAAGCAGCTGGGACACTACAAGAAATCAGTTTGGTAGTATGATAGCACTGCACTGACACATATATTGTATGAGAAACTGTCAGATAGGATGTTACTAATACATGTATTATCACTTGTTCAATGTGGCTTTTTTTGAAACTGTCAAATTTTTCCCTGTCTTACTCCACAACTTGTAGTAAGCAGCTCCTTTGCTCTGGGTCACTTGTGATCTGAGTTGCAAAGTCACTCATTTGTTTCACACCTCTCTCAGCCACATCATTGGTCACTTTCACTGACCTCACAAACTTCTGTGCATTCCTTTAGCTGTCATTGTCTTCCCAGGTGTCAGCAGGAGTAGTGAGCCAGTCACATTTCACTCGAAGAGCATCAAACAGAAAGTGAGACTGGCTCTACCCGGTCTGTGAGAACTGTAGCTGCATTGATGACAGGAAACACTGGCTTGCCTTTCCTGTAACTCTCAGGTTTCTCTGTTTCTGACAACTTGACTGCAAGCTTCTCTTTTGCAGACTTGGTCATGCTGGCATGTGAACTGAAATAGGTGAATGGAACTAGTTCCTGGGTCAGATACAAGCGGTGGTTGTTCATTTTCTTGAGAACAGAGGTTGCCAGTTCCTAGGCATACTGCTTGTATTGCAGCATGTTATTCATAAGCTGGAGGTCATGGATAGGTGCATCAGCTGCAGATGTGGTGGTCACCCAGTGGCTTGTGTAAAATAAGGCCAGGGACTTCTTCATCCTCTCCAGCTTGAAGATAGTGTCCGTGTTGTATTTTAGTTCCTTGGAAAACATGAGCATCTTCATACAGTAAATGTTCCTGGCCATCCAGCGGGCTTGGTGAATGGCACCTGGCTTGACCCAGTGGATACCTCGAGGAGGTTCCTCACCAAGCAGGATCAGGCACAGTTCTGCCACCTCTCTGTAACATGCCCTCGGACTTGCTTCCCGAAGGAAATTTCTTAAGACTGCAATTGTGCTTGTCTTTCTCTGTTTCAAGTCTTGTTCAACTAGGCCCAGAACTCTTGGGCAGTCCTCAACTAATTTGCCCCACTTCTCCTTCACATTGCTGAACATTGGGTTGTCAGGCCTCTTGACCTTGCTGAACACAGCCTCCCATACACTTCCAATTATTACCTCTGATATGTGATGGCGACAAGCGAAGTAGAATACCTTTTTGCCTAGTTTTTCTTCAATAAGTTTCGCTGCACCCTTGTTCATTCCACTGTTGCTTGCTGTGGTATCAAATACCAAGCCTACAGTGTTGTCTGTGAGACCCCATGCTTCTATAAGTTCCAATGTAGCATTACACTGTTGGGTTCCTGTGGAACTTTTTATGAAGGGCACACCAAGCAGCTTCCCTACTTCATACTGTGGAGTACCAGAGAGGAGCACTGCAAGACTTTCCACTGGGTATCTTTCACCAAGAACATCCCGTAGAAGTTTTCCATCCCAGTGTAGTGTGCAGTAATCTGGCGGACTTTCCTTGAAGTTATTCATGTAACTTTGGCACAAGTTATGAGTGTTTATCCTATTTCATCTTGTAGTAGAGACTGATATAATAAAGTCATCAAGATTTGCGCATCCCGCCTTCAACACTGTAGACACCATGGCTGTAGTCTGGTTGACAGAGAGTGACAACCGATCTGCAGTGCTACAAATCTCTTCACTGGTCATAACTGAGTGTGGAAAGTGTAAGGTTATCGTACTTGGTTTGATGAACAGCTTGGCATTGTGTCAGTGTATTCTGAACCCTCACTAGTACCAGAGCCTTGACTGTTCTCTGGGTCTTCATCACTTGAAATTTTCTTAATTTCTGCTGCTGCAGCAGTCACTGATGATAACATTCTCTCTTCTCTTTCTTCTCGGAAGCTTTTCTCTCTAGACTTCTTCTTAAACACATTATCATGACCTGACATGTGTGTCAGACGAGTGGTCTGTTGGTCCAAGTAGAAATTGACGTTCTCTTCCTTGGTCTCGTTTGTGAGCAGCCTGTTGATTCTTACCTCCTTCACAACATCCTTTGCTCCAATATCAAATAACTTGTCTAGTTCCTTCAGAAAGTTAACTCGTTTCTCTTCCCTTGGTTTGTTATTTCTTCCCTTGTTTTTAACAATTTTCCTGTACTTTTCATGGGGGATCAAAAAACGGTTGACTGCATTTGGTCTAGTTAGTGTTTTAATCCTTGCCATATTCCAGAATGGCAAAACGACATCCACTGTATCATGGACTAAATACCTATTGTCACTGTTGGGATTATCATTCCTCAAATGCAGGAAATACTGGAACACCTGGCGATTAGTAGGAAGTTGAGAGCCCCTGATGCTGGAGCTGGGTTGCCCAATGAGATACACATCACTGAATGACCTTGTGGCAGGAGTTGCCACCTTTCTTTTCTTTTCAGTTGGTTCATCCCGTTCACTTGTATCGCTGACCACTTTCCCACAGCGTAGTTGTCTTCCAGATGCCATGTTGTCAACAGTTCACAAATCTTAACAAATCAGCTTTAACTTACAATCTGAAATGAAGAGATAAACACACTTAGTGATAATAAATTATACACATGCATTAAGGGTAATATTTTTGAGATAAAGTTACGTATTATGATGGCATCCTTTCCAAGCATATAAAATATATATGTTTGTGCATTGAAGTAAATTAAAATTAACATAAGTGTTCATGTGCTTACTACCATAGGCAAGAAAATTTGATTAGCTTTCATTTGGAACCACTTTCAATGCTATAGCATCAAGCTCTGAAAAGCTACAATGAAAATAAGGACATAATATCCCAAATTTTGCAGCGTTTTTGAAAAACGTCAACAGTAAAATTACATGGCTTTTGAGGCAGGCATAGCCAAGGTTCATGATCACAATAACTGGTATATTTAGCTAATTTAGACCTTGGAGAATTGTAATAATATCAGTTTCCATATGTTTGAAGAAAAAGGTCAATTTTGAAGAGGTCTACTACACCATTGTGTTGACTATATCAAAAATCAGACTATTCCGTAATTGATTGGATTGTTCAGTTAACATTTTTGATAATTTAAAAGACTATATAAATTTACTCCTAAACACATAAAGTATATTTGTATATTCGTGTGATACAGAGAGAAAGAGAAAGAGAGAGAGAGAGAGAAATCTTTAGCATAAAATGGGGGAAAATGTGTGCAAATATCAGCAAATAAAATCTTTTATTATGTTTTACAAATTGTGTACGTTTGCTTAAATATTTTTGTGACGGACCAACTCATTAAAATAGGGAGTCACACATTTTTCTTTTTATGACGAAGTTGAAGCGATCGAAATGATATTTGAAATCCGCATGGAAATTCAAGGACGTATCTTAAAAGTTACAAACGTAAATGAACAAAGGAAGAAAATTGCCAATAATCGCTTCCGTTTCGATTTCCCTTCAGTTCGCCATAAGTTTATTTACATCAACCATTTTCGTTATGCATTCGCTAAATGCATATTAACCGATGATTATCAAGCGGAAAGCGAATAATAAAGAATATATCTACAGTAATAAAATAACCTAACAGGCAAAAAAGTAATAACAGAAAAAAAACTATAAACCATCAATAAAGAACAACTCTAATATCCCAAACAAATAGAAATTCCATATTTTCAAAATGGCGGGTAGTGCGAAAAAGATCGCTATGACACTTCCGGTAAGTGCAAACGAACCAAGAGGCTGGAAACGTTTTATCTTCCTCCTTGGAAGTGAAATTGGCTAATATCCGGTTTGATTTGGTAAAATAAAAGCCTTCCTTTCTGTACGTCAGCATTGATTATGTTAATATTCACCTCCAAGTAAAGAAATGTTTCCTAAGTAAATAGAAGAAAACACAGTTACTTTTCTAGGAATCTACTAAAGTTTTTATCTCCTGTTTGTCAAGATAAACTAAATATTATTGACCTTTTTCATGGGCCATGAATTATCAACGTCTCTTTCGTTTTATCATTATTCTTCAACTGTCAACTAAACTTACAAAAAAAGAATCGAGATCTCTCGGTAAGCAGCAATGTAAACAACTATACAAACAATTTATGCTTGCTTTCGTAGATATGTTACACCGTATGACATTTTTTTAATTGTAATATAGGTAATCTCAAACCACATTATAGAAGCAGAATACAGAGAAACAGGTAATATAGGTTGTGCTTGCTAAAAAGACAGATTCGCGTCAATCATACATTTTCCTGAAATATTTGGATAGGAATAGCGACGTAATGACCATAAGAAACTTAGTTAATTTTACATTCACATAGTAAAAACCCAGAGCAATTGTATTTAATTTCATAATGAAAACAGCGTTACATATTACAAGGCCCTGTATCGGATAAGAATTAAAACAATTTTTACTAAAGAAAAAGGCGAACCAAGTGCGAATCAAAGTGACACAAAATTTTCGAAGAAAATGTATACCTATGAAAGTTGAAAAAATAGCAGCGCTTTACGATTAGATCACGTAACACATTAAAAACTGTATAGAAAATAAATAGACGAAGGCATGAGAAAAGACGCTGCGATATTTATAAATACACTCAGATTTCATAACGATTTTCGGGGAAGGCATTAGTGAGGCAGTGGGTCAGTAATACTCGTCAAACTGTTTGCCAAAGTTTAAAAAGCGCTAATAGCGCTATGTCTGCTCAAATATATTTTTCTGTTCACCCACTTATGAAATTGATATTAATTAGTTAAGAGAATACTAGTCCGTCTAATGTGTGAAACTGCCTTCGAATATATTGCATAACAGAAAGAATATATATATATATATCGGCAGTGTTTCCAGTCGTCCTGGACCTTCACTTGCCACTCGTAATTCAACAATGTGTTTATTCAGGAGAGGTGTGGTTGGAAATTGCTTAACACTTGTCACAAAAAATGCATAGGCAGGCGTCCTTACAAGTGGGTATCAATAGTCTGTTAAGGAAACCTTATATATATATATATATATATATATATATATATATATATATATATATATATATATATATATATATATATGTGTGTGTGGGGGGGTCCGGTTGATTACCGTCACAATTTATTTATTATATCTGACCTATGTATCTGATCTCTAGTAAGACCCAGTCAGACTTTTTATCCTTAACTATAAACCCGTATTCTTGTAACTTATCGAATACGTTTATGATTTCTGTGTTCTGGTGTAGTTTTAGTCGTATTACAAATAAGTTGTTACATATTCAAGGAAGCTGAGTATGGTATCCACGACTAGCTGTAAAATTACAGGCGCAAAAATAATCCCAAAAACTAGTCTGTTGTATTTGTGCAACGCTCTACAAGTGTACATGCAGAGCAATTTGGAACTTCTTCATCTATCGCTATTTGAAGGTATGCGTTTTAGAGGTTAATCTTGTAGAATAATTTCGTCCATTCAGTGTGTTGAAAATTTATTACGGGATCGGGAAAGGATATTGTTATTCTGCACGTCACGGTTTTAGCCTGTGTAAAAATACGTGCATATTCGTATTTGGTTGAACTACTGTTTTTCCTGGGATGTATGTGTTGCCCATTCGCTTAAACCTGGGGTTTTTTTTTTTTACAAAATCTCTGTTTGTTCAATTATTTCTAATTGTATTGTTTAAATGCTCTGGAGCAGCGAAAGGAGCATTCGATTTCTTCTTGAATAAAGATTGTACATGTTTTTTGGGGTATTTTTTTACCTTGAGCTTAGCTTTTTATTTAGAATTTTCTGAAAGCCGCCAGAAAAAAAGAAACACATGTTGTTTGAGCTCCTTTTTGATGTTTACTGAATTGGACATTGTACTTACTATTTTGCGACAAAAGTTATACATTGGACAATTCCATAGATTGGATTTTTCTATCCAATCGAACATGTTATCTGCATTTCTAAGTACGTAGATTTTCAGCATTTTTGTAAATCCATAAGTGCTTACCTCGCCGTAGATTGTAATATACATCCCAGCTACGGATTATGCGGTTTTATCCATCTTTAAAGTGTCGGCTCGTTTAATTTTTGCCAAGTAGGCAATTTCAATACCTGAGTAAAGTTTTAATTTTATAGAATTATCGAAACTATAAACATACACATATTTTTTTCAAAATTCCTATCGACTTTACTATCTAATTAAGCTCGCCTAATTTTACTTTTGGGTTCTCTCATTTTACTGGCATACCAGCACTGGCTAAAGTTATGACCACTTTTTTTCAATGTTTGCAGTATGTGTTCTCCTTGACTGAACAAAACTTAGTTTAATGCCACATACTACAATGGTAACATAACCCTGGCGGTTTCTTTACTCTATCCGTGTATTGTTGATTGCAAGTTTTAGACTACGTGATTTCCCTGGTCTCTTTTTGAGAGAAATGGTCGATTGACTTGATTCTGATTTTTTTTTAAATTTGAATCACACATAAAGCATCGTTAGTTTTTTAATCAAATGTAAAAGAAATTTCTCGAATAGGACTTTTGGAGAGTACATCCGCATAAGTCGTTATGCTTGGTCAGTTCCCGACACCTCTCATCCGTATTTTGTTGATACTAGACCTTGTGCAAATATTTAGCACTTAAAATAATAAGCAGTCAGTGCCCTTAGTTTGAAATCATTAAAGAACTTGTTCACCAATGATGTAGACATTAGGAAATCTTGGTTGTTATCCTTTACTAAGTTCATGCATTTTCAACGTGTGTGGATCTAAGTTGTGTTCAGTCCGAATAGTTCTGATAGAAGCCTAATATTCTGAAAAATCCTAGTCTGTGGTTTTCTTCGGTAATACTAAGTTCACGGACGTACTATGATCAGTTGTCCTAATAGTAGTAGAAACTTATTTCACTAGATTATTGCTCACACTCTACGCTGCAAATATATTGATAGCGCCTGCAAAAACATGTTTCTCATTGTCTGGTACATATTCAAAATTTTCAATACAGTTGTAGCTTGAAAAATCGTTTCTTTTTAGAGATGATTCGTCAAGTTGATTGTTCTATGGTTCATATGCACATTTATAAACGATAGTTGCTGTATTTTGTTTTATGTTTGTTGGTGGTGATTCTGCCTTTTTTGATTTTTCATTGCATATCCATGAAGACCTTTAGCAGGTGGACGATTATTTTTGATACTCTTCCATGTTTAGATCGGAAAAAATGTCGGATTTTTTCATGATATGTAGAAAAAGAAAATGGACACGTCATATACAAAAAAAACTGACAACAATTACTGTTGCATTGAAGATTCATATATATTTGTTGAACTCATGTGAAGTCAGAAGAATTCAGCTTTAATAACATTATGTACATTCAGATCGACTGGCGTCCAGATGGGGAGTGTCTTGCGTCCTGCTTTCGCAGAGATTCTTATAGAATCCTATGAGTCAACACTGTGTTGGAATATATTTAAGCCCTTAATATATTTTAGAGACGTTGATAACACCTTAGTAGCTTTTGCTTCTGATAGTAAAGAAATAATTTTCTTCGATAACCTTAATTCTCTCTACACAACATTATCATTTACTATGGAGACAGACAATGAAGGTTGCTTACCTTTCCTAGATATCTTGATTAAACGTAGTAAAACTTATTTTCATACTACAGTTTATCGCAAACCGATTTTGACTAGTCTTTATATGGATTGAAAAACATATATATATATATATATATATATATATATATATATATATATATATATATATATATACTGTGTGTGCAAAATCAAGACTTCCAGACAAGGTGTTGATGGCAACAAAAAGTGTATTTCATTTTACGTTACGATTGCGTCAATGTCTAGTTAAACAATTTCAAGAATTATATCGTTTTAAAAGTTCAAAAACCAGCATTTCTTTAGACTTTATGAATATACACACTTTTGCCAATGTAGCATTTTTTGAATAGAAAGAAAAAGGGGGGATCCCTAACGGGAAAGGCATACGAGAAACAATTACCTTGGTTGTGGTTACGGAACAGCGTATTTAAATATTAATGTATCGCCTAATTTTTGTATCCTTATTTAAGAACAGAGGTATGGAAAGTTTCTACGGAGCGCCATAAACCATTTAAAAAATGTTACCTATATCCCATTTGTTGTGTTCCTAAATTCCTTTCTTTCCCAATGATTGATTTTTTGTAAAAAGAATTTTTTTTTTTTTTAATTTTGTTTCTATATTTGTATTATCGCCGTAATAACCTTGTAAAGACGTTACGGTTAGTTTTCGTCTCGTATTAGTGGCGAGTAATGTTTATAGATTATCATTCTATTAGTACATTGATTAAGATCGTTTTAGGTTTAGAGTTTGATTGAATATGAGAATAAAATAAAATAGGTGTATTAAATATATATAAACCTTGTAGGACATTTCGGGTGAAGTGTTCTAATCTATTTTCTGTCTGAAAAGGCATTGTTATTCTACTTGAAAAATGTTTTTATGTCGTTGCTTAGGATGATTTGAAGGGAGATAATCCAATTATGCTATTGAGTACTTCTAGTTAATTCTATTGGAAACTGGGTCGATTTTGTTCTTATAATAGTTAAAGGGAGGTAATTCAGGACGGTTGTGTTTTCGGTGCATTGATTACTAGAATGCGACTATGATTTAATAAGTAATTTAATCAGATAGGTCTAGAATGTGCTACAATGGCTTAGTTAACACATTAAGTATATGAATATTGTTTTTGATCTAAAGGAATAGGTTGTGTTTAACCCGCATCTGTTATTAATCACTTATGCTGCTCCTGTGTTATGTTCTTGGGTGTCTAAATAAATAAAATATTGTATGTCCTCTAATTATTTTTGTGACAGCAAAACCATCTATGGCTCCAAGTGTGTTTTACTCCGGTGGGAAGATGTCTACTCCTGAATTTATGGGTAAAAAAACATTTAGACCATGGAGTGATGTAGGAAAATAAGTATGGCAACATGGATTCTATCTAACTATTGTGTCAGATGACAAAACCAATTGAATTAATATTCAAATGAATTTACAGCCCCAAGTTGCTAATTTATTTTTTTAATACTAACTAGATTAATTGCTGAGTTATTTTATTGATTTGAAGAGAGTGTTACTTATTTCACCGTTAATACTGCTACGACTGAATGCAAGGATGATCGCTGTTATGGAGAAAAACATTCTTAGATTAGCTATATACTTTATTTATTTTTACCCGGTTAAGAAGGAAGGAAACTATATTCGCATGTTCGATTTGGATCCTTCATTTATATTGTAACAATTCTGCCTATTTAACTGTACATTAAAATGTAGTCCTGGCATCGGATGATCCTTATTGTTGTAAAAAGGTTATGCCTCAGTTACATTTAAGGCCTGATCGCAGAAATCTATTTCTATGAAGGCATCCTTGTATGGTATCATGTCTTTTATTAAAAATTTACACTTTGCAATTACACAATGTAGAAGGCTTCCAATAGACATCGATTGCACCTTTCTGATTTACCAGGGCTTTACTCCCCCCCTGTCCACTACTGACAATTTTAATTTAAAATTTTCATTATTTCAATTAAGTTCCCTAATCCAATCACCTAATGCAGTGGTATTTTTTATTTCTACTGCGTATTTTTGTGCCCACCCCCTGCTGTTGTTTACGCCATATCTATTAGTTTCTATTCCAGGTTACTTTTTAAATAATACTACGTGATTTCGGTATCTGCCCTTAACCAAAGTTCCCGTAGCTCCCACATATATGTTATTAGTGTTATCGGTTTTTATCTCTCATTTATACACTATTTCCGAGGATAGACATTTCCCATCCAACGGGCAATTTTGAGGTATTCTGCAGTTACATTTTCTGTTTGGTATATTTTCGTTTGATGCTAGTTCGGTGCTGTTCCTGATATTGCTGTTTTTTGTATTCTTGGAGCTAATTATAGTGTTAGTTAAGTTTCTGGACGTTGAGCAAGATTATTTTACAGAATTTCTAGTTATTATTTTGCTTAGTTTATTATCCGGGGGAAGTTTTGGTCTAATATTTGATAGAATTACTTAGGTATATTATTTCTGATATGCTTGCTGAATGGTGGATTGAACCAAACCTGTCTCTTGCCACTATTTCTCTTATTAATGATACATCCCTCATTCTTTGCTGTTTTGCTGTTACTATCTCCCCCCTCCATTTCTATTCTTATGATCATTTGCAACGTTTTCCTTATTGGTCTTAGGTTTTTTTCTAGCTCTCATTGCAATGTTGTACGAAATTACGTAGTTAGATTTGTAGTTACTATTATTGTTACTGTTATATTCAATTATTCCGTTGTATCCTGATCTCCTACGGGCCTCATTGTAGTATTCCTTGTTTTTTTCAAAAAAGATTCTCATTCTTGGAAAGTTCTGAGACTCTTTTAGAAATGTTTGGGAATCAACGCTTTCTTCATGCAATTCGGATTGTTTGATCGGTAATCTATGTAGAAAGTTTTTTGGTTACGTTTGTGGTAATGTTCGTATGTGCTATTGTTTAGGTTGAGAATAACGTCCAGAAAATTAACTATCCTGCAATTGCTGTTCATTGTTATTTTTAATCCAAATTCCCGGAAAAAAATTCTGATCTTTTTCTCTTAATTTTTCCGTAATACAGTCGCTAGAATTAACTACGAAAAGTGCGTCGTCCCTCTAAAGTCCCCCATTTAACCCTGGAATTTTCTTGTCTATCTTATTAAGTTGTTTCTGGCTATTTTTATAATTTCAATTTCCAACTTAGTAAAGTCAGTTTCGTCTTCAGCTTGTTTAAGTGCCTTCTTAAATAGTGCAGTGGAAATGGAGGGGTAGTACGCATCTATGTCGAACATGATAAATTTGCTCTTTGGATTTTATGGATCTTGTCAAACCATCTGCTTACTTCCCCTGAAGAGATCCAGAGGTTGTGCTTAATTTTGGATTTTAAGGTTGGTATTATTTTGTCTAGTATCTTTTTACTAATATTACCTATGTCTGATGCGCATGAGGCTATAAATCTAATACTTGGTTTATTATTGAAGTCCGGTTTATGGTCTCTCAATAGAAACCGAGGGTTAAGTAGGGTGTAAACCTCTATTTGTCTTCAATGTTCATTTTCTCACATATTTTTAATGCTAACAGGTTAATTCTAAATAGATCCTCTTCAGTTGCTTTCTTGTATTTAATATTAAGTTCAGTTAGAATGAGATTATTATAAGTTTAAAAATTCATACAATAAATATTCGTATATATATATATATATATATATATATATATATATATATATATATATATATGTATGTATATATATTTTTTTAATTACATTTTCACCCCAAACAAGGCACATTGCCACTTTGGTGTAGGGGGCTACTATCAGGGGAAACATCTACTGGGGTACTATGTAGGGATTAGGGCAGGGAGATGTTGGTTCACGTTGCACTTGAACTTATGCATGTCAGTACAGTTGGGGAAGCAGTGACTTGGAATGGAATTCCAAAGTCTAGCAGTTCTGGGGAAGAAACTGCTGGAGTAGAAAGATCTTTTACATCTAGGGATCTCTACAGTGTGGGGGTGGGATTTTGCAGCTTGTCGGGTCTGTCGGGGGTGTTCACGTCGTGGGGCACAAGTGCTTGCAGTTCTTCAGAGCATTCACCATTATAATACTTGTAGAACAGGCAGAGGGATGCAACGTTTCGACGATGGGACAGAGGCTGAAGTTTAGATGCCAGTTTAGGGGCTATCAGATTTGCGACTCTCTTTTGAACCCTGTCAAGGAGCGAGAGACTAGTAGCCGATGCACCGGCCCAAATATGACAGCAATACTCCATACATGGGCGAATAGTGGCCTTATAGAGTACAGGATACTTTCGGGTGTTAAAAGTTTTCTAGCATGGTAGAGAGACCCCACCTTCTTTGCAGCGGCCCTGGCAATGCCCTCGATGTAATTGTTCCAACTCATGTTTCCTGTGAACGTTAGGCCAAGGAGCTTGAGACACGTACTTTCAGATAAAGAGTCGTTGGCCATTGCTATAGGTGGTAGAGAAGGTTTCTTGTAATTATTGAATGAAACCAGTTTTGTCTTGGTGGCATTGAACGTTACCATCCATTTTTGTCCCCATTCCACTACTGATTGGAGGTCATCCTCTAGTGTTTCTGCCATTACTTTAGATATATGCTCGTTTGTTTTCCTGTCGCTCCTGCTATAGAGTGTGGTGTCATCAGCATATATACCCATCTCAGAGGCAATCTTGTCGGGGAGGTCATTTATGAATATCAGGAACAGCAGAGGTCCAAGGATAGATCCTTGGGGCACTCCCGCATTTATATCATATTATTTAGACGTACGACCGTCGAGGACAACCTGGATTTTTCTCTTATCTAAGAAGGATTTAATTACGTTAAGTATTCTACCAGTGATACCGTAAGATCTAATCTTCCTGAGGAGACCCTCATGCCATACCCTGTCAAAAGCCTTAGATATATCTAGAGCTACCGCTCTGCCCTCTCCCGCTTTGTCCAGTGAATGGTATATGCGTTCAGAGATTACAGTGAGGATGTCTGCCGTGAAACGGGCTTGTCTAAATCGGTAAGGTGCTGGACTAGAGCATGGTTAATTAAGGTCTCAAATATTTTGGCAAAAAGTGGGACGAGGCTAATAGGGCGATAATTTAATGGGTCAGTTCTTTCGCCAGAATTCTTGAATACTGGTACTACAGAAGCAGTTTTCCAACAGCTCGGAAAGCAAGATTCATTAAGGCATTTGTTGTAGAGTTTGGAGAGAACTGGAGCTGCTTCGGCTGAGCACTTTTTTAATAGCACAGCTGGGATGAGGTCGGGTCCACATGCTTTGGAAGTGTCAAGGTTTTTTATGATAGCATGCACCTGAGCAGGGGTGATTTTCAGATCGTCTAGCGTGGCGTCTGTCCGCATAGGAAATTGAGGTAGGGGTGGTTTAGAGGGTCCAGTGTGGAGTTTGAGGCAACCCGACTGGCAAGCATGTTAGCCTTCTCGGTTGCTGAGTAAAGAACCTCGTGATTGTTGGCTAGTGGGGGAATTGTGGATTGCCCATTATTTACTACACTGTTGTAGATTTTCCAGAAGTCCCGAGTTCCTAGTTTTTGTGCTTCGATGCGTTTTTTAGTGGTTTCCGTAAATTCCCTCTTAGCTGTCGCTATTTCTTTCTTAACGTTACTTCTAGCTTCTATGTACTTCTGTCTGTTTGAACTGGACTTATGTCGATTAAACCTGCGGAATGCATGCTGCCTTTGAGCAATGGCAGTTGCGCAAGTCGAAGTAAATCATTGGGGGGAGTGGGGCTTGCTATAGAATTTCCGCATGGGAACATGCGCTTCGATTGCAGTTTTGAACCATTCAGTGGTCTCGGTTGCACACTGTTCAGCAGGAAGAGAAAGAATATTTCCCCATGGGGCGTCTCTGATAAGATCTCTGATAGCTTCCCAGTCAGCCTTTTTATAATATCTCGTTGTTTTGAGCACTGGCTCTTCAGTTTTGGGTCTAGAGTTGAGGGCGATTTCAACCATTATCACCGCATGATCAGCGTTCCCAAGTGAGCTGTCGGCTTTCGTTACACACTCATCAGGAACTGTGGTCAAAAACAGATCTAATAGTGATGCGTGCTGTTCTTCCTGATCAGGGAAGCGGGTTGGAAAAGTAACAATTTGCGATAGGAAGTGAGATACAGAGAAGCTATGAGTTGCGCTGCCTGCTGCATCTGTGTAAGTAGAGAATCCAAGCCAGTTTTTGGGATGGACATTAAAGTCGCCAAATACATACATATATATATATATATATATATATATATATATATATATATATATATATATACATATATATATATATATATATATATATATATATATATATATATATATATATATATATATACATCAGTTTGACTCTTGCATTACAGACTCTAGTACCCACAGGAAGAACACACATTAAAATGTCGACAGGTTTTCTTTCACCCTTTTTGCGAACAACAGAACAGAATAATATGGACAATTAGTTAAACTGAACTAAATACGGGTTTAACTATTTTGAAATACCGTTGTTGCGTTGACTTTCATGTATTTATTTATATTTGCTCCAAACTTATTTTTTTTTTTTAGCAAAATTTAATTTCTCCCAGCTATAAAAAAGAAATCTTATTTATTGGTATGCGCGCACGATTTTATTTTATTTTATTTTATATTGATTACTTGTTTTAAAATAAACTATTCTCCGCTGGGGGAATGTTGTAGTGTAGGTGTTTATAGAAGTGTGGAGCGAAGGTAACCAAAATATATTAAAGTAAGAAACAAAACAAATGCTTGGCATTTTTGTTAAATTCTTGCGATTTCTTTTTTTTTTATGTGTGAGATTTTTTTTTTTTTTGAGAAATCGCCTCGGTAAACAAAACAAAAAAAAAAAGTCGACTCTTCCATGTCCGTAAACTGTATGAAAACATAATGCTTCTACATACCGGAATGCAATCAGTTTGCTCCCAGTTGTTATTACGGAGGTATATGTTTGAGTATAATGCTTATATCTATGTTTTTTATGCTTTCGCAGTAATGCGATATGTTGCGGATGCATTTTTAAGTAAGCATACCTTATTCCCATATAAACGTAGCCTATTCTGATAATGATAATACATTGATCATTTCCTCTAAACATAAATAACATGACATTTAGTTGCATGTGTTTATTGACATTTCTAAAATTTCCAATTACGTTATTGATGTTCAGCGCCTCAGGTTATCTTTCGCAATTGTAATTTAATAATGTAGCTTCGCTTTTTGCAAATTTTATTTTTACCGATTTTGAATGGTTATTGTATCAAAGCTTCTATTCTTCTACCGAACAGCGTATATATTCTTTCTTTTTTTTGTAGTTTATTTCTGCTTTTACTTGTGTGTGCGTATTTAGATGGTATTCACAGATTTCTGGTTTAATAAAAGCAGTTTGCACTCGCTGACATAGCAGGACACCCACACACCCCACACGCCGTATGCACCTGTCGACCCGACTCTCCTACCCAATCACTAAATACCCGCCTCTTTTCTTGATTAACTCGGCGCTAAAAACCCTCGTTGGAAAACGACATTGTAACTCCGTTGATTATTATTGCTTTTTAAGATATGTCCTCGCATCGCTATCAGGGGTGTTGGCGGTCATACGGAAAAATCTTTATTACATAGATAATTAAAAATTCAGATCGAATATATAGCAGATTTGTCGGTTTGGAAGACTTCACTTTAAAATCTAATGTGCCTGCATTAAACTAGCCGGGTTCAAATAGAACGTTGGACAATTTCTCAAACTTCGGATTGAAATAGAACATTCCAGTCTGTTACACGTTCGTTTAAAATATAAATTCTGTCTATCTGTTACCATTTTATATATGATTTAATTAAAATGCATTACAGAGATGCGTATTATTTTTTTTAATTTATTTATTGCGGACAATTACTTTCATCTTCCTTAGTCGTTATTTCACGACGTTTCGATCAGCCTTCATCAGGTGGTAACCGTAACCGGTTAGGAACTCCGAATCTCCTAACTGCAGCAATTACTGCAATCCATAGTTGTTGCCTTCTCAAATTCTGGACCCGTGACGCAGTGGATATAGACGTTAAATCTCTACGGTTCCAGGTGAGAATTGTCTGAAGATAGCGGTTTCAATCCTACCCAAAGTCGGCCAGATGCTTACTTGGCTAAAACAGGGTTAGACGACAACACTTATGGATGGCAGTAATTGCTGAAAATGCAATTAGGAGACTCCTATCCCGTCGAGGGTACCACCTGAGGAAAGCCAGAGAAGTAGTTGGTCGAAACTTGGTGTTACCGTGGTATTTCGATAAAAATATTCTGTGCGAACTGGAAAGATTCGGTTTAAACAGATATTAGGATGAGTCTGTTAGGCTAGAATGTCAAATAGATTACGCATGCTTGAGTTTGATTAAGTTTTTTGGCAGTCTGTAATCGTTTAACTTCTTAAGTTTTTTCACGATTCAGTTATACATAGGTTAATCGTTAAATTTAGGCACCGCCAAAAATGGCCGAACAATCAAGTTGTCGTTGTTTTTTAAAACGAAATTACGTTTATTAAAATCTATTATTTCTGAGTAACTTTTTTTTTCCAGAAAGATAAAACCCTGAATTTTATCATATAGAAAGCAGAATAATGTAAAACTTTTTCTCCTATTTTAAATTAAATTTTAAATGTTAAATTTTCCCAAAAAGTTAACAATTGACATTTTTTGTCTTGCACAAAAAACGTACATAAATATTAAAAAAAGGGTGTTTGAAATAGTTAACTTATTTATCTGTTGTCTAACTAAGATTTAGGATGATTTTCTAAGAGAATATGCAAAAATATTATAATATAAGTACCTGGATTTCAAATAATTCTACTTATTCATATAGGCAACCTGTTACTTCGCGTCGATCTAGAGTCTAGATCGACAATGTTTACGTTTGTAGTTGATAAAAAGACAACTATGGAAGACCAAACAGGCCAAAAAAACTTATTTTTCAGTGACGAAAATTTCAATGTATTATTAACGCTGAGGCTGGCCAGTACCAGATGGGTGACCATTTGTATGAGTTTGGTTTTTCATGTGTATGTGTGTGGGTGCCAGGCTCCCCGAAAGGGGGGGGCAATTTAAAGAAGAATAAAAACAAATTATTTCAGCGGGTTTGGTCCACCGTAGTCGAAAGGCGGCAAACGTTTTCAAACGGGATCGAAAAAATGATTCTATTTTTAACACAAAAAGGGCACAATATTTATCGAATTTTTTTGTATCGATTCTTCAAAGCATGCCCTGTTTAATAATGTTCATGCATTAGTAGGCTCGCTAAAAAAATTGTTAATGTATTTATGAAAGATTTTAAAATGGTTTTTTTCGTATAAATATTTAAAAAAAATTTGTTTTTTTTACTTCAGTTAAATTAATAATTTTACTTAACATATTCACCGAATTTCACACTTCAAAACTCAAAAGCGGGATAATTAAACACAATCGAAGTTCTGATATTCAGATTTCAAAATAAGGTATACAAACAATTGTTTTTATTTTTTAATCTATAATTCTGTTCCTTACAACAACACAATATGTTGTGTTCAGTTTCAGATGATTATTTTAAGCATATTTCTACCTCCTCAAAACAAGGGGGGTTGTAAGCAATATATATATATATATATATATATATATATATCCTTTATGAAAAACAAGAACACTGTTATAAACTTCATTCTTCTCTTTATAATCGCTGAAAATTTCGTATTGATCGGATAATTAGCTGATTTTTTGTAAATTTTTAAAAAGATGGTCCGTCAAAAAGTACTTACCTGCCCCCCCCCCGTTTTGGCGGTGCCTAGTTAAATTTTTACAGCTTAATCTTTAACTTGGAAGTCCCGGATTTACTTCATTAACATTATATTTAATAATTGAGTTTTGAATAAAATTTAAGTTTGAAATGAAGCAAATGATGAAGAGAACATTCTTGTATCCCCCCCCGACGTAGATATGTCGGACAACCCCAAGCAACAGCAAAATTCCATCACTACTGTTTAGAGATCGTTAGATGCCGGAAAGCTCTCTAGTTAAATTGCATCTTCCCTTGAACTGATAGTCTTTTGAACAGCCTCCTAAATCTCTGCTAGCTGCCTGTATTTACATGTAAATGTTATAGTGTTATGTGAACATATATCTTGCTGCTCAAATCCTTATATATCGTCCATGTAAATTAAGCCCACAATTGAGGCCCCTTAGGTAAACGTGGAACTGTTCCATAGTTGAGCTGTAAAAAAAGGAGGAAGTCAATTAGGCAAACGATGTTAAAATAGAATTTTCGTCAGTGTATAGGATTTTTTTTTGTAAATAGTACTAAAAGCGCAATATAAATGGACTCACCTCTTTAAATCTTTCGTTTATTTTTTAAAATTTTTTTAACGTTAACTTTTTTTTATTATGGTTTGTCGAATGCGGTGTTGATTTGAGAGTTATTCGCAATCGCTTGACGCGCAAAACAGAAGTATTTAGAAAAGAGTGAAGGTGAAAGTAGCAAGGGGAGACGGAAGAGAAAGAGGCATAAGGTGTGAACGTGCTGACTGGAGCCAACGTGTCGTTTGAATCGCGCGAGGTGGGAGAAACGAAGTTGAAGTTCATCTTATTAAACTCAACGACCCATCGTAATACAAGATTCAAGGATTTCTTTTTGGATTTAATTAAAAAACAAAAAAAAACAAAAAACAAATTATACGCAAACCTTGCTATACACTCGTTCCTCATTTCAGCAAGAGGTGTCAGGAATAACGTTGGGTGGCAATGTGTTGGGAAATCGTTTTCCTCTCGGAGGACAGCGACCGAGTACAAGAACAAAAAAAACTGTAAAAGCATTCAGAAGAGATAATACTGCTTCAGAGAGTGCACTTACGTCATTCGTGCAGCATACGTCATTCCAACGGAAAAGGTTATGATAATTCATGTTACCCATTTACACATCTCAATCCTTTCGCTAAGATTAAAGTGTAGTATACATCATTTACTCCTATGAAAAGCACAATGAATGTCTATTGCTCCACTTTGATTATATTTACTTCACTAAGATCCCATTCCAATTTTGAGATTGACCAGTGTATTTTTTTTTATTAGAAATAGTTTTGTCGGGTCTTACTTATTGTTTTGTTTTTGTTGTTGTTTTTGTCCTTGTTGTAGTAAGGTTTATTTATAAATAACATTTAAACTCTGTGAACATATTTGAGCTAGCTTAATATACATTGAATCTTAGATATAATTAGATATTGTTGTGTTAAGATGATCTAAGGCAAGACTCTGGCAATCTTGATCTTTTCCTGTCAAATAATATCCTATATTATATGTTGATTGCGGGTAGGTTCCTCTTCAATAAAATACCGCAGTTTTTCAACCACATCTGCAAAATACCCATTTATTATGTCTAGAATATAAACCACAATCTAAAGTAATTTAACAACGACATTTTAGATACATTTAGTCGTTATATTAAAATCCTACATTATATGCTAAGAGCAACATCATCACAATCGCAACATCTTTAGACGAAGTAGTGTCTATCTTTCTCTCTAAATATTAAGTCCTAACACCAACGCCAGCCACCACCGGGGAAAAATATACCCATTATACTTATATTGCCCTGCCACCCTTCGTAACTGTATCATACAGGCATTGACATAGTGATCTTCCTATTTCCCGAATCGAGAATATTAATTCCTCTCTTTCCAAAATTTCGGCAATTCTCATTGGTTGAGAGCTGAAAAATCGATTATTCTGGAATACATGCCTTCCTTCAAAAACGGATACGCTTGGCCTGAGCAAATATGGCTCTCTCTGCATGAAGTACTCCTTTATTAGATATGAAAAAAATACAAAAACATATTGCCCACTCATAATCAGAAGTTTACGTATCACCACGCATATACCCCCCTACATATTACAATAACGTCTTAAAACAGCGTCGTTAAAGCGAGTTGATGGTGAGTAATTATATGCATTGCATAAACACCCTTACATGTATAGAAAATATAAATAATTGTTAAATTTAATGGCGGCTACTGGGTGAAGTCGTAACAGCGTTTTACATTTCAACTAATTTGTAATGTATAACAGTAATATATAATTGTATAAAGAATACTTTTTCTGTATGCATGTGGAAACCCGCACCAATAATAGTCAGTATTGTAATCGACTGCCTTGTTTGATTAAAGAAGAGGTTTTTACTGGGTAGCGAGTCTGTATAAGGTATATATATGAAACATCTTTTTTCAGTGGGTATCTAATCTGTATACGTCTTCATCTGTAAATGTTTGCAAACTAAGTGCAAAGATCTATTGGCAGCAAACTTATAATTATATTATTGTTTCGATACACAACAGGGGATTAATTTCGATTAATTGAGGTTAGAATTTAAAGTAAGAATTTGAATAAATTTAACCATATTCAATCATTATATTTACAGAAAGTAGTCATTCTAACCAACTCTCCATAAGATCTGTTCATTTTAGTGGGGTTAAAAGTCAACTTAAAATTAGCCTAAAAATGTAGTAGAGAGAAGGAGCATTCTTTTATTGTTTAAATTACCTGTAGTGTTTTAAAAGATGCTGGAACTGTTCCCCGTTTATATTTATGCATTTCTGAGCAGATTAAACAATATCTACAGATACTGCCTGTAGATCTTTTCTGGTGATTCCCCTTATCGCATTGGTAATGCCCTTCTGTAGTTGGTCTAGCTGGTCTAGATTGTAAGGATTATTTGCATAAACGTTTTGTTTTAAACTCCCCCAAAGAAAAAAATCACATGGTGACAAGTCCAGCGAACGTACTGGCCATAACTCTTTGCTTATTGATCTGTCTTCCATACACATGTAATGAGCTAGTGTCAGTAACCAGTGATACGTGTGGCATTGTTGGAAAAAAAAGCATTGCAGTTTGTCTTGTGGTGGCAGTTGGTTGTTAAGAGAAAGATTAAAAATATTGGGCTATTTTAAGTGCGCAGCTTAATCTGAAAATCTTTGATTAGAGAAATATTAGGGAGATTGAGCTACTTTTAAGTCGGCCACCTTGTATAATTATATCTTTGTCAATGTGTAATAATTAAACTATTTATATATTTAAAAATAGAAGCAATCACATTATAAATACGTTACATTTTATATTTTCCCTGATATAATACAAAAAAAATACCATTTTTCCCTTAGACTATCGACAGTATAGGATTCTCTCTCACACAAAAGAGACGTTGCATACCTATCTTTGTTTTATCGTTATTTCCATGGCAGGTGCTCGTCTGAACTCCAATCTCTGGTTTCCCCTCGCCAATCTTTTACAAAAAACACCCGTCTAGCTGAATCCACTGTCAAAAACTTTCCGCACACTTTATGTATGCCTAAATAAAAACATAGATTCCATGAACAAAGCCTGCTTCCCTCCTGACTACAACTTGGGTGTCTTCGAGTCCAAAGTAAACAAATTCCTGATGAACCGCCCCCTTAAGTAGACACTTTAAATATCCACACTAACGTACTGTACTTACAATAACCCTTATCTCTGAGTGGCTTCCGGGCCTTGATAAGTGGTGACCACCTTGTAAAAAACAATCCTATGTACTACTCTTACATTTATCACATACATTTACTTCTCCAGCGTGTTCCTAGCCCACATTACATACCTGTTTTACGAATTTTTATATTGCTCGTGTGCGACGGTCGTTTTCAAATACGTAAGTCCACTAAGGGAGTAGCTGAATCATTTTCTTCGATGTAAATTGTCCCATGACTTTAATCCAAACTCACTGTCTCATTTTATCCTTCTGGTAATTTTAGTACATAGTCGTTGCAGTATTTGCTTTTGAACATATCACTTTTTAATACATAATACATTACAATTGCATGTCGACTTAATAAATGTTCCTTTATTCATTATTGTTCACTGGCACGTACCTAACACCTCGCTATGCATATTTCGCTTGCATACACTATTTTACGAATGGTATATCGTCATATATACGGACATTTAAGCTTGCTCTAATAAGCCTACCTGTTTATACAGTTATTTTAAAGCGTACTGTGTTCTGCCTGATCATACTAGCTTGGTGTATTTTTTAAGTTGATATCACTATGCTTTCATATTAGCTGAAAATAATATTTTTCGCCAAAGCTCGAAAACACACATGTGCGAAGATTCTCTTCGTAGGTTTCTAAACACGGACACACAGAGTCTATTTCCAGTTCTGAATCTATTCGCTTCCAACAGTACCTTTTTTTTTCTTTCACTGTAATCGGCTATACACATTGAATTATTTTTTCTGCAGTATTTCTGTTTTGTATATTTTTTTGACCATAACTCCACAAACACGTTTCGAATAACTTCAACTACAATAATTGCCGTGTAGGGAGAAACGTTGCCTTTCGTAATCTTTATATTTGCATAGCATTTTTTGTTTCACAATGTGGGAGCAGTTTTCGTTTGCCTCGTTTAGTTAAGTGAAAGTACACATGGTTTATCTGAGAAACTCTTCCACATAAAAGCTTTCGAAATCAGGACGTTAATTCTTAGAAACGTTTATCTGCTATAGGAATCTAATCAACAACTCTTTTTTTAAATGTCTTCTTTTAAGATTTTTAACGGTTGGACCGTACTAGATTTTGTTTTTGGAAGGGGGTGCTGCGGGAATCTATATTTACATTTTCGGGGGAAATTCACATATTAATTTAATAGCATGTCTTCAGTACATTTATAAAAGAAAAAAATATCGACGTAAAATACAAACTAATTTTACCTTTGTTACAATTATTAGTGTGGGTAATATACTTGAACTTAACTTTTTTAAGAGGCTAAGGATTTGGCAATTGACTTACCTTTAAATAGTAGTTGTGTTCACTGGATTGTTAGATTAAATTACAGAATTATTACTTACGGCGCAACACATCCGATAATAAGAATTTAAAAAAATAATAACCTAATTATTTTATTATATTACCTGCCTCTTTAAAAGACCAAATGTTGATACAACGGTTGTTTCGTAATGTGGGATACATCTAGTTTTTTAAAAATCCAACGACACAATGTATCAGAACAAGAACTATATTTTGCCTTTGAAAATATGAAAGTTCCTGATGAATACCACAAGAAAAGCAGAAACACGTTTATTCCAGTATTTATTTATACTGTTTCGTAAAAAGTTCATATTTCCATTGCGTAAACTGGTTAAAGAATTCGAAAAAATTAATTTCGTACCTAATGCCTCCTTCATATGTCAGATCGGAAAAATGTATAACACGCCCTCAGAATTTTACCATCATCTATGCTAAAGTTATATTTTTATTTTTATTCGTGGATACACAATGTATGTAAGCAACTTCAGAAAATATACAGGAAATGATGACATCACCGCCTTGGAAATCCGCACTGATCACTAAACACAAGGTTGGTTGGTTGGTTGTTTTTGTTTTACGGCATATCAACCCTTTCCGGGTTATATAATGTCGAATCCAAAGATTTTGAAGAAAAAAATTGTTAATAGAATATATTTGTTGTTTTCACGTTGGTTTCTATTTAACCCATAGTTGGGACCCTAACAGGTACTACCACTCCGGGTCAGAGTGGACCTGGGAGCAATGGTAATTAAAGGGTGGTTCCACACTCCCCAAAGCCCACAAGCTAGGGCCTCACCACTGGATATAGTTTAAGGTCATATCCAGGACCCCATTGAGGGACTTTTACACTCCGCAGGGGGGGGGCAGTCGGCGTATTCTAATGCCCCACCGACAGGGCCCACTAAACACTAGGATAGCATTTTCATTGATTTACATGAATAAAATAATAATTGTACAAATAGAAGTCATGATTTAACTTTTGAGTTTGCATGTATATGTAAACACAAATGCTTGAACTCTAAAAATATATTAATTACAAAAAAGCTTTAATATGTCTCTACATATTTATAAATATGATAGCTAGAAAAACTAAATGGCTACATCGAAGCCGTTAGCTCTGACTCATATAAAAGATGTTTTCTCCAAAATATTTGTGTCTTTCCTTTCTAAAATAATTTTTAATTGTTTTCTTAGTAATTAAGTAAAGACCTGCTCCTTGTAACTGAAAACACAATCATTTTTTTCACGGTATATTAACTTCTTTTTACATAGTTACATTTGTGTTTACAGAAGTGATACGAAACATTCATCTTGACGCAAGCGTTCTTGGCAGATCCTCGAAGTTAAACAAAGATTAGCCTGGCCAGTACTAGATTGGTGACCGTTTGGGAAGCCTAACTGCTGTATGTACCGCGCCGAGTTATACAAATTCCCATGGGTTGTATTTAGGAGCTCGTTAACGCTACAATAATAATACACCTTTGATTAAAAGGCGGGGAGTAACGGGAAACTACCGTTATTACTTGTATTCCCGATATACTAATGGTTCCATTATTTAGAAAGTCGTGGTCTCCGACGTTATTTAAATAGTAGGGTCGGTACATACATGCAACAGACGTTATTTATACATTTCAGAGTTTACATAGTGTTTCGAGCGTTCCGTACCACTTTGGAGATAATATGAAACTGTTATATTTAAATTCATTGTTGATACATTCTACACAATAAAATGCTAATTCTTTTGGGGAGGGTTACCTATTGAAAAAGCAAACATCTATTTTTAGAATTTCTTATGGCTTGTTTGTCTTCTAGATATATACATTTATACCGTGCTTTCCCTTCGGCATTGTACATGAATTAACTATTAACGAAACACTAAACCTAAGTTTAGGTGGCAAAAGTTCTAAGAAAGCGTTGTATTTTAAGGGGGGAGATAGCTACGAAACCAAATTATTACCTATGTATTGGTTACAACAGTGTTTACCAATCTATCTCTTGATTATAAACTTCACATGCATCCCCACGCGAAAAATAGAATAACGACATATTTATTTTTCAGATTTAACGATAGTGATTATATGCCATTTAAAGACTATTCGACCAGAATGTAAGTCATGATTTTATATTAAATTTATACGTTTATTTGATGCCGTAATATAACTTCTAAAGCAGTTTATTGTATAGTATTCACAATAATCGGGCGGAACTGTCTTCCTCCAAAAGATAATTAAATTAACATATGATGCAAAATCGCCATTAAGCTTTGCATGCGAGTAAACTGAATTTTTCAACAACAATAACAAACGTGTGTCTCTAAATTTGAATTCAATTTAAGTTTATCTATATTTGTAAATTTGGTTTTAGTGAAAATGTTTTTTCTAAAGGATAAAATGTACCAGGTGTCATATTTCACAGGCTTTTTTTTTCATTAAAAATTACAATTTGTCTTAGTAAAAGAACGCGTTGACATACCATCAGAGCTTTGTGACTTTCGCTTCTGCGTCAGTTCACATCAGCGCTTTATTGCATTTCTAAAAGGGTTGGCATGTTCTTTCAATTATTATTAGTATATTATTATTATTGAGGGTCTAACGCTCCAATATAAGATATACTTCCGGAGAAACAAACAAAATTATTCCGGTTTCGAAGATTCATTATTTATTACAATGATTCAAATAGAGATTAAAATATTTCTTCATAAACACTTTTTTTATATTTTACTTTCCTTTTGTTGGCAGGAGGCATGAAAATGTTTGCTGTTATCCACATTTATTTACGTTAATTCCTATTTACTGATGGGGGCATCAATTACTCATTTATCAATTTCTTAATGGAATATTAATGAAACAAATTAAGTTTAATCTACGATAATGCGAGATATAACCATAGTTTAGACTATTTGGGGGAGGGTATTTTCTTAAGAATCTGTAATGGCTTTATGTAACGTTTCTGCTTTACTACTGTGCACGTACCCTGCTTTTTTGCTAATAGTTTGAAAAAATACTGAAAATAACTCATTTCTCTTAGGAAATTCAGTTTCACATATAATTGATTTTTTGTGGTGGGGATTATAACTTGTACACAATTTTAGATTTCAGATACGCCTATTATTCCGAATTTTAAATTGATCCAATACTTAATTTTCTTTGAAGAGCGTAGATGCGAGCGTCGCTAACATTATGTTGTGCAGGTCCTTAAATATCCCTATCTAATAGTTCTCGCGAACTTATTCACAAACACGTTATTTTTAATTGAATTATGTACAATTATTTTGTTGCATGGACGGCGCCTATGAACATTAAGTAATTATATTAAGTCTATTGCTAACCTTATTCATTTTCAGTTTCCGTGTTTAGTGTAAGATATATTAATTGTTTGTTCGGTTATTTCTAATATTTTTTAAACTGGCATTTCTCTTGCACTAACATTGAGTTATACCTAAAACGCGTTTATTTTCATCAGCCGTCATTTGTAATAACTCAATAAAGTGCCTACAAATACCTGCCTATTAATTACTTTCCATCTCCTTCACTTTATGGAATCAAACACTCTTACTTCTGCCACTCTCCTTTTCTTTGTTTCCCCCTCTCTATTTATGCTCGCCGTTTATAAAGTATGGAAAATAAAACTACAGAATAAAACACCATTAACAACGGGGGGAATATTTTTAAAGAGAACAATCAAACTAAACGTAATTGGTAAACATAGAAAGGAAAACGAAAGAAAAACAAAATAGGTTAATTTATTATTTTTTTTATTTTCTGATATGTTAGTCGCTTGTTTCATCAGATTCCAGAAATTCTGAAGAAGGCTCATAAAGTAACCGAACGATTCCCTTTTTTCCATGGATATGCAGACAATAGTAATGCACGCAATTTCATAAATTGAACTACGCAATGTTTCGACCAGGAAAATCGAAAAGTTTTTTTAAAAATATGTCGAGCCAGGAAACACATCTCAGAGAAAGACTGTAGTTATGAACCAGAGAGATATGGAATAATATTACAGCTGTAAGAATCCTCAGTTCACACAATTTCCCTGTTCGTTCAGAAATAGCTTTGGTCAAGTGCAAACTTTTAAACAACCTGAGCTGATGAAAATATCTATGGTTAAATAAAACTGGCTTAACAATGGAGAAATATTACAAATGAACCACAAACAGCTAATAAGTTCCGATCTGTTAACTTTCCAGTAAAGCTTTAAGTATCTATCTTGTGGTCATAATTATTATTCAGAGTAGTGCGTAAACAGTGAAAACACATAATTATTTCTAAATATTTGACTTGTTGATCGCCAGTGTATCGCTCGAATCACGAGCTTAGTACTGCACTGCTTGTTTGCATTTTACGTTTTACATGGTTCACTTTTCTATTTTTGTATTTGTGTACAAAAGCTAAACTTCTACTTGTGATTATAAATTTTGTAACTGGTATTTGCCAGTAATTCAACCGCGCGGCTTTTATATCTCTCCTCATTATTGTTAACGCACACTGACTTTTACGAGTAGTGCCATATCTTCTTTAAGTAGTCTTACTTTAAGTAACAGAATTAAATTAGATACTCGACCAGACAAGATAAATTATTGTCCTGGAATCCAATAACACTAAGAGACCACAAGAAAGATACTATAACATATATTTTAATGGATAATAGGGGGAAGGAAAGTGTGTTCCCAACATTTTTAAGAACTCAGTATTTGAAAGGTAACCATAACTTTTCTGGAATATTCGAATATCGATGAATCTGATAGATATAAAGTGTTAGCCGGACTCCTTGATTTCTGAGAACTTCGATTGAAGTAGAACTATGCAAAACAACCAGAAGTAAGAAAAAAATTAACATATTAGACACTAAAACAAGAAAAATATTGACCATGTAAGGAGTAGTGTACAGAAACATGTGTTTACCAGAGCTGTCGCTTCCTAGGCGAGCAGGTGGTATCCGTTTTTCATGAATTTGTCCACCAACATTGAGCACGATTGTAAGTTCCGGCCTATATCTGATAAACTACGAGAATATAAACCTTAAAATGACATATATCCATCAAGAAATAAAATACAATAAGACGACCTTTATCATTGAACTAACCGAACATTTTGGGCAAAACTGTCTCACAAATTACGAAGTAATTAAAATCAAGTCTAAAACAATTATAGCCCAGTAAAGTCTACTAAAATACAGAAATACCTTCCGCTACAGAACATGGAAGAACATGCTAACCAACAGTGTTCTATATATTTCCTGCATGAACTATCTCAGAGATGCATAGATAAAGAAGATGTATATACTGGCTTCAAAGAGGATCTATTATAGTCAGGACCGAATGAATAATGTTTTTAAAAGAAATAAGTAGTCTTAGCAATAAAAACAAATGCAGGTTCTCCAACGCATAAATAGAGATTGTGAGCAACATAGAATCATTTTGTGAAGTTCTACTGTGGGACGGCTATTATTCAATAAGAGTGTGAACATCTATCCACTGCAATATATTTAAAGTGCTGCAGATCTAGAGTAGCATAAAATCGTGGAATAATTACAGCAGAAACAGTTTAACATAAGTTATACACCATTAATGATGGCTAAGAAACTCCTACAGTAAGTTACCTAAAACAGAGCTGGTAAGCGTGATATCGTTATATGGGACAATATCTCTCAGCCTAACTTACTGAAATTAGTAGCAAAGACCTGGGATCCGGAAGGAGGCCCCTTCTCTGTGTATGACAAAATTAAAAAAAACATGCATATATATATATATATATATATATATATATATATATATATATATATATATATGTATATATATATTGATATATATATACATATATATATATATATATGTATATATATATTGATATATATATACATATATATATATTGATATATATATATATTTACATATTGATATATATACGTATATATATATTGATATATATATGTATATATATTGATATATATATATATATATATTGATATATATATATATATATGTATATATATTGATATATATATATATATATATATTGATATATATATATATGTATATATATATTGATATATATATATATATATATATATTGATATATATATATATATGTATATATATATTGATATATATATATGTATATATATATATTGATATATATATATGTATATATATATATATATTGATATATATGTATATATAGTGATATATATATGTATATATATTGATATATATGTATATATATATTGATATATATATATTGATATATGTGTATATATATATTGATATATATATGTATATATATTGATATATATATTGATATATATATATATGTATGTATATATTGATATATATATGTATATATATTGATATATATATATGTATATATATATTGATATATATATATATGTATATATATATTGATATATATATATATGTATATATATATTGATATATATATATATGTATATATATATTGATGTATATATATATATGTATATATATATTGATATATATATATGTATATATATATTGATACATATATGTATATATATATTGGTATATATATGTATATATATTGATATATATATATGTATATATATTGATATATATATATATGTGTATATATATTGATATATATATGTGTATATATATTGATATATATATGTATATATATATTGATATATATATGTATATTTATATATTGATATATATATGTATATATATATTGATATATATATGTATATATATATTGATATATATATGTATATATGTTTAAAGAAAAAATAGAAAAAACCGAATGAAATTATTAAAAAATCAACGTTTCGTCCTTGTTTCAGAGGACATCTTCAGGATAATTGAAATAAAAATGTGATAAAAGAAAAAGTCATAGATCGTGCGAAAAAAGACATTTTTTTTAAAATCCAACCCATGTCGGGAAAGGACGAATATGTGTGCGTATGGGAAGGTTGTTTGATGTCTATATATACACTTTTAAAAATGCATTAAAATAAATATGTACATTTTTTTTTCTTCTGCGAAACTACTAATTTTCCTGAAACATTCAATGAAAAACGGCTAGCCAGGATCCACCCTGATACCTTGCTCTTTGATTATTATTTTCCCTATGCTAGGGGTTAAGTGGTAGAAGCCTTTTCTTTGCGTAATAGTATTAGTATTCAATATTAGTGCTGATTCTAAAAGTCTTCTTTTAGCTCTATCTATCACATATTTAATAATGTTCTGCTTGATCTAAATTAAATGAGTGATCGTGTTCTGCACAATGGCAAAAGAGTGCATTTAGGGCGTTACCATTCCTTATATCTCTTCTGTGCTCGTTAAGTCTTAATTTCAATTTTCGTTGTGTTTCACCTATGTACGCTTGTTGACAGTTGTTACATGGGATGGAATATACACCGGCATCGGATGTGAGGGTTATGGGAGAGTGCTTGGTAGTTTTTAATGTCTGTTTTATGGTTGAGGAAGTTGTTTGTATCAGGTGAAAACCAAGTCTATTAAGAGTGTCGTAGATTTTTGTATTTTTGGTGTGGGTGGGAATGAAAAGATGTCTGTTTAATAGTGAGGTATTTGTTTTATTTTTCTGTGTGTTTATGTTATAGTGTATTTTCGTAGCTTTTTTCTTTGCGTAAGAAATGAAATAGGATGGATACTGTAGTTTTCTTAAAACATTCGTAATATATTGAAATTCATCATTAAGATATTGGGGACTGCATATTCTAAAGGCACGTAAGAAAAAACCAATACTCATGCCCGTCTTTATTTTATCATTGTGGTGTGAGTAGTAATGAATATAGTCGTGTTTGTGTGTGGTCTTTCTATGTACTTTGAAACTCAGATCGGTTTCTGATCTGATGAGGAATATGTCTAGAAAAGCTAGGGAGTGGTCTTGTTCGGATTCATGTGTAAAATTTATAGATTGTTCCACTGAGTTTAGTTTATTTCTAATTTGTTCTATTTGTGTGTTTTTAGGGAGAAAAATAAGAATGTCATCTATATATCTAAAATATGTGGAGTTTTTAGGAAGTATGTGTTTAAAAGAGTTGGTTTCTAAGAATTCTAAGAATAAGCAGGCTAGTACACCACTAAGGGGGTTACCCATAGGGAGTCCAAATTTCTGTCTATAGTAAGAATTATTAAATTGAAAGTAGGTTCTATCAGTGATGAGTTTTATAATTTGTATTAGTGTATCTGAGGAAAAAGGTAGGTCGGCTTTAATTTTGATTAAGTGCTTGTGGAGTAGATTAAGGCATTTTTTGATTGGAATATTGGTGTACAGGGAAATTATGTCTAAACTATGCATGGTTTTATTTTGCATGTCCATATTTTTTATTCTATTTAGGAGGTCACCAGAGTTTTTGATATGTGAAGTGCTGATGGTGCCCATTAGTGGAGTTAAAATTTGGGCAATAGCTCGTGCTAATTTATGGGTGACGCTTCCAATGTTTGATATAATAGGTCTCATAGGGACGTTCTCTTTATGTATTTTTGGGAGGCCGTATACTATAGGAATAGTGGGGTGGTATTCTATGTTATTTATCCATTTTTTATCATTTCCGATAAGTTTCTTTACGGATTTATTAAAAGTATCGAACTCTTTTTCTATTGATTTTAAATCTATCGGAGTGTATATATCTCCGTCTGCCAATTGTGTGTGCATTTTCTTTAGATATAGGTCTTTATCTATTATAATTATACCACCTCCTTTATCGGCTTGTGAAATAATAATGTCTTTATTTTTTGTTAAAAGTTTTAAGGCATCAATGTATCTTTTTGGTAGTGCTAATTCTTGAGGTTGGGTAGTTGTTAAAGCTATTATCCCTTGTATGAAGCCTTTAGTAAAATCAGAGTCCTCTTGTCTATAATTTTTTAGGGTTGTATTAGTGGTGATTTTCGAATGCTTGCCGGTAGACATAATTTCCCTGTACACCAATATTCCAATCAAAAAATGCCTTAATCTACTCCACAAGCACTTAATCAAAATTAAAGCCGACCTACCTTTTTCCTCAGATACACTAATACAAATTATAAAACTCATCACTGATAGAACCTACTTTCAATTTAATAATTCTTACTATAGACAGAAATTTGGACTCCCTATGGGTAACCCCCTTAGTGGTGTACTAGCCTGCTTATTCTTAGAATTCTTAGAAACCAACTCTTTTAAACACAGACTTCCTAAAAACTTCACATATTTTAGATATATAGATGGCATTCTTATTTTTCTCCCTAAAAACACACAAATAGAACAAATTAGAAATAAACTAAACTCAGTGGAACCATCTATAAATTTTACACATGAATCCGAACAATACCACTCCCTAGCTTTTCTAGACATAGTCCTCATCAGATCAGAAACCGATCTGAGTTTCAAAGTACATAGAAAGACCACACACAAAAACGACTATATTCATTACTACTCACACCACAATGATAAAATAAAGACGGGCATGATTATTGGTTTTTTCTTACGTGCCTTTAGAATATGCAGTCCCCAATATCTTAATGATGAATTTCAATATATTACGAATGTTTTAAGAAAACTACAGTATCCATCCTATTTCATTTCTTACGCAAAGAAAAAAGCTACGAAAATACACTATAACATAAACACACAGAAAAATAAAACAAATACCTCACTATTAAACAGACATCTTTTCATTCCCACCCACACCAAAAATACAAAAATCTACGACACTCTTAATAGACTTGGTTTTCACCTGATACAAACAACTTCCTCAACCATAAAACAGACATTAAAAACTACCAAGCACTCTCCCATAACCCTCACATCCGATGCCGGTGTATATTCCATCCCATGTAACAACTGTCAACTAGCGTACATAGGTGAAACACAACGAAAATTGAAATTAAGACTTAACGAGCACAGAAGAGATATAAGGAATGGTAACGCCCTAAATGCACTCTTTTGCCATTGTGCAGAACACGATCACTCATTTAATTTAGATCAAGCAGAACATTATTAAATACGTGATAGATAGAGCTAAAAGAAGACTTTTAGAATCAGCACTAATATTGAATACTAATACTATTACGCAAAGAAAAGGCTTCTACCACTTAACCCCTAGCATAGGGAAAATAATAATCAAAGAGCAAGGTATCAGGGTGGATCCTGGCTAGCCGTTTTTCATTGAATGTTTCAGGAAAATTAGTAGTTTCGCAGAAGAAAAAAAAATGTACATATTTATTTTAATGCATTTTTAAAAGTGTATATATAGACATCAAACAACCTTCCCATACGAACACATATTCGTCCTTTCCCAACATGGGTTAGATTTTAAAAAGATGTCTTTTTTCGCACGATCTATGACTTTTTCTTTTATCACATTTTTATTTCAATTATCCTGAAGATGTCCTCTGAAACAAGGACGAAACGTTGATTTTTTAATAATTTCATTCGGTTTTTTCTATTTTTTCTTTAAACATAACGTCAACCACCGCTGGTTATATTTTTTCATTCCTAATACATATGTATATATATATTGATATATATATATATATATATATATATATATATATATATATATATATATATATATATATATATATATAGATATATATATGTATATATATATTGATATATATATATGTATATATATTGATATTTATATGTATGTATATTGATATATATATATTGATATATATATATATGTATATATACATTGATATATATATGTATATATATTGATATATATATGTATATATATTGATATATATATATATATGGATATATATATATATTGATAGATAGATATATAATATATATATATATATATATATACATATATAATAGACTAGTTCATTTAATGACATGAATTCATATACAAAAATACACTTCCAATCGCAAATTGTCAGCATTTACTCTAACGGTGCATAGGTAGAGCAACGTAGTAAGTTATAAACATATATATGGAAATTAAGCTGCACAGAATATTCCGTGTTTCATTCTCGTGGGTATTCTCACTAGAATGAAACGCGGAATATTCTGCGTGGCTTAATTTTCGTATATATTTCAATAATTAACTAACTAACTAACTAACTAACTAACCAACTATATATATATATATATATATATATATATATATATATATATATATTTGTTTTCTGATCAATTTTTATTATATATATTTATGGATACGTTTTCTTATCTGTTTGTATCATTAACATATATATATATATATATATATATATAGATATATATAAATATATATATATATATATAATTATATATGTCTATATTGATCTATACAATATACATAGATATTTATAAACATACACATATAACACATACGCATACGCGTACATACACACACATATATAAAATATATCATGTGTGTGTATGTGTCTATGTGTTATATGTGTATGCTTACAAATATCCACATATATTATATAGATAAATATCTAAAGATATGTGTATGTATGTATATATATATATATATACGCGTGTGTAAGACCGTTTGAATTTACAACTTAGAAGCGTTGATTACCTTCTAGATCTCTTTGTAGAACAAGTTGTTAATAAGAGGATAATTTATTCTACAATGAAACTCTCACGACATAATCGAAATTATATAATGTACGAAGCTTACATAAGATTAACTCGACCCAGCTTGAGATAGGATCATACGAACAATGGTGCAGCTTCACTCTGTTTGTACTACCTCATTAGAGTTCTTCATACGACCAGATAAATTCTTGTGCAAATTCGGTTAAAATTCACACATCCACAAAGAAAAAAAAACATAATTTATAACATGATTAAATTTCCTATTATAGCGAGTAAACTTGCTGCTGTTCAATACATTAATTATTTCGCATACGAGTGATAGGGGATTATTCTGATTGAACATACAAATATCTATTTACCCTATAGAGATTTATATATATAATATATATATATATATATATATATATATATATATATATATATATATATACATATATATATATATATATTTACCCTATCCAGAAAATGACCCCATGATTCTGAGCACTTACTGGAGTAAAATGAAAATAAAAGTTGATAAATGAACTTCCTGGGAACATGTTCCTTTCTTTTTCAGTGTAACTAAAAAAAAAAAACAAAAAAAAAACAACAAGGATACCTGACGAAGTACTTTGACGAAAGTATTAATTGTCGATTTATTAGCCATTATTTAAGGCTGTAATAAGCGCGGCAGTCATCTTCTATGACATAAATCTTATTTGTCTATTTAAATGTGTGTGTGTATGCCTAAATGTATATTTAGTTGTAAAGTCATGTGTGAAGATCGTCATCATTGTCTGCCCTTGGAAGGTCAGTTTTTGTGTACAAACATTTTCTTTAAAAAAACAAAACAAACCCTAACCGTTTCAAACGCTGATGCGTTGCACTTGGATTTTTACGTCTGATTTCTCTGTATATTTAGTTGTAAAGTACGTGTGAAGATTATCATCATTGTCTGCCCTCGGAACGTGAGTTTTTGTGTAGAAATATTTTATTTAAAAAAAAAACTCCAGCCATTTCAAACGCTGATTTGTTGCATTTGGATTTTTTGTCTGTTTTTATGCATATTTAGTTGTGAAAAACAATATAGCGAGAGACCAGTACCCGAACTAAGCTGGTCTGCAGCTTAACGTTGCTGGCTCTCCTGTTCTTGCTTGTTGCTGGATTTCAACATTTTGAACCGAGAGAGAGAGAGAGAGAGAGGGAGAGAGAGAAGCAAAGAGAGAGACATAGATTTAGCTGCCGTACAAAGCTAAAACACTGTAACATCATCTCTGTATAGATACTCCCTCAGGCATTTGTCTATAAAGAATAGTCCTATAGCAATGGAAAATTGTGACGCGTGTAGGCTTGAAATGTTGGAAGCATGTAATAATTGATCTGCCCCATTATATGTATCTGTGTGTGTATGTGTGTATATGTGTGTATGTGTTTATATGTACATTTGTATGTATATATATATATATATATATATATATATATATGATTATATGTATCTATATGTATACGTATGGATATATGTGTATGTGTGTTTGTATATATATATATATATATATATATGTTCGTGTGTGTACATGTATCTATATATATGCGTATATGTATGTGTGAGTATAAATACATATATATGTATGTATATGTTGGTAAATGTATGTGTATTTATATGTGTATATATGTGTATTATTTTTATGTGTGTATATATATATATGTGTGTATATGTGTGTTTGTATTGGTATATGTGTGTGTTTATATGTGTATGGATTTGTGTATATATGCATGTGTGTATGTATGTGTATTATCTATGATGTATGTATGTATATACGTGTGTATGTTTATGGACATATGCGTGTGTATGTGTACGTGCATGTATGCGTTTATATGTATGTATAACAATGCCCGTCTTCAGTGTCATGCCTGTTTGAGCGTGTGAATTCGCCGGTAGGACTAAAAAAAATCATGTTTGTGATCATGGACTTTAAGTGTCCGAGGGAGTGGAACTCCTCTGACAAGACGTTGCAATCATCAGGTATGCCTAAATTTTCGACAGAGTTGACGGATTTTCATGAGATCGTATCAGTTTGAAGGTCGACCCTCGGACTACAAATATCGAAAAATTGGCTAAATCATTAACTCCTTCACCCTCAACAGACGCTTTTATACAAGGAGGGTCGCTTTTTTCGAACGTTATTCTCTCTCTTCGATTTACTAGCCTTAATTTAAACCTTCCCCGTTTCTGTGCGATAGACGGAACAGCAAAGACGTCACGTTTTTGTCATATTCTTTTCCTCCTTCGCGGTTCGGGTTCGAACCTTCCTCCCTACTACATTTTTGGCTCAATACACTCCTTCAAATCCCCGGGCAACACCGGACACACAGGCTAGTTTATTATAAATCCAAAAATATGCTATATTAATTAATACTCCTGTGATGTACTACCCAAACCAATCTTGTATGCCACATCAACCCTTAATACATTTACTATTCTCTATTTAATGGTTTACTATCGAAAGCACATTTTCAAGTTATCTTAATACATTTGGAAGTTAATAATATCGTGCAAACTATGCTACTGCTAAGCATACGTTTGCTTGTATATTTTCTAATAATATAAGAGTTTTGTTTTATTTTTGAGCATTACTTATACAAATATTCGTTAGCTAGAAAATTGATTAGCAATTCTGAAACCTAACCGAATTGATGAAAGGGATTCTAACTAGAAATTGCGCGTTTGATGTAAGTGCTTAGTAATCACAATCTTTAACCGTTCTTTGATTTTGCTATCAATCAGCTGACCCTTTGCAACGGCCGTGGACCGTCGTTGGCCAATCAGCGAAGCGTCTTTCAACTGAGACGAGAATGTGCCATCGACTTTGGACATTAAGCGCACTTTACTCTTTGGCAATGACAACAATTGTCACTCGGAGAAAACTGAGGTCATGACTACTGTGGATAAGGGTGCGTAGATATATTAAATTAGAGAAGAATGATTGCAGTAAATGAAATCCGGTAGTAAGGAAGAAAGAATAAAAAGCAGACCATACAGTTTACAAGAAACAAAGTAGTAATAAAAACAGGAAATGGTGAATACGTAATGGGAAAGGAATAGAAAATAAACCAATTTGTAAGAAAATGAAACATGCAGAATGACGAAATGGAAAATAGAGTAAAGGAATTTTCATAAAATGCACAGACTAAAATTGAACAATACGTGAAAAAAGGAAACTGGTTCCATTGGTTGGAAATTGTTTGTGATAATAATTTGATGCTCATTTGTTTTAAGGCAACTAATCTTTTTTTTTAATCTCATGATGAATTGAGTAGATTGATAAAACATGAAAGCATTTATATATCTGTTGTAAACGTATGATTTAATGTAATCGTATTTGGTACTACTTTTTTTTTCTATGCATACAAGTACGGAGGCACAGCGTTGCCCGGAAAGTAATGATGATCAACGAATGTTTCAACCTCCCATATTTTATGTAAAATCGCCTACTTTTCAGTCCTTTCCTTAGTCTTCAATAGAGTGTAATCATCATAGCACTTTAGAGAACTTAATATTGACTTTATAAAATTATTTCATATGATGGCTTGTATTAAAGGTTAAAATGCAAATATCAATACCATCATTCAATAGCTCTCTAAACAGACATATTCTTTCTAAACGGGTCTCTGCCATATTAAAGAACCTACTGAAAATGTTGTATGCATCTTGTGTATTATTATTTTGTATTAGGCATGTGTGTTTATAAAACTCCTCAAATACATATGTGATTTCAGACTATATAAAGCGGCAAATTTAGTCCAAATAGCCTGTTCTTTCTTTACCCAATTTTTTCGATTATTGATTATTTATTTCGAATGCATTCCGATACAAAAAATTTCTAAAAACATTGTCATGTATATAATGGACATTTGTGTGAAATTTCAATAGTTTAGGAGTCCATAAGAAATGATCTCAAGCAAACGTAGACAAAGTTCCTTTTATGTAAGGTAGAGAAAGAGAGAGAGAGAGAGAGAGAGAGAGAGAGAGAGAGGGAATAATAGATCCCTACTTATCAACATGAATTTGAAGCTACGTATACTCCGATTATCTCATAGGCTGACATGCTCTCCTTGTTCTATTGTTTCCGGTTGTTCATCGTCAATTATCTTCTCTGTCTTTGTGAGCAGACAATGCTGACAACCACGTTTCTATTTGTCTAGTATGCAGTTCGTCTCGCAACTCCCCAAAAAGGAATCGTTCTTTTTTATTTAACTTCAGTAAGTTTTTAGATATCAAGGGGCTCCATCCTGAAGCTAATATTTTATCCTGTTATGATTTAAATTTATATCCCAATGCTCTTTTAAGAACATATGCTGTTCCATGTATGGCTGTTTTTTGTGTGTGAGGGTATTTATGTATGCATACAAGCAGGAGTATAACCAACATACATGCAACACAACAAAGTTACCGGCTTTTGCTGTATATCTGGTATATTTTTATATAGAAATTCATCCAAACAAGGGGGGGTAACCGGTTGATATAAGAAGTTAAAATAATTTTATTTCAAGTTCAAGAAATACTCAATGATAAGTGTTTGTTGAATATATGCCCGCCTACAAAAGCACTTATTACGCTTACGTCAAGCACATATGCATTGTAGGTGAAGGCTAAAAGGTAAAATAAGAGAATAGAATCCAGTGATGTCTTATATTCATACTCTTCTCTCCTTAAAACTTATAGGAAAATTCAATATTTTCCGAAGAATGGGGGGTAATGTATATTCTCTTCTGGATACTTGTGTTACATGATTAATGAATTCTAGATAGGAAACGTTGAATAGATTAAATTAAATCTTGGAAAGACGTGTGATACTCGTGTTTAAAGATGAGTGTGTGTGTGTGTGTAAGCGCGTTTGCACGACTGCTTGCTGTTGAAAAACGCGACTTGAAGTTAAGTGTAACTAAAAAAAAAATCTTTTGATGAAAACAATATATTTTTTGTTATTACATTTGTAACATGCGAACGGTTTCTTTTTAATTCCCCACATAAGTCTTGCTCTTTTGTTTCCATCAGTTTGTATTCAAGTTCCGATCCATCTATTATGACATTCTTTCCTTCGGACTTTCTTTACATTCGTTACCATTTTGTTTTCGTACCCTGGAATATATCTCCCCTTTATAATATCTCCCTAAAAATTTTTTTCTGAAAACGATGGATGAAGTGATTTGCTATTGAGAGGCTCAACATGAATATGCTAAGAGTTAACTTTAAAACAACATTCTAAATTTAAAGTAATCTTTTCTCACTACAAAAGTATAAGAGCTACAGAGACGGAAGAAGTACCATAAAAATGGGTTACAATTTATTCCCCAGAAGTAATTTTTACCACCACAAAACTACAGAAATAGGACCATAACAATGGGAATAGAGGAGCGAAATATAGCAAAAGGCAAATAAATATTCCAGGGTACGGAAACAAAATGGTAAAGAAAGTCTCAAGGCAAGAATGTCGGACTAGATGGATATGAGCTCGAATACACACCGAGGGAAACAAAAGAGCAAGAATTATGTAGAGAATTAACAAAAAATAAATCGTTCGCATGTTCCAAATATAATCGGAAATGCTATCATGATTTACAGATATGAAAATATACAACGGCACAGACCACGAGCAGAGGAGATTGTTGTAAACTTTTCTTATACACTAACGATGATGAGAAAGACTTTTAACAAATATGAAAGTGAATATAAGTAAGAACTAATAGTCGGATAGCCTCTGCGATTTCTTCGCTCACCATTATAGGTCTCTTGTTCTCCTTACCGACAGAACCATATGATAATCTAACCTTCATATAGGGAAGTCTGCTCATGGTATAGCAACGCATTCATCTGTAATGATGTAATTATTGTAAAATGTATTACTGTTCCTCTCTCTTCTCATCATTGGGGATATGTGGACGCATGGTACAATATTATACAAAACGTATATCCAACCTACCCCAGCAAGCACATTTTTAATCGCGTGCAATCAAATCTATAAGTCACTTTTGTACTTGGCTTTTTGGTTAAGATCAAAGGTGTGTTGTAAATAGATGTTGTTCTTAGCTTTTAAAGTTTTTCTTTGGCTTTTGACAAATATCAAAGTGTAGTATCTGTTCCGGCAGATACTGACAGCAAAGACCATATGTGGGGGTCACCTCACATATAAAACCTTGGTCAATGTAGGGGCAACCCTTCTTACCAATTGTCACTATCCAGCTCCAATTTGCAACCCATCGGGTGCTGGTCCCTCTTCTCCCTCTCCCTCCCTCTCCCTCTCTCCACATTAAAAAACGGTCTTGTGCCAATTTTTCTCAGTGAGAAAGCAAATAAATGCACACACATATAAGACCTTGGTCAATGTAGGGGCAACCCTTCATATCAATTGACATTATCCAGGTCCCCTATTCCCCGGGGAGTTGGTCCCCATTTCACCTTCACTCCCCCTTTTAAAAATCGGCATTTGCGCCTAATTTGCTCACTGCGGGAGCCAATAAATTCCCTTTTCTTGGATTTTTGGCCAAGGTCATATGTAGTATCTGTTCCGGGAGATACTGCAAGCAAAGACCATATGTAGGGGAAACCTGGAATATAAGACCGGAGTAAATGTAGGAGCAACCCTTCATACCAATTCTCACTATGCAGCTCCCCTACTCCCCGGGGAGTTGTTCCTCATTTCCCCTTCACTCCTCACATAAAAATCGGCCTTGTGCCTACTTTCCTCGGTGGGCGAGCAAATAAATACCAACCTCACATATAAGAGCTTGGTCAATGTAGGCGCAACCCTTCATACCGATTGTCACTATCCAGCTACCCTACTCCCCGGGGAGCTGGTCCCCATTTCCCATTCACTCCTCACATAAAATTGGACTTGTGCCTAATTTGCTCGGTGGGGGAGCAAATAAATACTAACCCTTCATACCAATTTTCAATATCCAGCTCTCCCACTCCTCGAGGAGTTGGTCCCCATTTCCCCTTCACTCCTCACATTAAAAATCGGCCTTGTGCCTTATTTGTCGGGCGGGAGCAAATGAATACCCTTTTCTTTGCCTTTTAGGCCAAGATCAAATTGTCGTATCTTGTCTTACTACATGCTGTACTTAAGTTTTTAACTTTTTGATATAAAGTGGGGGATCACTTTTCTATTAAGATTTTATGTAAAATGGCCACCCACTTCTCAACCAGTGAGTCTCAAAACCATTCAAATCATTCTCCAGATTATTACAGTGGTTTTCGAAGGATTCCACTTATTTTTTAAGCATCCAAGTCATTCTTAAGGTCATTCAATTCATCCTTGTTCATTAAAGTCATTCTAAGTCATTTACTATTTAAGTCATTGCAGCCCATTTTTCGGTCATTTTAGTTTATTTTAAGAAATTCATGTCAACCCATCATTCAAGCGTTCATTCATTACACGAGACCACGCGACTAATTGCTATCGGCCTTGTTTATTGTTTACAGCTATTGATCACATTATGACACTCAAGGACATCTTTAAAATTTTAGGCTAGAATCAACTGTATTCGATTTAACAGCATCATCCAGCACAGTAAATCGGGTGGACAGAAGATTACTTAAACGCATTGATTATCCAAAAGTACGGCTCAAAAATACAAAAGCACACAATATATACAGCCGCCAATAGTTAAGTAAGTTGGGATACATAAAAACTTTAGTCAATATAGATATTGCCAAGCTTTGATCATTTTCCACAATTGTTAATTTCAAGTTGTTGCCATTTTATAGTCTACATACTTTTGCTTAATATTTTAGTTGAACTAACTACTTTCACCAAACAGGTCCGATATATATAGATAAAGGAAGAAAAACCTATGGATACAAGTCTATCTATCTATCTGTCTATCTATCTATCTATCTATCAAGCTATCTATATGTCTATCTATCTATCTATCTATCTATCTATTTATCTATCTATATATAATTTATAATTGTTTTTATCATGTATATATATATATATTTGTATATATATGAGTAGGTACTATATATATATATATATGTACTTCTTCTTATGAAAAATATTTAAAAAATTTAATTACTAAGAAGTTTGGGATTATAACAAATTTGGATAAACATATATTTAATTATTCTTCTCATGTTTTGTCCACTACAGAAGAATTTGTTTTATCTGCTGGCTTACAATTTTGCATTCCTCCCCCTTCTGTTGATAAAATCTCAGTATTTAGTGAAATTGAATTATTGTATACTCAATTAAAACCCCATTCGCCTATCTCTACTGATGAATTAACTAGTGTTAAAATTCAGTTGGGCGAATTAGGTCGGAGGTTTTCTGCCATAAATACTAAATCTAGTGATTTTGTTTGGCAGAAAAATCATTTTGAAGCTGCAAAATTAATTAGGTCTAATCCCGACATTTACCTTTCTCGCCCGGATAAAGGATCGGGCGTTGTTATACTTAACAAAACGGATTATATCTCCAAAATGTTACAAATCTTGGACGATAAAAGTAAGTTTCTCCGTTTGGGTGATATATGCCATGATGATACTTTTCGTATGGAAATAAAAATCCAGAAAAGATTTCTTTAACTTCATAAAAGCGGATTTATTTCTAAGGAGATTTATGATAGAATCCGACCCATCGGTTCTCAAAGGCCTAGAATGTACGGTTTACCCAAGGTCCATGAACCCAACATTCCTTTGCGACCCATTTTATCTATGTTGGGTTCTGCACAACACGAACTTGGTAAATGGCTAGTTGACCTTCTTAAACCTGTGCTTTCTTTTTATTCGGTCCATTGTATCTCTGATTCTTTTCAATTCGTATATCAGATACAAAAATTACCTTTATCTAAAAATACCGAGTTCTTGGCTTCCTTTGACATTAATAGTCTTTATACTAATATACCTTTGGATGAAACCATTGGTATTTGTGCTGACTATCTATACCGTGGCCCCTTAAAATCTCCACAATTTCCTGAACGAATTTTTGTTGAACTAATGGAATTTTCTACTAAATCAGTCTCCTTTAGTTTCAACAACATTATGTACCGTCAAATTGATGGGATATCAATGGGTAGCCCTCTTGGTCCTTCGTTAGCCAATATTTTCGTTGGATTTTTGGAAAATTAATTATTTTCCAAAATTATTAAGCCAGCATTCTACACACGCTACGTTGATGATACTTTTGCATGTTTTCCCTCTCGGAGCGAAGCTAAACAGTTTCTTGGTCTTCTTTGCAACCTGCATCCATCTTTACAATTTACTATGGAGGTTGAAGACTGTAGCTCTCTCCCATTCCTCGACGTTCGTGTTTCTAAAGTTGGTACTACGTTTGAGACCTCTGTTTATAGAAAACCTACATTTACAGGGCTCTATCTTAATTGGTTTTCTTTTGCCCCTCAGTCTAGAAAAATAAACCTCATTAGCGCTCTTACGCATCGTGCACTTATGATTTGTTCACCAAACCGTCTTGATACGGAACTTGGTGAAATTACAACTATTTTTCTTAATAATGGATATCCCATTAATATAATAAAATCTACTATTGAACGTAAAATTACTACATTTAATAGCGGTAAACATATTGGTCCATCACGTTGTCCCATTTATCTAAAATTACCATGGTTGGGTCCTGATGGCCTTCATATTGTTAAAAGGATTTCTTCTGCTACTCAACGATGTTTTCCAGCTACTATGCTTAGAGTAGTTTACACAACTCGAACCTTTTTCTCTTCTTTTCGTAAAGATGTTTTGCCAACCATTCAAAAGAACTCTGTTGTTTATAAATTCGTTTGTCAGTGTGGAGCTGACTACGTTGGCAAAACGTCCCAAAGATTAGAAATGAGAATATCCCAACATATCCCTCGGGATATTCGACTACACCAGGTTTCGAGAGCATCCGGGCACTCCCAGGCTCATGAGTCTGCCATTGGCGATCACCTGTTGAGTATAAATAGGTGTGCCGATCAATATTCCGATGGGTGGTTTTCTGTTTTATACAGTGCTAGGTCGAACTATCATCTCAATATCATTGAGGCGTTAGTTATTAACAACTCTCGACCAAGCCTGTGTAGACAAAAGATTCTTAGACATCAGTTGCAGATATTCATTGATTTAAAACCACCTGAACAGTGAGATTTTTTTTTCTCCACTGTTCTTCCAACTGTAACCAAAATTCCCCTCTTCCCTCATTCGTTTTCTTAGTTTTTAATCTATCATTCTGACGTTTCCTCTTAGAGGGTCAGACGATAAGGCCTTAGGGAAAATTTTAATTTCACCTGCCCATTTCTTGTTTTTTTTTGGTATTTAAATTAAATTATGTTTCCTCTGAAATTTCTCCTTCCATTCTGCTGTACCAAAAATTTACTTATATATATATATATATATACATACATATACTAGTAGGCATCCGACATTGCCCGGTTGTAAAATACGTGTAAATATAATATCTTGATTAATGCAAGTTTCGTATTTATTATAATATTATATTGGATAATATATAGCAATGACTTAAAAAAATTTTAAAAATGAGCCTCGAGCGACCACCTACAATACGAACCGAAAGGTTTAGCCCACGAGTTTTTTGTCCTCTGCAGTATATGACTGGCTTATGGAAACATATTTGCTGCAAGGTAAAAAAAATTAAAACATGAACCAATAGCTACTACGTTATGCATGCATATTTGTAATGCCCTCGTTCAACCTTTACCTGGCAATTATTTTTTTCAATTTTCACACATTTGTATTAATTTTCATGGGTTAAAACTCAAATATATATTTCGCATGCGTTCGAATACCTTATATATGTAGTTTTATGTCTGTTGATAAAAAAACTGAAGGAGTATAGTGAGTAAATTTTTTAAGCAAATATATATATATATATATATATATATATATATATATATATATATACATACTTATATATGTATAGAAAGCAAAATATATATACATACTTATATATGTATAGAAAGCAAATATATATATACATAATTATATATATATATGTGTGTATATATATATATATATATATATATATATATATATATATATATATATATATATATATATATATATATATATATATATATATATATATATATATATAGAAAGAGTACATATGACTTGTTGTTTGGAATGAGCAAAAGTATATTTTTTTACGATGTGGACATAAACATGTTTCTTTATACGCCCGTTGAACTTTTCTTATTTTCCCAATAAATTTGATTCAGTTAATTTGAATATAATCGAGAGTGCATTGAAAAAAAGTTAAACGAAAACATGCACAAAAAATAAGAAACTGGGTTGTTGCTAGGTTAAAAATAAACTATCAATTATGAGATGAATAGAAAAAAAAAACAAATAAAACAAAATCAGACCAACAACCTTAGTAATATACGGCATAATCACGTTGATACACCGGTCTCCGTCAGATCATCGAAGTTAAGCAACGTTGAGCCTGCCCATTACTAAAATGGGTGACCAATTTGGGAAGTTTAGGTGCTGTACGTAGAAGGACGTCGACACCTCCCTGCAAAATGTTTCAAAGACCTAACGTCATCTCCCCTAACGGAGATATACATGCGACTGGGGACCGCTTGTAAATTTCGTACTTACATGAAACTTCCTCTTTCGTGGGAAGCCGGTTTAACCCCGAATAGGGTTGGTGCTGACTACACACACACACACACACACACACACACACACACACACACACGCGCGCGCAGTAGGTATTAAAGCCCTCTCCGTATGAGCACATGGGTGAATTCATGTGGAAGCAAAAAGATAAGACAATCTACCTATGTATGCAAGTACCATATGGCGTGAATGCATACGAACTTCTTGTTTATTTAATACTAGCAGGACCGGTTACGGGCGTTGCCTGAGGAGAACATGTATCCCACCACACCTATCATAAAGAATAAGTACGGTGGTTAGTTGTATCCACAGTTCATTATAATGTCATGCACTGCACCCCATCGTCAAAAGGAATGTACCGTGTCAATGTAAGGGCGCATTTAATATATATTTATATGTGAAGTTTATTTCTTCCAAGTAATAGCGTACTTGTTTATATTATTTTTTTTGCAAAAACAAAACGGAATTTAAAGAAAAAATGTGTTGATGAACCCGAGATCATAATTCAGTATCTGTTGTTATACTGCATCTAACCTTTTCCTACCGTGATCAGTGTAGGAGAAATAATTCAGGACTGAGGCAATTTATATATGTTCCCTATTTAGCGTGCAACGCAACTAAATTGGATCTTACGTTTGTATAGTAGTCACGTGTCAAACTGTAATTTGTAATATGTTTTATCGCTTTCGTCGCGGTCGGGGTGATAACATGATAAAAATACAGTTTCGTATTTTGTTGTTTAATGTTATAAGCATATTTTCTGTTTTGGCATAATAAATTAAAGAAGAGACAACTAATTGAGGCACGTGTTAAAGTATAAGTTTAATTAAGTTTTGAAGTCATCAGTGTCGTCGTCATGCTTAAATATAACAAATAATACACTTTCGTAGTTTGTGAATTGTATATATTTTTGATTGTACTTTTTGTGATGAGGAACCCTAATAGTAGAGTTGACCGAGTACTGGAGGAATACTTGCTGGTATAATAAGCCCCCCCCCAAAGTAAATGAAAAATATTTTATGTAAAAAAATAAGTGCGCCCATGAAAAATAAAAGCAGCATTTAACCGTTCTGGATTAGTTTTGCGTGTCAATGTATTCTAATGCTTTTAAGAGTGCGAAAAACAATAAATGCTATTGTATTTTTAATGAGAACATGGGACCGTTCTTTATGGGAATAATCAGGGCTCAGCTAATCAAAGTAATCGTAATCATCCTGGGAACATTTCATTAATAAGGTATTGTAAAATAGAAAGACAATGTTATGTATATGTGTGTAATAACCAATTAACAGCCGTCCAAATACAGTAGGGAAGGAATATATTGAATTTTCCCCGGTGTCAACTTGTAACGGTAAGAGCTCTAAATAGTGAAACATAGAAACTCTTTCTTCTGTACATGGGGCGACTGTGATAGTGTATTTCATAAGATGTAATGTAACGCTTTATTAGCAACGACAGAAATGGTGATCGTAACTACATAAGTTAGTGGCTATCAGGGTAGATATATGGGATTTTAATGTGGCATGTATTGTTGGAAGCTTACGCTACTATGATGTAGAGAAGAATTTCTGCAATTTTCTTATTATAGAGTAGATATGTTTTGTCTACTACATGGCATATTCTTTTTGTTTGTAAGGAAGGTGTATTTTAGTAAGAATCAAAATGGTTACTGAAAGAGAGTACGCATATACATATGCAGAGAAAACATGGGGAAAAGCAGTTTTGTCGGTATATAAGAGCCTACTGAAAATTTCATTAAGATGAGTATCACGCGGTGTATGTAACTAACGAGCGAACAGACGTGAGGATAAACATTAGAAAATTAACAAAAATAAAATAAAGCAAAAATACAAAATAGAAGGTAGCTAGGTTAATAATAAGCAATTAATAATCAAGAAGGATGAGAATAAAAGGACAAACACAATAAAAGAAAAAAGGAATATATTTTCAAAATGGCCGACTGATGATAGCGACAGTTTCCGATTCAATGTCGAGCAAGAAAAAGGTTAATAACGGTAATGGCCCGGATGGAAAAAATGCTTAACAGATATTTATCTCTTTACGAACTTTTCATTTGAATGCCACTCTTTACAGATGGAGGTTAATTGAACCTGCCTTTCGGGATTCTGAACTAGCTAAGCTTCGACCAGTCCTGCAGCTACTTCAGAGATTTTAATACGGAGAAAATGTTTCTGTTCAATTGCAGTTTATTATCACAAGAATTTTTATTGTAACCCGTGTGTCAACACATTAAGGATCTATTCACGCGTTTTGTCTGCCATATCATACTGCCGCTCTATCTCTCTCTTTTCATACATTCTATCTCACTCTTTTCTATATATTTTATATATATATACATATATATATATATATATACATATATATATATATATAAAGACTAGCGAGAAATGTCTAGCTCTTTTTAACATATAAATTCAGTTCCACAAGTCTCGGCTCAAACAAAAACATATTGATCAAAATAAGTGAAATCTACACACTTTTGCCAAAGCAGAACAAGTTTATTCATGCCAGTAACATAAAAATCTTGCGTTCTTGTGGCGATGAATTGTCTGGAAGCGTTTCTGATGTCATTTACGGTTTTGAAGCATTTCTCACACACACAAAGCCACACACACACATATATATATATATAATTATATACATATATACATATATATGTGTGTATATGTGTGTGTGAACTAATTACTTAGGACAGGGATCATCATGATGCCAGATCAAACATACCCGTTCCTGTGTCTCGATACATCTTCTATCAATATATGTGATCAGTTTTGTTTTCTATAATAGTCAACCATATGGGAGCCTAGTCCTGACCAGGCACACACGCAGACGTCAGCTTTATATTATAGTATATATATATATATATATATATATATATATATATATATATAAAGTTGAATGTATGTGTGTATGTGTATGTGTGTGTCTGGTCACGAATAGGCTCCTATATGGTTGGCTATTATAGAAAACCAATTCAAGCTAATGCTTCTTACTCACAAGGATATATATTTTTTAAAAATTGATAAAATAATACCTGTATAAAAAGATTTTCGAAATCCGCAAGAATTAAAATATCGTTTTAAAGCGTAATTTATAACAAGGCGTTGCGTTGATAAATACTTTTGCAGGTTTAAAAAAAAGGCTACAACCATATCTGAAGTCTCCCTCTACACTGAACATCTACATAATGCCAATGTAAATATTATATGAATGAGTTCCCTGTGCAATTTCCATTGGCCTCGCTTGTTGTAATGAATCTCTGAATGTACTTTACAATCATCTCATATCAATAAATTAAAACAGCAGCTGACCCTGAAACTAGTATTTTCCCATCTTCAAATATACTCTTAAAAGAGAATGACTGGGAAAAAGGGCAACAATATAATTCTTGCATTAGCCCGTATTCATTTAAGAATTATATTTTAACAATAACTTTCAATATATGGGGTATTAACTTTCTAAATTTAGAAAACTGTGACACCAAAGTCCGAAAGTGGACGTAAGAAATCAGAGCTACAAAGGGTGGACAATCTTACCTGCAAAACGGGGCTTGGTTGCCTAGTCTGTATTTCCAACGAAGAGCACCTTAGGCAATGAACAATAAATCTAATTCTTCTGAAAGATGAAGGAAAAGCTTGTGAGTTTTACCTCATACCACCGCACAGAACAAGTATTCCACCGTAGTCAAAATGGGCCAGGTCACTACAGGTATGTTGATTTTCATGGCCGCATATAAAAATTACTAGTTAAGTAAATTTCAATATAGGAAGTTTTTTGGTCAATCACCCAGGTTGCATTGAACGTGAACGAATTCACGATTATTTTATAATTAAACATAATATTTTTTTTTATTTTGAGTGATAAATAAGTTCAGAGTAACATGTTATTTCAGGTATAAAACTATGCTCGTATTCATAGGAGACAAATACTAAGGGGTGTATGCTTTATGACAAACTGACTGGGTTTTTTTCGACAAAACTATTTTGGTTTCTTATACATAAATAAATATGTCTGGTAAAACCGTTCGCTAAATTTCTCTCGTTGTTGGAAATCGAATACAATGTTGGTTTTAATTCATGTAAGCAAATAACCATTAGTGTACAAATCTAATGCTACGAGTATATTTATATTGTTGATTTTATTTATTATCTTATTAGCGATTTTTTAGTATTTTTCTTGTTTCCTTCCGTTCCCTGAGCGCCTTATACAAGACATAATTTATCTGCCCCTTGTTTACATTTTTCTACCACAATTTTAGGACGTATTATTTATTTATCATTTTTTTAAATCATTATCACGTGCATAAAAGAAGTACTCTATACACATGCTTAATAAATAAAATCAACGATCTAGCATTTATAGCGATAAAAATCGAGCATAAAATTTGGCAAGGCTCCATGATCTTGGGATAAAAAAAACTAGAGTATTTATCAACCGGTTACGAGTGCAATCTTTGTCAACTAATTCTAGCTATACTGACGACAAGGAAACTCCGGAACACGCATGTCTATAGATGACCTACTTTTGTGCACGTTATAATAATTTAAAAAATGTATATTTATGTGATATTCATAGTATTTTATTGAATGCACGTCAAACAACTTAACATAATAACCAATGAGTGTAATACATTCAAATATACTTAATATGGGAAACTAAATTGAGGTATTTTTCAGTCACAAATGTAAAAAAAAAATAAAATAAAATACCTATTATTATGAATTTTTTAGGGACATTATAGAAAAATACTTTTTAACACGGATGCCCGAGGAAAATTATTGCGTTTAAGCCACCACCGTTTTAGAAATCCTACCCATATTTCTAAAATGTTACGTTTAAACTTTTTAAGAAAAAATGGGATGGGAATTTAGTAATTTTCGTAATTTTATTCTTATGATATAGAAAATTGAAAAATTCAGCAATTCTCTTTATTTTCTTTTTAATAAAAATTGTGTTTTACACGTTTTAAAAGTTATATATATATATATATATATATAAAGAGAGAGATAGATAGATCGATAGATAGATAGATAGATAGATAGATAGATTGGTAAGCATGTGTATCATTTGATGATTATTTCAAGATTAATTTAGAATAAACTTGGTGCGGAAGGCTGTTGATAAAAGATAACTAAATAGATAAATAAATTACTAGATATATGATATAAATATTATTGCGGTCCTTATTGACCTGTATAAATCTTATAGATTCTGTTTAAATGCTGTTGGTTTAATAAATTATACTTACTAGTTATGTAGACTGTTTTACTGTAGTAATAAGTTTTTATTTCGGTCTCTTTTGAAAGAACACAGATTTTTGATATTTTTATGATGATTTCAAACAGCTTTTTGATTAAAGTAAATTATAGAGGGAATCTAAATAAAAATAACAATTAATAAACAGGTTAGGATAAAAAACAATTAACAAATACGTAATAACATTGGTAGAAAACAATATAAGTATTAAGCTAATTTGTGTGGCATTAATTATTACAATTACCACATGAATATTTACATTGCTGTATCCAAAAAGGATGGTAGGAACATCGTTTTTGATTGGGGGGGTGATAATATATATGTTCTTATCCCATTAAATAAAGATTGATTCATTTTTCTTGTTTAAATATGCGTAGTCACTGAACATTTATAAAGGCAGTGCAATATGCTGGGAAATATATTCGAAAATTAAGAATATCTATGTAAAATTAAGTAACTTATGTAATATATAGAAATGAGTAGGAAAATATTTATTGGAATAAGGGAGACTAAAAGGAAACATTACGTCACTTGAATATCTTTGGTTAACTCAATACGATTACAAGATCAGCGATCACCACAAAATAAAAATAAAAATCTACTACAAGATTTATTTTATGAATATAATATTAGGTTAAATAAAAAAATATTTTGTATTTTCATGTTATTAAATTTTTAGCATCGAAAAACATGACTATGTTTGTATTTTATAATTTACTAGCAAAAGTACACGTCGTTGATTGGGGTTAAAAAAGCCTACAGAAAATGGACTCTGATTTATGAAAGTATGATAGGTTATGAAATGGGAGCGTTGTAATGAGATAGCTTCGAATTTGGGGGTATCAAAACTAAAACAAAATATGATGAAAGTAAAAATAAAATAGATAAACTCCATAATTTATTATACCATACCTGTTCACACTGAAACACTTTTCACAATATTCTATTGATCTATATTAAAACACTTTGTTAAACGCTGTGACATATTTCCATTCTATGCTAGTCAGGCGCGATCGAACCCTCCATGATTTTATTATACCATATTTCTTCAAACTGAAACATAATTATCAAAACCTACTTATGTAGGTAAAAGTAGATGAAACAGAAAACAATAACTCATTACCTTTTCTAGACATACTTATTATAAAATCCAATAATAAACTATCCTTCCGAGTTCACCGCAAAACTACACACAAAAATGAGTACACACATTTCTATTCACACCATAACAATAAAATAAAAACAGGGATGATAGTTGGTTTCTTCTTACGCGCTTTCAGAATTTGCTGTCCTGAATATCTGGACGAAGAATTAAAATAACACACACACATTTTGAAAACCTTGCAATATCCGACATATTTAATATTGAATGCTAAGAGAAAAGCCACACAAGTAGTGTCCAGAATAAATAATAATAAAAAGGCATATATACCAGACCTATCTCTTATAAACAGACATCTTCTTTTACCTACACACACCAATAATACAATAATCTGTAACACACTTAACGAACAAAAGATTCCTATCGTACAAACCACATCACTTACCATGAGACATATATAAAAAAACTACGAAACATCTCCAAAACTAACCAGTTTCCAATGGATATATATATATATATATATATATATATATATATATATATATATATATATATATATATATATATATATATATATATATATATACTATTCCTTGCCAAAATTGACATCATGAATACGTTGGTGAAACCCAGCGTAAATTGGAAAAAAGGCCCAGTGAACATAAAAAAGATATAAAAAATAGCAATTCTCTAAGAGCATCATTCTCTCATTCATTGCAGCATAATAACACCTTTGACTTTAAAACAGGCAACAGTAGTTAAATTTATTTCAAATAAACCGCGCCGGAGACTTCTTAAATCTGCGCTTATCGCAAAATCAAGCACAATTAAACAACGTGCAGGTTTATATAACATAGCGCCATTAATAAGTAAACTTTATTGAAAGAACATTATTTAACTGTAGACACAGGTTAACCTTCTCACACCATTCAAACACCCCCTGTAATAATAAATATATATAATCTCAATAAATAAATTACATAACAAAAACGCTCATTTCATTTCTGTTACAAACCTATATTTGAATTTCAACAGATATATCTTTTTTCCAGTAAAAATATTAACTGCATTCATATTTTTTTAAAATTATATTAACAACTGTATGACGTCACTAAAATTTCCCTATCTTTAACAGCGCCAGCACCACCCTCCATTTAGAAGTTCCAACGTCTTTTTCCGTTGTTCCTGAAATAGAATTGCGTCACACTGTGCACGTGAAACATTTTAAGATATTTTGTGCTAGTATTCTTTTTTTGTTAACCTCCTTCATCCAGAGGAAGTCTCGAAATAAAGACGAAACGTTGATGAACACATAACACGGTTTGTTCCTTTTTATTTCTCTCTCTCTTTATATATATATATATATATATATATATATATATATATATACATATATATACTACAAAGCAAAAAATACCTACGAAAAGTTTACGTACATAATTTCGTATTTAGTTAAAAATAACGAAAATTTATTATTTAATAAGAAGTAAAGAAAAATAATATAAAATAATAATTTACAACACTGTTAAATTTGTGATAAACTTGAAAGTAAGTCGCGATTTGGCGACAGCTTCTATTTATAAGCCTATTACAATAGTTCAAATTGGTCCGTAGGTTACCACTTGTTATTTAAACTAGAAAATACTGCATTAGAAACGATGGAATTAACTGTACGTCGATAGGACAATTTACCCAGTAACAGCGAATATGGAAAAATAAAATAAAAACGCCTAATAAAAAAAAGTAACACTTCAAGAAACGGGGACTGAATGTAATCAGTTGTCTATTCTTTAACGTACAATGACTTCATCATGCCACAGCCCGAAATTTGCTCATCTTTGAACCATTGGAATACTTGTAGTTGTAAACGGAAATTAGAGGATCCATCGAAACACGCATGCGCATTAAACTTTATGTCCTCGACAGAAAGAAGACGTGGTGACGACTTTCAGCTTCTTCGTGTGCCCAGAAGTTCGTTTATTTGTTAGAGTACGCCCATGCAGACATCTGGCCTTATTATATGTAGATGTCATCCTCGTCACTTTCAACTGAATAAACTAATTGGATCCTTCAAGTCGTTGTCTACAGTCGTTTCTGTCGGTTTCTGTCATGTCCTCGAGGATTTCTTCATTTTGTGTCCGTGCCTTTTCTGCTTTTCGGTTTCGAAGTGATAGCATACAACGTTATAACAAACACAATATATTAAACTTATGAATCGTATACACGTGAAGTTACGGATATATACACAAAAATTTAGCAAATAGTAAGACATGCTGGAACGCATATATGTATTTATATAAATATATATATATATATGTATATATATATAGAGATAGATATACATATATATAATATATACGTATATATACATATATAATATATATATTCATATATATACATATATATATAATATATATATATATATATATATATATAATTGTAATATGCAATATAATTACACTGTAAATTGAAGAATTGAGATAAAGAAAAAGTGAAATATAATTGAAAAAAACATATTTCCGCGGAAATATAAACACACCTCATCCTCACACACACACACACACACACACACACACACACACACACACATATATAGCTATATATATATAGATATATATATATACATATATATAGCTATATATATTTAGTTATATATTTATAGGTATATATACGTATATACACATAGGCAAATATACATATATATTTATTATATATATATATGTATATAGTTATATATCGTTATATATAGTTAGATATTTCTTTATTCTAATTTTAATTTCAATTTTCTTTTCTAATTCTAATTTCAAGTTATATTTCTGTAAACTGTAATACGCCTCACCATCACGAAATTCTAATCATAATGTGTTTAAAGTCGTTGTTTTTATGTTACCCTCCTTTAAATGTCAATGCGTAAAGATGTTTCCCTTTATTTCACTTTCTGTGATGGAATTTATATTGCAATAAGTTTCCTTTGTTAAATTTGCTTTTTGTTTTCTTAAAGTATGGTAGCATTATCTTCTATACACCAGGCAGAACGTGTTTATCTTAATGCGGTTATTTTTCATTGAAACTACCTGTTTTAAACTTGTGTTAATTATCTGTCTATCTTTCAATCTATCTATCTATCTCCCTCTCTCTCTCTTTCTATATATATATATGTATATATATGTATGTATATATATGCATATATGTATGTATATATAATATATAAGCGTCTTTAATATATGTCGGTTGGATTGTCCATATCATCAGCATTTACTACTCCAAATGTGTTAGTCTCAACCAAACTTTTTGTTAAACAAAAGGAAAATTAGTAAGCGTATTTAATATATGTCGGTTGGACTGTGTTTACATTTGACTCGTCGTCGATTTTATTTGTTAAGTAATGTGTGAAATTGTCCACATCATCATCATTTCTACTTCAAATGTGATAGTCTTATACCAAAACGTTCTTGTAAAAATAAGAACACAATGTAAATCCGTGCCATTTTTTGTCAATCTCTTTTAATCGTGCCCATCACCATCATCATCGTCCTGATCATCGAGTATGTAAGACTTTTGGAATGTTCTTTCATGTGTATTATGTGTACGTATGTATATGCATGTGTATGTATATGCGTATTTCTGTGCTATTATGTGTGTATGTTTGCATGTGTGTGCATATGCATATGTATGTTGGCATACATCTGTATGTATGCAGGTGTTAATTTCCATGTGTGTGGGGGGAAGAGGGCTCCCGTGGGGCGTGTTGAGTGGATCCCGTCTGGGCGAAGCGAATCTGTGATTAAAAAAAAATAGCGGGAGACCAGTACCCGCCTTAAGCTGATCTGAAGTTTTACTTGTTGCTGGCTATCTTGCTCTTGCTTGTTGCTGGATATCAACATTTTGAACAGAGAGAGAGAGAGATTTAGATGTCGTACAAAGCTAAAACTTTGTAACATCATCATTGTATAGATACTCCCTCAGGCATTTGTCTATAAAAAAAGTGTTGTGGCGATAAAAAAAGTTGTGACGTGTTTACGCCTAAAATGCTGGATGCATGTAACAATTAATCTGCCATCATTATATGTATCTATGTATGTATATTTGTATGTATATTTATATATGTATGTGTGTATATTTATATATGTGCATGTGTGTTTATATGTATTTATATCTGTGTGTATATGTATGTATATGTGTATATGTGTATATATGTTTGTGTGTATCTATATACATTTATACATGTTTGTATGCATGTGTGTATATGCATATATGTTTATGTGTATGCATTCATGTGTGTATGTATATGCATGTGCATATGTGCATGTATGTGTGTATGTGTATAAATGTATATCTATGTATGTTTATGTAAAAGTAGGTAAGTGTATGGGTATATATGTGCATATGTGTACGTATATGTATATGTATGTGAAAGTATATGTGTGTATGTATTTGTATATGTGTGTGCATATGTGGATGTATATGTATGTATATGTGTGTATGCATGTGGGTATGTATATGTATGTTTGTGTATTATGCATTGTGCATGTATATGGGTATATATGAACGTATGCTTATAGATATGTATATATGTATGTATGCATGTATATATTTATGTGTATGTATACATATGACCGTAGTGTGTATGTATATATATGTGTGCGTAATGTGTATTGTGTATGCATGCATGTATATATGTGTGTGATATGTGTGCATATGTATGTGTGCGTGTATATATATATATATATATATATATATATATATATATATATATATATATATATATATATATATAATGTATGTATACAAATGACCGCCTTTAGTGTCATGTCTGCTTGAGCATGTGAATTCGCCGGCAGGATTATATGTCATTTTCGGGATCATGAACTTTTAGTGTCCGAGGGAGTGGCACTCGTCTGACAAGACGTTGCAATCATATATATATATATATATATATATATATATATATATATATATATATATATATATATCACTATTTCTCGTAAACACCAGTGTGCGTTTTCTATACTGAACAAATCTCATTTCGACGCGAATACTCTATGGTTCATGTTTTACTTGTACGGAAACTTATCCTCAATCATGTTGTCCTGACAAACCCTCATAAAGAAGGATCTAAAACAGTTGAGAGTAGTGTCCTATAGCATTCAATTTCTTTCCAGTACGCATCCAATTCTATACTCTACAACGTTCTAGTCAACACAACATATAAGACTTGTTATTTTATAGACATGCATAGAATGTTATGAACATTCTGGCTATTGTCTTCTATGTATATTTTGATGCATAAATGTTCTTTAGTTATTATTATTATTATTAATATTATTATTATTATACTAGCAGGACCCGTTAATCAGCGTTGCCCGGTGGAAGCATGCCCTTTCCTCCTCCTCGTAAAAAATTGAAGTACGGCCGTTGGTGGTATTGCCCAACCCCCCAACCCTCAACGTCCTCATGTAAAAAAAGGCTTTGGAATAGACGCTGCCAACATCCGCATTGTAATAATGGCTTTCGGAATGGAAAACTCAACGCTATAACTGTTAAGAATGGATTTCGGAATAGGAACCCCATTTTGGGGGGGGGCTGGTTCTTGAAATATGTGCCCTAAATTTAATCTTGGTAATCGCTTCTATGATCCCCACGCGCAAATACTATGCACCAACCTTGAAATGTTTGGTGTGATCTGTCGGTGGGAAAAATGTAAATGTAAGGAACTAATATATATTTTTGTTACCGTGCTGAAATAGTAATATTATTTTTTTGAAAGCTATTCTGAATATGTTAGGGGAGGGTGCTATGTAAGTAATTTGTGCTTCCACCTTAAAATTTAAAAATCACATGATTACATGTTCAATAATAACTTTATTAAATTTCTCCTGTATAGATGTTGTGAAGCATTTATAATATATAAAAATTGTTCATGTCCAAATGTAGTAAAAACTGATGTGTAAACCATGCACGTTATACGTATTGACCTTTAAGGTTCCCTTTTATTTATAGGATGTGCGTCAGTCAAGACAAAACAGTAAAAAAAAAACAGAAACAAAAAAAGCAAAAGGGGAAGTCGGTAACTCGATTGTCCAAATCATTCTATTAAATATTAACATTTTTTAAAACACAAACAGGCCAGAAATACGTAGGCAAATCAAAATTTATATTTTTTAAAAATAATTTCCGAACTGTAGTTTCTATAAAATAACTTTGTGCTTAATCACCTTGATTTAATTCAACGGTACTTTTTACAAACAATATTTTAAAAAAGTGGTATTGCTTAATATTCAAAACAGACATACTTGTGTAATTGATAATGCAGTATTTTTTAAACGAAAATAGGTCACAAATAATGTAAGTAAACGATAACATTTATTAATTCGAAAAAATACTTATTTGAGGACAATGTAAATGCTCTCTTTTTTTAACGCAATCATGTCACTAATTACGTAGGTAAACGATAATTTATTTTTTAATAATTTCGCAACTGTATTTTCAAGAAAATAATATTCTGCTTAAAACGCAAATATGTCCCAGAGATCGTAGGTAAACGAAAATACTTCTTTTTTTAAAAAAAATAATTTCGTAACTATATTTTCTATTAAATAATTTTGTGCGCGTGGTCGTTTTTGCAGAAAATAGTCACAATAATAATAATAATGGTAAAAACATATTCGAAAAACTACTTATTTACGAACAATTGCAATGCGGTATTTGTTGTTAGCATACTATTCCCAATTTACAAGTATAAAAAATTATTTTTTATAAAGTATAAAGTTCTGTGTTATTGAGATTGTCGCACTGACTTCCTCATCTTGGTTGTTATAGTCACAACGTTTAGGCCTTTTTGCCCTCCGGTCTTCACCAGGTGTTTAGTATCGAACTGAGGAACCGTTTGTTAGGAGTCTCGAACCAAACCCGTTATTATTATTACGGGGGTTCCGTACTCGGACTCCAGCTAGGCTCTGAAGGCCGGAGGGCAAAACGGCAGAAACGTTGTAACTATAACGAACAAGATGAGGAAGTTAGTCCGACAATCTCAATGAATGAAACACCTCATCTCAAAAATAGAGACAATTACCGAAGTTTTATGTGTAGTGTTTAAAAGCAAAGAAAATGTTCTGTCTAAAGTAAATAAAGTGTGTTATCTTTTTACAAAAAGGGGCGTATCTCTCTCTCTCTCTCTCTCTGTCTCTCTCTCTGTCTCTGTCTCTCTCTGTCTCCCCTGTATCTCTTTTTTTCAGAAAGGTGTATCACTTTGTCGTTCTCTCAGTCTCTTTCTCGCACTCTTTCTCTATCTGTGTAGATCTCTCTGTCTCTCTCGCTCTCTGCCTCTCTCTTTCTCTCTCTCTCTCTCTTTGTCTACCTATAAGTATTGCTTACGCTTTCTGTTTATCTTTATGTGTCCGTGTGTATTTGTTTACAAAATCTATCGTTCGGCCTATAGTATGGCAAACCTCGACTATCGTGATTACGTCTTTGTTTATTAAAAAAAACAAAAAAACAATGATTTTAATTGACAACAGTAGAAGAAGTTAAGTAATATTGCGGGGAAAATAAAAATGTAACAGAAAAGAAACCGTAACAGCAGTGTTCGTTTATTCGGTAAGGTATGTATTCTCGAATAAGCTGGACGAAGGGTGGAAACCAATGAGAAGTAATGGAAACGTGTAAGGGAGTAATTAGTATTTTGTGTAAGGAAAACGGGAAGTAAATTCTTGTATAGGAGTTTAAAATCCAGTAAAAAAGGGTGACAGGAAAACATAGTAAGAGCGTGTATATATTTTCCGAGTGTACACTGGGGACAGGAAGATTACTAGAGATAGAGAGGGAAAAGAAGAACAACTTTCTCTCTAGATAATGGCGATCGTCATGCTGCCTTTTCTAGAATGCAGTATAGGGTTTTAATCTAACGAATAAATGTGTCTATAACGGCGGTCTACACTTAAATAAGATGGCTGATAATAGATAAGACATAATACATTTATTTGTGACATTTGTTCTTGCAAACCTTATTATTATTATTATTATTATTATTATTATTATTATTATTATTATTATTATTATTATTATTATTAATGTTATTATTATTATTATTATTGTTATTATTATTATTATTATTATTATTATTATTATTATTATAGGCTCACAAGGAGCTTTTACTCAGGTCGTCAAAAGTGTTATCCTTCAAAACAACCTGTGGTATCCCCTAAAAGCTGTATCGCAACATGCCCACAACACAATTCAAGTACTCTCCAAACTTTTCGAAAATATTTGCAAATAAATTTGCGTTATCGCAACTGCCGCTTGCCAGTGAGTTTCCGCTAGAAGTCGCTGGAATTTGAGTGGCATTAAGTCTGCCCAAGAGCCCAGTTCTCTTCCTGCTTGTAAAGTGGAGGTCTGGTCAGTGTTCTGTCCTCGGTGTTTCTTTTCCCTTAACCATTCTCAGCTATTTGCTATCACTCTTTAGGGGGGTGAAGCAATGGGTGGGGTGAGAAACGGATATACAACTTAGAGACATTAGATTTCATGTCACACTTCTTCATGTTTGGCTCTGCAGAAGTTTATTTGGCCCGCTCATGTGGCCCATGAGTTTTCGTCTCCACATTCTAAGGGTATTATTATTAGTAGTAGTATTAGTATTAGTAGTATTAGTAGTAGTAGTAGTAGTAGTAGTAGTAGTAGCAGTAGTAGTAGTAGTAGTAGCAGCAATAGTAGTAGTATCGTGTTTGAACTCTCATTTTCTTCTGGTGATTAATTTTTATTTGATTTATTTTTAGCGAATGAAAAAATCTGCTAGTATTTTATTTGGTTTGAGAATAATATTAAGAAACGGCACTCGTTACATCCACCTACGTTTTGCTAAAGAAGCAGCGTTAGGATGGAAATATATTTCCGTTCAAAATGTAAAATTAATTAAATTCGATCATTATTTTTAGATTGTGAATGTTGCTATTATACCTAGTGTCTTTGGATTTATATATGTGCCAATATATAATGATTTCTTATTTAAACATTCCTTTTTTACTTTTTGGATTTTACATTTTTATTCATTGTTTTAATTTTATTATTATTATTATCATTATTATTTTTATTATTATTATTAGTATTACCATTAATGTTATTATTATTATTATTATTATTATTATTATTATTATTATTATTGGCTCACAAGGAGCTTTCACACAGGTCCTCTAAGATCTTTCCCTGAAAACAGCCTGTGATGTTCCTTGGAAGCTGAGTGACAACAAGCCTCCCCAGTTTCCCAGTGCTCTCCACCTCTTTCTATAACATTTGCAAATAAATTTGCATTATCGCAACAGCTGCTTGCCATTGATTTCTCGTTGGCAGCAGCTATTGGTATTTGCTGGGAGTGTAGTGGCAATAAGCCTCCCCAAGGTCCCGTTCTCTTTGCACATATTCGCCCGAGGTGTCAGTACATCGGTATTTCCTTCTTCCTTTGCTCTGCTTGGTTATTTGGTCTCGCTTTTTTTTTGAGGGGGGATGTGATGTTGTAATAGCGCTAGGGTTGGGTTAGAAAACTTATAAATATGTGGTTTCAGTGTTCTTGGTTCTATGTAGTGTTTCATGTTTTGCCTTTGCAACAGTTTGTCTGGCCCGCGCTTGTTGCTCCTGTGTGTTAGTTTCCACTTTCAAGAGGGTTCCTTATGTTTCAGCTGTTTTATGATTGTTTTCGCTGTATTTTACCAGCCATTCGTTTGATTTCAATTTCTCCCATTATTTTTTCAAAGTTTTTGGGGTTGTTCCTAGTGCTCCTACTATTATAAGTATTATTTTGTTTTTCTTTAGCTTCCATTTCCCGTTCAGCTCTTTGCCTAGCTCTGTGTATTTGCACCGTTTCTTTTCTTTGATATTCACCATGTGGTCAGCTGAAAGAGCAAAGTCTACGATTTGACAGGATTTCTCTTTCTTGTTAATTATTACGATATCCGGTCTTCTTCCTTGGATAGATTTATCAGGTTGTATGTCCATGTTACATAGGATTTTGTGATTCTCGTTTTCAAGTACTGTTGCCGGCTTATGTTTGTACCACTTGTCCGTGCGTTCGAGATGCAATGTTTGCATCATTCCCTGTGTACTACCCTTCCAAATTGGCCGTGTCTGTTGGTGTATTCCTTTTGGGTCAGTTTGCTGCATTCACTTATTATATGGTTTATTGCCTCCTCTCTTCGTCAATAGAGTCTTGGTGTTGTGTTTTCTGGTGTTTTGTGCATCTTTGCTTTGATGTGGTTGGTTCTTATCGAGGTATCTTGATCTGCAGTTATTAGGGATTCCGTTTCACGTCTTATGTGCCCTTTTCGCATCCATGCCCAATGTTTTCATTATTTTAATATTTTGACATCCTTATGAATCTTCCGTTTACTGGTTTCTCTTCCCACATTTCTTTCCTTGTCTCTCTGTTTTCTGTTTTATTAATTTTTTTCCGCTGCTATGAATATTCTTTCAGTGTTTTGCATTAAGTATTTTTCTAGTTCTTTTTTGCTGTCATTCACACATTCTTCTATATTGGCCAATCCTCACCCGACGTAGTTCCTTTTTACGTAGAGTTTGCCAACATCGTCCCTCGGATGTAATGCCTTGTATATGTTCATAATATTCCTGGTCTTCTGATCGAGTTGTCTCAGTCCCCCACTCTATGACCGGTCCAGAATATCTTACTAGTGGTACTGCCCATATATTTATGCCGTTTATCAGTTTTCTGCTATATAATTTGGTTTCGAGAATTTTCTTTTTCTCCTGAGGTATTCCTTTCCAATTCTCTCTTCCATTTCTGTTGCATTGATGGTGTCTGCTTCCAGTACCCTTACGTATTTATAGGCGTCTTGTATCCCTTATGTCCTCATCTTCGTTTGCTTGGTTAGTTCCACGCCTTCTGTCATGTCTAGTTTTCCCTTTCTATAACTAGTAGTGCGCAATTTTCCATACCAAACTCCATTTGAATATCCTGCTTGAAGATGCTGGTGGTATTTATTAATGTCTCTAGCTCATTTCTGGTCCTTGCGAAGAGTTTCAGATTGGCCATGTACATCAGGTAGTTCATTGTGTTCTCCGTGTTAGAGAACTTTTATCTGTGTATATAATTCAGGGGCATCATGCCTATGATGAACAGTATTGGTGATAATGAAACCCCATTGGAAGATACCTCTGTATGTTGATTTCTATGTGTTGTCAGTTCAAATCTCCATGTTCTCATCGCATTTTCAATCACGTTGATGATCCTGCTTGGTATGTTATACATTTTTTAGCATTCTATTATCCATGCTTGAGGGATCGTGCTGTACTTCTTTTTGTAGTCGATCCATGCCATGGCTAAGTTTTTTCTTCTTCTTTTCACCTCCTTTAAGTACTTTTGATCTATATATTGCAGATCATGTGCTGCTATCCTTCCTTTCTGGCATCCTTTCTGTTCCTCGGGAGAAGTGCCCGAGTATTCAGACTGTGGTAGATTTGCCCCTGAGTTGTGCTGTCAATATTTCCCACATAGTGGGTAAGCACGTGATATGCCTATAGTTGCTGGGGGCGGTGTATTTCTCTGTACCCTTCTGTGCCATTGTGGTTCTGATTTTTGTCATCCAATCTGGCAGGCTTGCTTCCTGTATACATGTTTTCATGTTTTGAGATAGTCTTTCGTGTAGTTGTGACTTTTTTGAACCAGTATGCATGTATCGCATCGTTTCTTGGTGCTTCTCAGTTTGCCATTTTTCCTATGGTTTTCTTTACAGTTTCTTTGCAGATTTACTGATTTCATTCACTGTTTCCTCTTCGATTTTTTGTAACTCTTTTTCATGTCTTTAAGCCATTCGGAATTTCTATTGTAGTCTTGTCGTTTTCCCCATATCTTACCCCAATAGAGTTTTGTTTCTATTGGGTTTGGTCGTTCTATTTTTTTTTTGTTGTTTTTCCTCTTTTACGTTTTGGTAGAATCGGAATTTTACAAGTTATTATGTGAAACAATATTTAATCAGTAGATGTGTTGTCAAAGAAAAGTTACTGGATTCTGCTCTTGTTTTTGTAAACATGTATTTTAATTTATGGACGTATTTAAAAAATGAACTAAAATAAACGGCGTTTATGATGACTCGGTCGATTTTATGTCCGTAACTTCCTTTGTCATTCACACTTTAGATGACTGTAAAATTGAGGTACCCAATTATAACTGTACTGCAATTAATAGCATTGTTTGGTAAAATACTGGTGAATTATGTTTGGTTCAATTAGTTCTGCATGATTAAATTCAACGATGCCTCTATGCCTCTGATGCACGCCCATAAAAGTAGTTGAATTCTTAGAGTTTCAACAGTGAATATCTGCAACAAATGGATAACACTTTCAGGGCATTAATTTGTTAGATCTATCATCAGAACAGTGCCATTTGTAATCACTCTCATATATTCGGGCGGATTAAAATTTGAAGCATTACATTTCGAACATCTATATTACATGTTTATTAGAAATACTAAAATATGTACATTACATAGTCTTTTATCGCTGTGTACTTTTAAATATTATGTAATATATAACCGTGTCACCTAAAAATAGAATCAAAATCGGTAATATGGCTTTACTGCTTTCGATAGTGCTTTAATAACGTAACGATGTCTCACAGTCCAATCTTAAAAGTTTTTAAAACAAGCGAATATTTCCCCCCGCAATTTTCTGCTTATCCTTGTCATCCAACAGATACAAAAAGCAAAGATACTTTCCATAACTTGCCAGAAGAGAAAATTGAACGTATTGAATATATTTAAATCTACGTATTATTTAGTCTTATTAAGGCAGTTCATCAAAAATTCGTTTTACATTTTAGTGGCCTTTTTTTTTTGTAGTATGTCAAATAGGAATGCATGCATATTTATTACCGTAATGTAAGTATACATATTAAAAACTCGTTTCAGCGAATCCGTTTGTTGTTTCGATCGATGGATACATCTATATATGTATACGCTTAATCACATTGACCGTTATGATCCTGAACATTAAAAAAATGAAAACAGAAAATCGCACAAAGCGTTATTATGCCGAATTTCCTTAGAAATAAAAGAAATAGTCGAAAATGCCCAATAAGCAATTTTTTTCAAATAGATAAATTAGTTATCGACAGTAAGTGCCTAATAAATATTATTAAACTAAAATAAATTATACCAGCTATTACCAAGAAAAATGTTATTTTGCATTTTCCTTAGGAAACAAGATTTTGTTTCTTTTCGTCCGGATCCCAAGTGATTGGTTAGGAAAACTGATTAATTCTTAACATTTTAGTAAGTTAATGGCAAAGAAGATATAAAAAGAAAATTGTAGAATTGATTTGAGAAGACATATCTAGACAAAATTACTTTCGAAATATATTTCTTAGAGCTGTCAAATATAAGCTAGCATGTAAATTACTTTAACTCAATGATACTTATCATGATGGTAATGATGATGATGACATTGCTAGATTCTGCAAAACTCAGGTGATTATGTAAAAAAGCTAGGCATGCATTATCTGAATGCGATGAAGTAATAATCAGCAAGTTGAGAACATTTCGGAGATTAATTCGGATTAAAAAAGTGGAAGTTCTCCCAAAATGGAAAAGACGAGATTAGAAAAGATACGCGGGAAATCTCACGAGAAATCACATGAATTTGTATTAACAATAGGCAAAAAAGATACGCGGATCCGTCCAGCATTCATCACATCGTTCGAAGTATACAAATGAATTTGTATATTAGACTTTTACTTTGTATATCGATCCGCCAGTTTTTAATAATGCTATATTTATCTGATAACGGTTCGTCACGCTGGATGTATGAATAAATAGGGTATACTTGGTTCTAATCCCGTTATTTCCACAGAAACTTTTTCGGAAGTGGTGAAGGTTATAAATAAGGCTAGTTTATCGAACAGCGGGGATAACTTCCGAAAATATCGTTTAAAAACGACCTTTCCCTTTAGAAAAGTGCCTAGTTACGGGTGAAAGAGGTAATGTTTTTCGCCAGTTTCTCGTCCGAAGGGTCAGACTTCAAAACGATAACATTCTCTAGAAAATTCGTCGCCTCTTCGAAAGTTTTAGGCAAACATACAAACATAAATACATACATTTAAACAAAGAGGTGAGTATTATATTATGGATTAAAATCATTCGATTATAGCATTTATTCTTATGCATATCCTGTTCCTATCGTAGCTTCCTAACCAGGACAAACTAACAGCTATACAGATTCGTAATCTTGTTGTCTGTTATGATGAAACGCATTGGGAAGTTGAAACCGATCAACGCAGGAACACATCAACTATTGTAAAAATAATCTAGATTCTGCGCATAGTATTTTAAATAGCTCTACTTCATGAATTACTCACGTTATTGAGATGCGTGATAGACTAACTAATTAAGGTATACACAAATTAGATTAAATCATTTAACAATTTACTAAGACCAATATTCGGTCAGGAACATAAAAAAAAAGATAGGCAAAGATTTCCTGCTATCAAAGACCTAAGAGTTGATAATATGAAAATTCGATGATGAACAATCTTCGTTTATTTCCATATATGTCTAATGTAAACCAACTAATTAAAAATATATAATGCCCAAAACAAGGCAAATCATCTAGTCAAACAGAGGATGCATCGTTCGTCTCAATGATAACTTTGCGCAGTAAAATACATTGCTAGATGAAAATCCAGTTTGCTTCGCTCCAAATTTAATAAAACATGTGTGTTTAGATTTAAAGCCACTTTTGCGAACATAAGATGAATAAGATTGTACGAAAGTTTTATTTGTGGTTGAAAGACTTAGGTCTATTGAAAACCTATATTTTTTTTAAATCTATGATTTTACAGAATCTATATAATCTCCGCTTACAATGATTTTAATCATATCGACTTTTTGTTTAGGTGATAGTTGTAAAAACACCAAACCTACCACCTTCAACTCCATTAACAACATGATTGATCAGGATACTTATGTTCAGATGTCTCTTGAATACATACACAATGTATTTCATATTCAAGAAGCACAAATAGGCCGTTGCTGCTTGTAGAAGAGCGGTTTTATCGAGTAAGATATATTCGGCACAAATCATCCGATATACGAATTTTAATTTTGAGAATAATTAACAAAAGATGTCTTTATTTTAGATTTTATTGGGTAAACAACATGATATAAAACCTATCATTGTCCTTAAAGTTTCGTGTACCAACTAGAATCTGATGTTAGTAGCAAGATGTTTATCGTGTTAAGGAGGATGCAGTAATGATAATAATAATGATGATTATGATAATGACTACGGCCACCACCTCTACTAGCATCACCGCGAGCCTTATGAGGATGACAGCGATGACGAGGATGATTAGGATGATGATGAACATTCCCATCATCATCATGAAAATAAGGATGAGGAACATGGTGATTATTATGATAACGGGAACCATGATGCTGAACATATAAGAATAATCACATATGAGCATAAAGCAGCATATACGCAAGCTTTCATTAATTTATCTATAACATGACAATTAGAAAATCAGGAAAATAAAATTATAGGCAAATTTCATCAATAAATATTTTCTGTTATGTACAGCTTTAGCGGATTTTCATGTCTGTCCAGTGTTGTGTAATTAGTATTAAGATATTTGTTTGCAATTTTTACAAAGAGTTTATCACTAGAAAAAAAAAGCATATATTGGAAATATCGAAAGAGGATAAACACTTGAAGGAAAGTTGTTCACATAGTGATACAATGCAAGCTAAAAATGTTAATCAAGTTGTGACAAGTGACTGGGGGGGAGAAGCTGAGGTATAAAGAATAAATGATAGTTTTCGGACATATTTGAGAAGTTATTTTAAGACAATTTAGGACAGTCTTGTTTTGGAAACACTGGGGGTGATCTCCCGAGGATTTGAGCCAATTGGTAAATTTGTCGAAGTAGCTATTTGAGTCGCTTATCATTCTATGTTCCCTGCTTGGAGAGCAGCTTATTTTTTCAGCATAATAAGCGGCTTTCAAAGAAAATCGCAATCCAAACAGTAATACATTAAACCTTCTGTTATTGAACCATTTCGATTCGTCGATTATCCTCACGTGTTTATTGTTCAAGCCTGAAATTAACCTGTTGAACTCAAGAAATTGTTTGTCTAACTTAGTTATATGCATAGATTTCAAACGGAAATTTTTATTCTATTCAGGGATTTAAGTGATCCCATTTTGCCAGCGCCGACTGGTGAGAACTCTTATGTAATTACCACTTGATTTCTTCTGCACTTAAAATTTGACCTGCAACAACAAGAATAGTTTAACTTAAAATAAAATTTTACCAAAACATATTCTTTTATGATAAGGTATTTATTGAATACTATATAGTACCTAGCATATTGTAATAATTTCAAAAATTAAAAACATTAGTTATGTGACATTAACTAGAATCGAAACCAAAAATGAGCTCCAGCAGCGTTTCTTATCGGTTGAGTTAAATACAGATACACAAGAAATAATTTAAATTAACCACAAAAAGCTATGAATTAATTTGCGCAATCGCCAAAGAAATAGAATTATGTTGACAAGTTGAAATGAGCATGTTGTATTTCAACTTGAAGACATATTTCTGTAAGCGTGATTTATCCATACAAACAGATTTTTCTCGCTGTAAACAATCTTTGGTGTACGATTAGTGTGCTCTGTTTAGTTTAGTGTTTATATGGCCAGTAGTTTAAGAGGTTATCGATTATATATTTTCACTCAAACGCATATATATATATATATACATATATATATATATATATATATATACACACATATATACATTTGAAACCACACAAAAAATTTTTTTATCATTCATTAAAAAAACATATAGTCAGTAAGTCATTTAATCACCTGCAATCACTGCATCAACTCTCAAATTTACTATAATACCAATTTTTTTTTTTTATATTTTTTATATTTTTCAAGGGATCATCAGTTGTTTACCATGAAACACTGTATATATATATATATATATATATATATATATATATATATATATATATATATACTCCTTAATTGTATATATTATATCAATGAGTATTCCTCATTACTGTAACCACATATTTATTGGGGCACCATGAATAAAAAAAGTTTTACAACACGTCTGCCATCAACAGTAGAACAATGATTTTCAATCACATTGTGTCATTCCCTATATGACATGTTATACGCGTCAATATAATTCATATGAACACATATTCTGATTTTATCAGTTAAAACGTTTGTGCATTCAATAAAAAAATCCATAATATATATTTGATACTTATATCTCGTGTCTTGCTAAACTTCCTTCGGTATACAACTTAATTTAGCCTGATTATCGAAGCGGTAAACCTTGGTAACACTTAATAATGAAAAACACAGTAACTCTTATGCCTGACATCTTTATCAATCAACAAATTAGTGCCCGGCTCTTACGTAATTCTTCCGTCAATAACCAGTTATTGAAATTGCAAAAGAAAAAAAAATCATCGGCCCCTTCAACATCTAACTTGGGGAATAGTGCTCTAGGCTCCTGTATTACAAAAAAGTATTCTGCCAACCAGTCATCTATATTTACAATTGGTTATTAAGGCGAAAACTATTGTGTCTGCTTCATTGTAAACTGTCCATCGGACTCGTGTTAGAACAATGCAGCCGGATTCAGAATTAGATCAGGAAGGATGTTTCATTAATAACTCATAAGATTAATAACGCACAGTATGGAATAAGTTCATTGAAATGCGTTTCTTGCTTCAGGATGATCAGTAAGCGACGAATACTTGAAACAATTCTATTTTAGAGGATGGATTCAGAATAATGCATTCTTGTGAGTATATTGAATAAATAAATTGATTTTTCGAGTGAAGTAAGGTTCGTGTTTTTCACCTATATTTATCATCGACAGTTGAGATATAATTTCGGACCGGGCAGGATGCAGTAATAATATCACAGGTCTTTTTGCGAGATAAGTATATTTGGTAATAATATCCACGTCTCTTTCTGCAAGATAAGTATATTTGGCCTGTAAGTATATGACATGTAAGTATACGGCATGTAAGTATATGATATGTAAGTATATGGCATGCAAGTATATGGCCTGTAAGTATATGATATGTAAGTATATGATATGTAAGTATATGACATGTAAGTATATGACATGTAAGTATATGACATGTAAGTATATGATATGTAAGTATATGGTATGTAAGTATATGACATGTAAGTATATGGCATGTAAGTATATGATAATTAAGTATATGGCATGTAAGTATATGACATGTAAGTATATGACATGTAAGTGTATGGCATGTAAGTATATGGCATGTAAGTGTATGACATGTAAGTATATGGCATGTTAACCAGCTTATCTTTATGCATCTCCATGTCTCTCTCAGTTTTTGGTTCATCCGTATGTTCTTAAAAAATGTTAATCGTGATTTTTTTAAAGGCATCACACGCACTTTGTATAGACTTATAAAGCAGAAATCTGCAACTAATTGTTTCAACCGGTCATTGTCTGTTGTGCACTTGATCAAAAAGAGTACAAACATCGCCATGACAAAGGGGCTTCAAAGCTAGATTGGAGTTCGTGCCAAAAGTTAAGTGACGTATAATGATTCCAACATCATCCAGAAGTGATAGTGAAAACTTCTCTAGAAATTTTAGATTCTCCGGGACTTCCTGAGTCAGTGTGAAAGAGAGACAGCTTACAGGAACCGGAAATTTAGTTGTGATGTAAAAAGACCAATGACTGCCAAATTATTGATGTGGCTTGCCAAAACGACATCAACTTAGCAGGCAAGCAGAACGAGAACAACAGAACTATGAGAAACGGAAGTTGAAGATTGCTAGGCTGTTGAATAAGAAAACACCCATTGTTCCAATCATCATAGGTTCGCTTAGCTCAATTCTGTATGATTTTATGTAAAAGGTCAACTCCTTGGAAATCAAGTACATCATCACCTAACTACAGAAGTTAGGTCCGTTTACCACATCAGACATGCTACGCCAAGTGTTTTCCATATAATTTACTTTTTGACTACGCTCACTAGCTTTAGTGTAAAAGCCCGCTCCTGGGTGAAAAACTGTGTAAAACATCACATCACTAAGATATAAACGAACATAACCATAATAAGTTTATTAACTGTTTAGGGTAATTGGCATTGCACTAAACAGTAATCAAGGGTTGACAAACATGGACAGATTTTAAGGAGATAAATTAGTAATCAGACTCCCTCCTCCAACTTGATGAATGCAGAGAGGCTTATCGCCTAGTAAATTCCAGTGATAGAGAAGCGAGAAGTAAAGAAAAAGCAACTGTTGGAATAATTAAAATGTATTCCTTAAGGTTATAGACAAACGTGTAAGATTACACAAATCTAGAGCAATCTGTCTCCAGTTTACTGGGCGTTTCTAATGAGCAATCCCTTTTGGTGATCTGTTTTTGACCGCCTAGTAAGTAACAATAACAGAAGAATTGGATGAAGAATTTGAATTACAATAGCAATACGTATTATGACGGTAAGCTAAGTGTTTATCTATGCCCTCCTTGTGAAAAAGAATAAAAGATCCTTAAGTTTTCTTTACTGAACATGCTATTTTGTCATTGAATAATACAGTAACGTAAACCCAACCTATAAAACCATAGATTATCTTAAATAAATAATGTTTACACATATAACATCGTGTTGGCATTTATTAGTTATCTTTATTTTAGAAAAGAGTACAATAGTATCTGGTCTGCAATCGCGATCAGTTCTTAGGTAAACCCTACAAGGTGTTTAACGAATTTTGTCATGATGTAGCTTGTCAGACTTTAACTTCCGCTTGGACGATCAGTGTAACACATATTTGTTCACCATCGCATTACCTTCTCAGCAACGTACAAATATGAACCGGATGGAGCATATATTTTCTAGCATCACACAAAATTATATATATTCTTAAGCTATTACAAGGAAGCAAATCTCTTGAAATATGTACTGGATTATCTTGCTCACTTTCTCTTTCTCTTTCTTTCATTCATTTCCTTTCTCTCACTCTTTCTTTCTCTCTCTCTCTCTCTCTCTCTCTCTCTATATATATATATATATATATATATATATGCATATCTTAGAGAGATACCAACTCCACAGCTATATATATATATATATATATATATATATATATATATATATATATATATATATATATATATATATAAATGAACGTATCTCTGTGTCTGTGAGCCTGTGTGTCTGTCTGTGCGTCTGTCTACATTTCTCTACGAAATAACTCTGTCAATTTTAAGTCCACAGACTCGAAATCTAGTATGCAGGTTACTGAGGGTTGAGAAAATCTATGTAGTCGGTTTTCGGCTAGAAATTTGGCCACTAAAGGGGTCAATGTTCAACGAATTGACCTTTGAGAACTCTATTAAACCCCTCCGAGAATTTGGGGTGTAAATACTTAAAATTGTGAATATAGGTTCCTTGGACATGGCTTCAACTTACTATCTTGTTTGAGTCCAAAACAATAAATGTTAAGGTGTCATAATAGGGCTCAAATTTTAAAAGATATTGACCGTTTTTTGGCTTGTTTTTTTTTTCTCAGTATACACTTCCGAACACCCGGGCAACGCCGGACCCACATGCTAGTATATATATATATATATATATATATATATATATATATATATATATATGTATGTATAGCTGTGCAGTTGGTAACTCTCTAAGATTTTCAAATATATATGAACGTTAAGTTATATATTCTGTATGATGACAATGCAAGTGGTCACGAATATATATGTATTTCTTTAGGGTATTGATTTTTAGTGGTCTCTTCAACAGGGCTGTCGGACAGATTTTTGTTTAAAGTTAAAATATATAATTTCGATTTTAATGAACATTCAACCATGTCACAAGATAATAATTTAGTATCATTTAATGTATTCAAATATATAAGTATTTCTTTTGGATATTGATTTTAAAGTGTCTCTTCAATATGTAATTTCGAATTTAATAAACATTCATCCATGTGCATAAGATAGTAATTCAGTATGTTTTCCAAATTCCAACTTCTTTTTCCAACAATATGAGGCGAAATTAGGAACAAAAGAAAAAAGAAATTATAATATAATAAGAATTGTTAATAATAAAATATAATAATAATATATACAGTTCCATTTTAATCAAGAGAAATATCGGACAATCCTGCTAGCATATGATGAAACAGACAGACAATAAATAATATATAAAGTAAAACATTATGGAATGTCACGTTGTTTTATAATTATTGTGTTCCTACTTCGACTGCTTTTCTGAATAATAAATTACTGACATCAACTGTAGGGTCATCATTTCATAGCTGTTTTATCATGGGGAAATTTACATTCAAGTTAACTCTGTTTGTCTACTTGTGCAACTGTCTAGTATCGGTTTATTTAAATCAAATATATTAGATTGTATACATCAGTACCACTGACTTCTTTTCCAATAATAGGCTCTAATTCCCCCCTAAAAATTGCTTATTACATTCCAATAACATATATTTCATAAAGACAGAGTCTATATAATTCAAGAACTATTAAAGATTTTCCCCTTGATTTCAATCTGAATATTTCAAATGTACGAGATACGTTCCAAAATGAATAATTCCTAATTTTATCCATACCGAATAAGCTAGAAGGGATTGTAGATTACATTTATATGCTGAGTGAGCTTCTGCATTCAGGAAATGTAACAGATATTATCGGTATGATACATGAGACAGCACCCGCTGATATGGGCGTGCGACAAAAGCAGAGATGCCTTATTAAATTTCTTCATGCAAAAAAAACCCACAAAAAACAACAAAAAACAAGAATTAATGAATTAAAATTCGGCAGCACCCATTGAGTGTTTACGAAGCTGAGAAAGTTAATGCCAGAAAAGTTAGGGAGATGTGTTCGTCGATTTCATGGTGGCTACGGGCATAATTCAAAAGTTCGCTCTGCAATTTTACGATTGAGGTATTGCTCGCTTGAAACGTGCATTGGGAATTATATTGACTATATAAAAATTTAATGTTGAACTATAAAAACTCGCTTGCTTTAATGGTAATATTCATTTTTTAGACCTTTTTTGTTTTTGTCTTTACACAGGAATCACCACATATCAAGGCGAGATACCACTCGCGGATAATAGATAAGTGGTATAGATTAGTCAATGTAATTATAGCGTAGTAAATGTTAGTTGGAATTTTGTAAATTGGATTACTTATGGAAACGGTTCACCAAGAATTTGTTTGCATTGTACTTGAAGACAATCAGATTGTAGTGAGCTGGAAAGCAGGCAATCGGAAGAGAGTTTCACAGGCCTTCAGTTCTAAGAAAGAAGCTTTGTTCATGGAATCTACTTTTAGGTTAAGCACAGATAAGAATGTGGGAAATTTTTGATAATGGTTTCGGCCAGACGAGTGTTTTTCGTGAAGGTTTGGCGAAGGGGGACCATAGATTGAAGCTCAGATGCGCACTTACCGTGAAAATAACGATAAAGCAGAGAGAGGCTAGCAACGTCTCTTTCGTAGGAAGTACGTATGAGGACATTTTCGATTTTGTTTTTATCTTAACTCATACGTCGGAAGATCCCAGTGGAGACTAAACGCAAGAAAGAACATAGCTTAGGGCAAGGTGTGTGAGAAAGGTATTGATGACTTGCATACTAGCCGTCAGTGTCGGGGACACGGCTGGGTTCATGAACAATCTTAGTGAGGCCATAAGCAATGGAGAAATCGTGACAGAACCTCTCCTCGGCATCGGTCTTGTTTAAGTGGGTTAACCATTCCACACTGTGAACATTGAAGTCTCCACAGGAATGTTTGCTGAGGGGTACGCAGACAGGGCGTGGTCAATTATCTCATATATGCTTTTAAAGATAGTAACAACACGGTTGTGGGGGGGGGCGATAGAGTGAAAATATGAAAGCGTTAGTGTGAGCAAGTGCAACCCGGAAGCACATATAGGGTAAAGAGGATCTTCTTTGGAGATGTCACCGCCACATGGAAAGTCGTATTTAATGTAGGCACATGCTCCATGCTCATAGGGATCTAGGGGGTAGGATTTAGAGGAGAAGTTTGTGTATCCTTTAATTACGAACTCATCCAGGAAAGTAGTCGGTCCAATGCTAGTTTCGCTTAGGAATAATCAGTCAGGTTTAGTTTCCTGTAATAGAGTTTGAACTTCAGGAATGTTGGAACGTAGAATCCTGATATTGCAATGTTTTAGATTTCAAGTTCAAAATAAGAGGGCTTGTGTGTATTCACTTTTTGTAAATTATGAAGTCTCATCTAAAATGGATACCAAAAATAATATATAGGAAGGATTATTGAATAGGACCTTCGTATATACTACACACTGTCCATCGCTAACGCCTTCTTTATCTCCCTCTAACTTTACTTTACTGTCATCCTTGTTTTATCTGTCACATTTTATCTCTTTATTTATTTTGACCTGTTTTTTTTTACATTTTCTTTAAACTTTTTCTGGTTCATCTCTTTGTAATCCTATCTTTTTTTTTTAAATATCTGTATTTCTTTCTTTTCTCTCGCTTTGTTATTTTATACCACATTATCTTCCTCTTTTTCATTTCGTTTTTCTTATTTTACACTTGTTTTTACTTTTCTACTTATTTATTCTTTTATTTCACTGTTTATCTAAAATTTCCTTACGTCTAATTTATCACTATTTTTATCTCTGTTTTTTTTTCGATTTATTAGCCTCGTATTTTGTATCCCTATATTAATGTCTCCTTTATATATGTCTTTATCTCTGTTTTTATTTCTTTCCATTTAGCTCCCTCTATATCTATCTCTCATTTATCATCATCGTATCGGGCGGGGTGCCCGGACTAAATTAACTCTTTTTGTCCACATTTTTTTATCTTCCATGGCCTAAAGAATTTTCAAGTTGTTAACTAGTGTCTTCTGTTAATAATTTTATGTAGGTCTTGACAAGTATTTCTAATAAGGCGATTCGATGGTTAGGATCCAACAGTATCGCATCACTGACGAACTCATCTTTTTTTTCTGTAGCAATGACCGCCGTATTCTGTTTTTCTTCTCTTTTACGTAAGAAATATCAAGCAACTAACAATAACCACTGCTAATGGTTTGGTGGGGTTTCCAGCTAAAGTTTAGTACTCTATCTAATTACTTTGTTTTTTTTTTTTGTTACTTTGTATAATATGATCATAACTCCGAAATTACTAAAAACAAAATAAAATACAATTCTATTTTGAATCTAAAACTGTTTTGTAGAACAGTTCATCTGTTTATTTTATGTTTTATTTCAAGATGCTTGTATTTGCCGACACTTTTTAAACTTTATATTTAGGAAACCGCTCGTTTTTTTGCGTTAATAAGTAAAAAAAAAAAATAGACCGTTCTTTGCACAATACAAACTGCCGGGACCCCCCTACCACAATATGACTATGCTTTTTTTTTTTTACTTTTAATTCAGTGGAAAAAAGGCCAATGAAACTTAAAAACGCTTCCTCCAATGTAGGATGTTTGAATCCGAATTTATTAGAAAAAACACCTTTCCCATCCAAACAATGTATCTGATTATTCTATATATTTGATTTTAAGATGATTTTACTTTCCGGCGCTTTTTCAAGCACACACACACGCACACACGCACACAGACACATGCACACACGCACACACACATACATATATATATATATATATATATATATATATATATATATATATATATGGTAAAACTGGTAATTAGTACAAACCTGAAGAATGGTCAATACTATTGCAGAACAAATATCTGTTTTATTTTTTTTATTACCGTTTTATCTCTTTGGTTACATATGTTTCGGATGTTGGACGATGTTTACTATCCAGCAGCCTCGTCAGACCTTACAGAAATAATTGTCATTATTTTAAAGAAGGATTTCAGAGGAAATACGAGAAAAAAGGGGGGTTAAGGGAAAATAAGGGGGAGGGAGACGGGTATCGACAATAGTTAAGTTTTGAACGTTACATTAGATTGTAGTGTGTGTGGGGGTAGAAGATTCAGGTAGGGGTGGGTGGAGATATACGGGTATAGGGAGGGGGAGAGGTAGAGAGGGAGGTGAAAAAGGGGAACGGGAGGAGGGGGTGAGGAATTTGGATTTTAGTTTTTAAGATTTGACTGCGTTTGGTTGTTTATGCCGGCACTGGAGTATATGGAATAGATGAGAGAGATAGATAGAGAGACGGAGAGAGAGAGAGGGGGAGAAAGGATTTTTGTACGTGTTGTATGTGTTTGGCAAGTAAGAGATTTCATTTCGAATGTTCGTAGTAGCTACGATTCGTTCATTTGAGTTGACAGTGAGTTGTTTTTAGGTAGTTAAGAGTTAATACGTATAACAATACATGCGTATATACGCATACATACACACATACATATGCACATAACTACACACACACAGACACAGACACACACACACACACATATATATATATAGAGAGAGAGTTTGACTAAATCCGATGTACCTAAAACAAGCCTTCTCAGAGCTAAAATATTAAAGGTTGAAACAATAATGTAGTTCTGCCATGTCACGGTTGTGGTAGCAAAAGCGACAGGTCACTTACCAACTAAAAGAGTTAATAAAATTATGGGTATACAACGCCTCCCTTTACGCTTTAATGAACAACTTATTATTCCGATAAACACCCTCCTATTTACTTGTCTCTAAACGATAAAAATAAGATAAGATACATACTTGGGGAATACGCTTGAAAATCCTCTTCACCGACAGACAAACACTTATGCGCACAATTGGAACAGATACTACACTAAACTCCTACACCAAATAAATTAATGAATATGATCGTACTCCGAACTAAACTGTGTTATATTTACATAGATGACGTCTGATAGTTAGGAAACATGTCCTGCAAATACGTTAAAAACTGGGGTAATCCTATTATTAAAGAAAATATTATAACAAAATTCACTCCGGCATTAAACAAATAATAACACAACAAAACAAATAATAACACAACACACAAAATAACACCTCACATATCACACGACATATACACAAATATATTTATTTCATAAGCATTAAATAATATTTGAAAAAAATAATCAGTTTTTAGTAGTTTAAAGTGATCCTAAGTTAACTTGTATATCAACAAAAAAGTTATGAATATATAACCTACTTAATATATAGATGATTACATTAATTGTAAACTGCTACTACACTTTACTTTTTGACAAAGTCCATCCTTTTTTTTCTGTAATGATCTATCTTTAAAAATACAACCATTTTCTAATACATGCATGTATTCTACAACATCACATTTTTCTGATGTACATCTCTTCAATTTCGAAACTCCGAGCAATAATTAACGTTCCGGCACCAATTATTACCAGTTAAGATACGGCACACTTCTTGATATCTCTACAGGAAAAATCAGCACGCTGTAATGGTCGCATAACGGGTATGAGAGGTCAGGCCCGAAAGAAAACGAATGATTTCTGGTTAATTTATAGATCGTCAAAAATATTGCATAGCAACAGCGATATGAGATCTGAAGCCAATATTCGATAAACACAAAAGGAACGTAATACTACCGTGCCGAAGATCAAAGTTTAGATATAGATGAGTTCGTATTCATATATTAATCTATACGTGATGGACACATATACTTTTGATATATATATATAAGTACCAGCTTTTAAGTACGTCTGATAAAAGAGCCTAGTTAATCATTTTCAATGAAAAGAGAGTCAGACAGAGAAAGGCTTCAGCATTCTCCACAGGGACCAAATATCAATCAATTGTAGAACCATGTTGTACGAAGATGGGCATATGAGTTAAGCTAGAAGTGGCGGTTTCCTCTTCGTGTAATAAATTAGAGTTCTTCCTGTACATTTGATATAAACATACACAAAACATAGTGTCTATTAGTTGTAGTGGTGAATTGTAAATCTTAATGATATATTGCTGACTACTGTACAATTGACCTGTTTTCCAATCTATGCATAGAAAAACTGACAGTGGTTACTTAGATTCAGAAGTAACGACTCTATAAATCGGCCCTGTCAATGAATATATATCCAAATAATCACACACACACACATACACATGCGCGCACACACATACGCATACACAATAATCAGTGAACTAATTTCAGTGCTTTTGATTCATTCTAATAGTATTAACTACATAGGTCCATACATGTTGGTGTAATATCTCTGTTTCGAGAGTCTATTGTGTTAGGCCCAAAATAACATTTACAAGACAAAAATAAAAATTGATTTATTCTTATATATGTTTCTTTTTATCTTCCTTATTTAAACAAAACAGCAAACCAACGAGTAATGCATAATGGAAGAGAGATTAAGTATGAACGAGATGAAAAAGACTGGAAAAGGAAATAAATAAACAAGTGATAAATATAAGACGATAGACTCTATTTGTTTGTCAGAGTAAAAATAAGGTAAGTATTTTGAATTGCTATTTTATTATCAATCAAATAATTCTTAAAATATTATTTCTAGTTATAGTAACGTATACTTTCAAGTTTATTCTCATTAGCAATAACCAACTTTAGTTTAAAAGCGTTAATACAGGGGGCTGACAATATTTTTCGGATACTTTGAAAAAAGTACTTCAAGGTGGATACTAGTACCAAACACTTGCAGATTGTAAGTGCCTACTTGAGCAGTGAAAATCCACTACTAGTGTGATCATTTTTTTTTTTAGTTTGGCTTTGATAATTTTTGTTTTTTTTGTTTGTTTTTTTTGCGAAAACGTGTGTCACACTATTTTTCGGACATGACCAGAACTCCTATTCTATTAAGAGCTATGTTCATGTATATGCTTGTGTATGCAAATTTTCTGCTTGTACCCATGGCTGTCGTCATTAGACTCACTTATATGTTCTATTCTACTGGTAAAACACTTAAGTTTAATGAGGTAAAATGCATTTTAAAAAAAGTCGTTTGTTTGACACGGTAGAAGCGGGAAGATGACCTCAGCATCAGAAGAATCGCCATGGATATGAAGCTGTCAGAATCAACGTTCGAATACATGATGAAGACAAACTCCGAACGGAAAAACGACGGAAAAGATCAATTGGCAGGAGGACTGAAAACAGAATGGATAGGACTGTGACACGGTTTTGACATCTGGAATAAAAGTTAAAGCAAGAAAATCGAAGGAGAAATGTGAATTGGATTTAAACGTCCGAACAGTACAAATAATGCTGCATATGATTGGTTTGAAGTATGCAAAGGGTAAGAAAGAATAACACTAAAAAGAAACACCACGGAGCAAGACAGGGGAGTGCTAAAAGGTGGTTAACAAAGCATGTTGACTTTAAGAAATTTATATTTACTGATAAGAAGTGTTTCAAGTTAGATGAGTTGATAAATGGTGTACTTGGTCGAGAAGGTGTGAGCCTGGAGTGTTGAACAAACGATAGATGGGAGGAGGAGGAGTTATGGGTTGCGGTATGATCATTGCTAATGAAAATATATGGTTGGAGTGGCTGAAGGGACGACAGAACAGCGAAAGCTAAAAACAATTGCTGGACGATAAAGCCCTACCAAGGATAAGAATAGAGATGTGAAAGTGTTTGTTCTACAGCAAGTCAATTGCAGCATCCATGTGTCAAAACTCATGTAAGAATGGATGGCAACATTAATATGACTACTTTGGAATAGCCTGCAAAAAGCCCAGATCAAAATTTAAAGGAAACTGTTTGGGAAATGCTTGCGTAAATTGTCTATGATGGATCTGAAATAACGAAAGAGGCTCATCTATGGAGACGAATACTAGAGCCAAAAGAAAAAAAAACAAAACAAACAAAAACTAACAGAAACACGTGGAGATTTTATTGTGCATATGTTTGATCATTATGAAGAGATATTGATAAAAGTTATTTAAAAGAAAGGTGCTATTAGAGATTATTAACAGTTTTTCAACGATGTCTGAAAAATCATGTCGTGTGTGTTTTGTAAAAAAATTGAATAATTTTCCTTACCTAATCGATTTTCTTCCATTTTATTATTATTTTTATTATCTTTATATGCTTATTCTATTCGATTGAAGGAATTTCGCTACTCTATGGTACTCGTAAAGTCGAATACTAAAGTGTCCGAAAAATATTGTCGGGCCCTAATAGTGCAAAAAAATAGCATTATATATTTTCCTATCAGTGTTTATCCATATCAATACGTGAATTTATTAAGTGCTTATAAACTGTGCTTCGCATGGATACTATAGAATGCTCATATATGCACACATCTAACGACAAAAAAATCAAATGTATGGTCATATCTTTATAACATACTTGATTCCTTTATACATGTTTAAAATATCAATAAAAAATACACGTATATATACAGAAAGTACGCATTATATATATATATATATATATATATATATATATATATATATATATATATATATATATATATATAGTAGCGTTTATGTGTCTGAGTGTACAAATCTGCTACAGCCCACACAACTGAACCGATCCTAACCAAAACTGAGGTGCTAATGGCCCCTCAGTTTGGGATTGGTTACACTAATTTTAAGGTTAATAAGCTAAGTATTTTGGCGGTGAACGTTCAGGTAATATCATATAGGTTCTAAACATAAATATAATATATATATATATATATATATATATATGTATGTATAAATATATATATATATATATATATATATCTTCATCTATGTAATGTTGTCTTTCCGTCTATTCATATATATATATATATATATATATATATATATATATATATATATATATATACCTTATTTGTTTTTCACACACACGCACGCATATATATATATATATATATATATATATATATATAGATATATATATAAAGAGAAGTTGGTTGGTTGATTGTTTTTTGGTTTACGGCATATCGACCCTTTTCAGGTTATTTACTGCCGAATCCAGCGATTTTAAGAAATTTTTTTATACAATGTATTTGTATTTTTGTTTCTGCTCAAGTCAGTTTCTATTTAACCCAACGTTGGGCCCCTAACAGGTACTACCACTTCGGGTTAGAGTGGGCCTGGGAGCAATGGCTATTAAGGGGTGGTTCCACACTCCCCAAAGCCCATAAGCTGGGGCCTCACCATCGGATATATTTTAAGGTCATATCCAGGATCTGTATAAAGAGAGATAGATAGATCGATAAATAGATAGATATACATGCATACATACATATGTCCTATGGGCTGATAGATTAAATTAAATTTGTTTGGTTCTCATAGCCTTAAGTTTGTGTGGCGGCGACCAGGTGAGGAGCATAAAGATAAATGTGATATACCTACAGTCAAGCATGGTGGTTGGAATGGCATGGTCTGGAGCTGCGCGAGTGCTGCTTCTATTGGAGAGTTACATTTCATTGAGGGAACAGTGAACTCCAACATGTACTGTCAAATATTGCAGTAGAGCGTGATCCCTTCCCTCCAGAGTGCGGGTCGCAGCGCAGTATTCCAACATGAATATGACTCAAAATACGCATCCAAGACAACCACTTCTTTACTGAAGAGGCTCAGTGTAAATGTTATGATCGTGCCAAACATGTACCCATACCTGAACCCAATAGTACATCTTTGAGGCATCGTCAAGTAGAAGATGGATATGTGCAAAGTCTCAAATATCCGGCAGATCCGCAACGTCGTAATTATAGAGTAGAAGAGCATTCCAGTGGCTAGATATGAAGCTCTGGTATACTCCATGCCTAGAATAATAAAGGGAGTTTAGGGTAATGATGGTGGCCGCAAAAATATTGAGAGTTGGCATGTATGTTGATATTGAACATTTTTCGTAAGAAGTGTACTCACTTTTGTTGCCAGAGATTTAGTTTTAATGGCTATATTTTGAGTTATTTTGGGGGGAAAATAAATTAACTCTGGTATATATTTTGCAGACCGACTACTTATTGTGTTTATATATATATATATATATATATATATATATATATATATATATATGTATATATATATATATATATATATATATCGCCATATTTATTTATATATACTATCTAATATAATTTAGTATCACTTTATAGATCGACAATATTGTTACTATGCATTCAACTAGTTTTCAGATAATTTAAATATTGACACTGCTATTGCTACTGCACACATGGAATTCTAATCTTTAGTATGCTGTATTCAAATTCTACCTGTAGCTGTTCTTTTTAACCTGAAATTAGTCAGTGCTTTAATTATATGTATAGCAATAGTATTCTGAACTCCCAAAAGTTCACGACATTTTTAAAAGCCTGAACAAAAAATGGTGGAACCTTTTTAAAAGCACATTGAACGTATGTCCCTATTACACTTAGTACTCAGTTCGTTTTGATTTACATGAGTTGCTGTATGAACTTTACTTGTTCAATTTGAATAATTATGATTCATTTACTTCAATTAATTTTTGAAAGAACGATTTCGTGATTCCAAAAGAGCTGTTACTTATACCATTTACAATTCATGTCGGTATATGTTTAAATAACTACGGTGACTCGTTGGGCTGCATGAATATATGTGATGTTAGCATTTTCTTTCATGTAATATTATGAATGCCCATTCATAAATTTAATGGTACGATTAAGAAATTTACTTTTAAGAAATACTATCTCGACATGTATTCCTATATTATTTTATATTTTACATGGGTTTTATAATTAGTTTATCATATTACATGCTCGTCACATCTCTAACTATAATAGATTGTCATCTTTGCTTGAAAACATTTACGTTCAATCTCTATCTCATTATTTACAGTAGCATAGTGATATATATATATATGTGTGTGTGTGCGTGTGTGTGTGTGTGTTTGTGTGCGTGTGAGTGTGTTTTTATCTAATCCAAGTAAGAGTGGTGGCCACTTTGAGTCCGTGGCACTTATGTTTATATTACAGTAAATATTGTAGATAGTTTGAACTATTTTCCATATTGCTGACATATATATATATATATATATATATATATATATATATATATATATATATATATATATATATATATATATAAGGGGGTTCTGAGATATTCTAAGAGATTTTGGCAAATGGATTGTTTTTCTTAAATATTTGTCAGCGATGGCTGCTACTCTATTTAGGAGGAACCACATATTTTCTTTTCAATAGCAAAAATACGTGTTCCTTTCAATTCTTATTAGTGAACAGATTAGTAGGGGTCATGGTGTTTTTCAATTGATTCAGGTTATATATATATTACATTTTTTTGTTGACTCATTTTCAAATTATCTTGCTAGTCTACCTGATCTTAAGTCTGATGAGTTTATTTATGCAATTGTCAGTTTAATCTGGATATCAGGTTATTCTTCTTTTAGTAGAATGCATACTTTAATTTCGTTTCGTTTACGAACACTTTTTCTTGTGTCTAGTTTTTTCTTTATTTTTTCTTTCTTTATTTAATAATTCCAACGAAGTTCGATTTGTTTGCTAGATGGTAGCGTCTTTAAAATTTGTCATTAGATATCTGTAGTGTTGCCCATTCAGTTCAGAAATTTCGTGTTTTATAATCTTTAACTGGAAATTTTATTCGATCTCTTAATTGAACTATCGAGGTATTTTTTTCCGTAAAAGAATATTATTTTGTGAAATTCAATATGTCTTGATGGATCCTTCTGAAAACATGTCCGTTGAAAAATTGCTGCGAGAAGTATAAACCTTTTCAATCGATATTTGCCAAGAGGATGAAAGAAAGAAGCAACCCATTTTATTTTTTTAAGAAACGCACTTCCATATTTACGTTATTCGTTGTTTATCTCCTTTTTAGTAAAACCTTTATATAAAATGATTAAGTGTTAATACTGGTCATGAAAACGATAGTTTTGTCTTTAGAAAGTGGGCTTTTCAAAACAAGTTCATCCAAATTCAGCTAGACATATATGTGACCAATAATGTCTATATAAATAAGCATACTATTCACGTATTCTGTTTTTCATCGATGAATGTTTGATAAAATAGAAGTTTCACTGGATTAACATCTTAGATGATACAACTATCCAACCATTATATATATATATATATATATATATATATAATATATATATATATATATATATATATATATATATATATATATGTACTAGCAAGGATACTCGACGTGCCCCGGGGATGTAAGGAGAATCATCGATTTTTTCACAATAATATATATTTATTGTCATAGAAATCGGTGAAATCACTTTTTCTATTCAAATATATTGATAATTTGAGGACATATTGCAGTATACCGGGAAGAAACCTCACATGCCTCCCTGCAGAGACTACTCCAAAATACATTGCAGTCTATATTAATTAATAGAGATCATGCTGTAGTCGTTATAAAATTATTTTTTTGTACATAATGACTTCAATTAAAGTTAAAAATGCAAAAGTCAAGCATCATGTTTCAAGTTTGCTCTAAACAGAAATATTCATTTCGAACTATTATTATCATATCAAAGAACCTACTGTTGATTCTATATGCTTGGTTCATCTGCTTTTGCGGTTATAATTGCTTGAATTTAAGTATAAAATAAAAAAAAGTAAAGTATTATGGTGAAATTGTGCTTTAAATAGCAACATTATTTTCGAACGAGCACCTGGCACATTAAATAATCTACTAATTATTTTCTAGATTTACCGTTTTGCTTATGTCGTAATAAAACTTCTCACATGCACTTACGATGGTAAGTTGTATAAGGTGATACATTTAGTTAAAATCCACAGATTATTTTTCATCGGATTTTTTCGATTTTCGATTATCGATTATCGAATGGTTTTGAAGATATGCCGATACAACACCTTTCTAACAATATTATCATGTACATAAAGAACTGTCGTGTAAAATGTCATACAACTCGCCTCAGTTTTTTGGAGTCTATAGGGAACGAACTCACAGATACAGATACATTCACAGACAATTTCCCTTTTATATAAAAGCAGATATATACGTTCCTAAATGGAATAAATCAATTTCGAATATTCTCTCCAAGACATTCTTATACAAATCACTAACGGAAATTGATGCATCGCACAGGTAAGAAATTCATTTTTATAGTATGAAAAGGTTAGTAATTGCAATTAAGAATAGGAAATTGGATCCACTGTTTGTAACATGTCTTCTTACTAAGATTAAGGGAGGTGGTGTTTGATCAACACCGCTAGGGAGCCATGATGTAATATACTGTTTTGTTTTTAAATCCCCGAAACAGTGTTTCGTGGTAAATAACTGATGATCCCTTGAAAAATAAATTATTAGTACTATAGTAAATTCGGGAGCGAGTTGATGCAGTGATTGCATGTGATTAAATGACTTACTGACTAGATGGTTTTCTAACAAATGATAAAAAAATATGTGTATAATTTTAAAGGTTAAAACCTCAAATACTATATATATATATATATATATATATATATATATATATATATATATATATATATATATATATATACACCCCTCTCTCTGATTATATGTTGCTCTCTTTTCCTCTCTATTTCTATATCCATTACCTTCACAGCCAAACGCACACTTTCTTAAACTATCTTTATATCAGTCTGTTTCTCTGTCCATTAAATTTAATAATCCCTTTAAATCTCACCCGGCAATATCATTTGCCGAAGCAAATCACAGGCTCGTGACGCAACGTGATGTGTCATGCCTGGCCAGGCATGATTTTCGCAGCACGTCAAATTGAGTTAATCTCATGTTAAGCAATTAATTCAATTATTTTCAAATCCGCACAAAGTTCCTTTCTGTTTATACTGGTTGCAAAAAGAATACAAAAACTAAAAGGGGTCATACTTACCAAGCTTTGTGTATGTGTTTTATAGGAAGGGAGTTTGTATTATGAAACAATTATATATGTTACATAGATGGGTGAGATATTACTTTGTTCTCATAACGGGTTTCGATATAAACATATAAATTGCATGTGCTGTTTACTAAGCCAAGGGATATTATATCGAAGTATAAACTGAGTCATGTTGTATCAGAGAGTTTTAATACGGGTATATATTACAGTTCATATTACATAAGGTATCATTTTTGATAAGGAGAATAATATATATATACTTTAGATCTTCTTTCTTCGAGGTGTGTTCTATCTTTCTGCTGAGCTTCGTGGCGTAACATGAAATGACAAACACCATCCGATTGAGACGTCTGTTTTTCCTTCTTTTGTGAAACTACTGAACAACACTTTATATTTTTAAAATATAAATTTATTTCAGTTGTCTCAAATGGTCTGCATAGGGTCTACATTTCTTGTCTACATGCTTCTTTTACCCATCCTCGTTTCCTGCCCGTATGTGACTAAGCTCCAACTCCCTTGTCTGTTCACTTTCGTGATCAACCTCCAACTCTTGACTCTAAACTTCCCGACATATTGCCCTCAGTTCCGGTGACGTAGCCAATTAAAAGACACGTCCCCTAAACGTAACTTTTCCGTCAACGCCTGTTCAAATTTATTTTATTCATATTTAACCTAGCTAATTTATATAAACATCTTCAGCTACACACATTGCAACATTTTATTCTATAAATAATAAATAACTTCCAATATAAACTATTTTAAGAATATTATTGAATAGATAGATAAATAAATACATAGATAGATGGACAGATAAATCGTAATGACTAATTAACTTTTAACAGTGGTTATTATTCAAGATATGAAGTAATTTTAAAACCAAAGTAAGCTTTCACTATTTAAGTAAAACTTGTTCATTACTCATTTTTTTCTTAATAACAACCTGAGAGCATTCATAAAGTCGAGTTGGTTGTGGTCGTATCCTGTAAAACATCTACTAGGCTTTCACTCTGTAGCTTGATCCTAGCTTATTAAATGATATAAAATTAGTTTCTATTGATCTTATTTAATAAAAAAAACGCTCATCGTAGGGAGTACGTGAATAATTTTGCATTTAATCTCTCTCTCTCTCTCTCTCTCTCTCTCTCTCTCTATATATATATATATATATATATATATATATATAAGTAAACGTGCCTGCCTCTCTGTCTGTGTGTGTATGTGTGTCTGTATACATTTTCCTTCGCAATAACTCTGTCAGTGTTCAGTCTACAGACTCGAAATTTGATATACAGTTACTGAGATTTCGGAAAGTTTTTGTAATCTGTTTTCGGACAGAAATTTGACTGTTAAGGGTCAAATTTCAACCATTTGAGCATTGAGAACTCTGCCAAACTCCTCCGTCAATTTTGCATATAGACAATTGAAATTTTAGATATAGGGTTCTTCGACATGAATCTAACTTACTGACTTGATTTGACTCCAAAATAAATGTGAAATGATCAAAATAGGGGTCAAATGAAAATAATTGACCTTTGCAGTCTCTAGCAAATTTCTTAGACAATTTCTGGTGTAAACATTTTAAATGTTTCATAAAGGGGATTCAGAGATAGGGAAAGCTTTATAATCGGTTTGGGTCGAAAGTTTGAGCTATCAATATATACATGTATGTATATATGTATGTTTGCATGTCTGCCTAAAACTTTCGACAGAGGCGACATATTGTCACAAGATCAGTATCGTTTGAAGCTCGATCATTCAGAGGAAAATACCAAAAAATGGGCCCAAAACATTAATTTCTTCACTCTCAACTGGGCACTCTTCTACAGGGAGGGGCCGCTTTTTTCGCTGATATTTTGGAAAGTCATCTTCTACTTTCAATTGTCTAGCTTTAATTAAAACCTACGTCACTCCCGGTTGGACGGTGGTCGTAACAGCAAAGCCGTCACATTTTTCCCCGTTCTTTTCTTCCTTCTCGGTACTATTTCGAGCCTGCTTTACTACTACTCCTTTTATTTTACTCAACACACACCTCCAAACACCAGGCAACGCCGAACTGAAATACTAGCTCTATTATAACATAACAAAAACGTAAAATGCCATGGTGTAATTGTGCTTTATATAGAGACATAAATTTCGAACGCGCCCGTTACAGTAAATAATCTACTATTATCGATTATCGGCACTTGTCGGAGATATGCCGATACAACATCAATTTAAGACGACTATCAGGTACGTAAAGAACAGTCTTGTAAAATTTTAGAAAAAGTAATATCTATATCTCACCCGGCAATCTTAACAAATCACAGGCTCCTGCACGGGATGTGTCATGCCTGACCAGGCATGATTTTCGCAGCAGGTCGAATTGAGTTAATCTCATGTTAAACAATTGATTCAAATATTTCCAAATGTGTACGAAATTTTTTCTCATTATACTATTTGAAAACGATACAAAAACTACTCGGGGGCATATTTACTATGTCTCCTATTTCATTGATCTTTTTCAATTATTGTTTATGATCGATAATCATCCATCGGTAGGAGATTTATTAAACTTATGTAAGTATGTAGAGACCTCCTTTTCCACAGCTCATTGACAGATCGCCCATTGTTTTTTCGTGTTTCGAAAATAAGATTCTTGTAGATTGGAGTAGGAGATAACTAAGTTGTTAAATACACAATTGATTAGCGTCGAGAATGGAAATGACCTGTGTCATTCTTTATATTATACTGCAGTTTGGGACAAAATAAATGAGGTCAGTGCGCATCTTGTAAAGATAACTAGTACCCAAAACGAAAACAAGCTATGAATCATTTACATCACTTTGTAACAACCTTTTAAATGTGAAGGGTTGGCTCCACAGAACCCATGGACCTATATATGAAGAAAACACAAAATCGTGCCAAGATTTCGTCTGTATGAAAAAACTATTGACGAAGACCCATTTTCCTACGAAACACCGCGCGATTCAATGTATCAGGGATGTTCTTTCCAAGCTGATATTTACAATAGACAACCATATCTGGGAAGTTTATCAAACTCTATACATCTGCTCCAAACGTGAAAAGCACATGACCCTATTCGCTACGGCTACGATAGCTTGAACACATCTCTTCTCACTTGGCCACGGCGGGGCCAGATTGTGAATATTACAAGGTTTCTCGAGAAACTCGGTTGCCTTTAATTGTAAGGTGTCGTTTGTTCGCTGATATAGTCAAAAAGTCGCCGAAGTTAATTACAAGAGACCAGAGTCGTTTTTCTTTTATTTCCCCTGAAACCTTGCTGATAAGAATTCTTCCTAACTTCATCTCTAGTCAAACTATAATAAAGAAGCAACGAGTTTCCGGATAATCGCAAACTTATAGAGATCAGTGTTTTTAAGATAGTGATTATTCGTTGGCCAATTTCATTAAAAGCAAACGTATCCTTGCTGGTAATCTTAATAGTTTCAGACCTGGATTCGATTGGTTCCTATTTCTAAGTATATATATAATCTTTTACTGTGCCATACGAGCCATTTGCATGCGGCATCTTTTAAATTCACCGATGTAATTAATAAATGTAAATAGATGCTAAAGAATCCCAACTCTAACAACGAAAACCCTTTAGTAAATGCCAGATTGTACAGCAAAACTCAGCTACTTAAAAAGCATATATTTCTTTCGCAGGACACATATCGTAGTTTGTCATTCGATATAGAACTTTCATACACCATGGCTGATATTCGGATTTGACCAATAGATCTGGCGTAATGTTGATGAAGGCTTCCACAATTGCATGTATGCACGAAACATATAAAACAGGCAATATATGAACGACGATTTTTTGAATATCTCCTTTCAGGATCTTACGAATATGGATAAAGCTAGCTGAACCACAAAGTAAATATTCTCATGCGCAACTGCGGGAAAGCATACCTTTCTGCTTGATACTCTTGTATACCTAGAATAACTAAACGACCTGAGGTTTATACCGCCTATAAGCCATAACGAAATAACCCACCTTAGTAAATGCTGTAATGAGAAAACTACTCACATCCACTCGCGACCACAGTCTAATAATCTTCTTTATCTTTTCAGCAGTAGTTTATAATAGAGCAAGGCACTGGGGATATTAGAAATGATAACGTCCAAACCTCCTGAATACCAACTTTCCAATGGCTCACAATCGCCGATTTTATTAAATACTGCTGGCAAATAAGTTCTTTATATAATTACTACATTGTTCATGAAGCCATGTGCTTGAAGAGGATGCATTTGAGACCGATTAGTCGTCTTTTACAAAGCCGCGTTTTCTATGATATTTCAAAGTATAAACACAATTCTAAAAAAACTATTTTTAAATATAATGTTAGAATCTAATATTCAATCATTTTAATTAGTGATTGTTCAGTAGAGTTTAGAAAGGAATAGGTGAAAACATTTTTTAATAAAACACCCACAAATAACATTTACCAAACTAAAGAAAATAAAATTCTATACTGATCTATCAAACATCAAATGTTTCTACAGATTTTAAGGTGTATTCTCCATACATCCCAAAGGACTAGATTTACTTAAAGCGCTTTTCAAGATGGACAGACTATTTCCGCGACTTTCTCACAAATAGTAATACAAAAACTGTAATAGAAAGTTAGTGAAAGCCAAGGCGTATGCATATATTACTATATATTCCGTATTTTATTTATTTTATATTTATCTCATGAAATAGGATATATTTATGAATAACTAATTTTATTTTAAAAAATACGCACAAAACATGTAACACAAAAATGTAAAAAATATACATAGGTAATTTTTTGCGTGTTACTTAAGGAAATTATGTCTCTCGGACCGAATCTTAACTGTAATATAATTCCGATTATTTTTCCTTCTCAAACTAAGTAAAATAAGGCATCATCTCTCAAAAACGAAACTTGGCATCATCTCTCAAAAGACAAAAAAAACTTCATATATATATATATATATATATATATTTGTATATATATATATATGTGTGTGTGTGTGTGTGTGTATATTAGCAGGTCGCCCGGCATTGCCCGATCGAAAACTACGCATAAATATGATATTTGATTAATGCACATTTCGTATTTATTATTGCTATTATATTGAACCAACCCAAGATATAGTAATAATTTCAAAAAGTTAAAAAAAAAATGATAATAATGACTCGTGCGCGAATCGAAACAAAACCGTGAAAACCTGAGCTGCAAGGCTAAACTTTTTTAATATGAACAAATGGCTATTACGATACCCATGTATATTCGTAATGCCGACCTGCGATCTTCATGTTACAAATACAGTTTTTTCAATTTTTACAGTTTTGCACCGACATTCCCCAACTAAACCCCAAATATTAACTTCTATATCAGTTTGGATAACTACATGATATGTTTCGTATCTGTAGACTAAAAACTGACAGGGAAATACGGTAGGTACTATTTTTAAAACATATATATATATATATATATATATATATATATATATATATATATATATATATATAATAAATTCCACAGCCAAACAACGTCGCAGCCCACAAGACCCATGGCAGTCAAAGAACCAGAAGTCCAAGACTCGAGTTTCGCCCTCATTTGGGCTCATCAGTTTGACAAATCCGAACTCAGGATTCGAAACCCGAGCCTCTTGCATGCAAGACAAGCACTCTACCAAGTGAGCAAACACCCTGCACACAAGCATGTCTATTAACCAACACAGATCAAGAAAACCGCACCGAAATCCGACTGTGAAAAGAACCACTTCGTCTCAACAAGGGACGCGGTCATCCGACCAGCAAATAACCCCAATACGATGTCTTACAAGTAGGAGTTTTAACCCGAAAGGACGATGCCATCCAGCAATGCTAACCAAGCGAGCAACGTATGATAGGATTTTCAGAATGTGAGAGATTGTATGTAATAAAAACCACCGCCAAACAACGTCGCAGCCTACAAGAGCCATGACAGTCAAAAGACCGGAAGTCCAAGACTTATATATATATATATATATATATATATATATATACACACACGCATACATACATAGATATAGAAATAGGTTTGTGTTTCTTATAGGATTGTTATGCAAACATTACGCAAATAAAAATGATGTATAATATCTGCATGAATATAATTACACGTACTAGTTAACTAAAATGATCATCCAATAAGAAAATCGAAAAAAAATCTAATAGCAAGTTAATACAAAAGTATGTATGAAAAATATGCAAATTGGGTAGATTTTTAGTAGATCAATACAATTCACCGATCGATATATAAAAGAAAGTTTGATTTTCATTTTTAATTAAATAGAAAAAAGGGTTGCTTTTTTCTGTTATTCTTGCCCTTCGGGTAAAGATCGGAGTGTGCTATCTGTTCTGATGCTATACTTAAGTTAATTTGTCTTAGTCAATTGTGGGAACCCTCTATACTCGGAGAATTTTTTGTTTTGGCCCCTACCAGAGAGCCCCTTTTTCTTTGAGGGGGTATGTATTCTCTCACATTAATAATGCCCTTGTGTCACATTTTGCTTTCTTGGGGAAGCAAATAAATACCAATAAATAGAAAAAAGGGGGTTAAATATGAATATCAATACACACACAAAAAATATAGGGGTATATATCGTAAACATGATTTATACATATAAAACAAAACATTGCAAACAAATAACGTTAACATTTAAATGAGACATTCGCTTAGTTATTAAATCGCAAAATTAAGCATTTGTATTATGAGCATTTCGAGTATAAGCCTGGTGGTTTTGTGGAACAAATAAAAATCATGACGTAGTACGAAAGTGAAATGTTAAAAACTATTTCCTCTAGGGTTTATAACTTTATTTTTTTAATATCTGCAACGTTGATTTATGGGTTTCTGTGTACAAAGTTAATCTTATGTTATAACGGAGAAATAACATATTAAAACCCACAGATAAAAATGATTTATAGAGAAACGTGAAAAGGCAATTTATATTGCTATGAAACAGAGATCAACTATCTAAATCTACAATATTCCTCTCTGCCTCCTCCTCCTCCTCTGCTTCCTCATCCTCTTCCTCCTCTTCCTCCTCATCCTCCTCGCTGTCCAAACATATGAAAATCTATGTGCCACATAAGCTACACACACTCTCGGCATTTGATTCGCACGGGGAATCGTACGCTTAAAATTCTTTGTTTTTTTGTCTGAGTGTTCGTATCATTATTGGCTCACAAGCAGCTTTCACATAGGTCATCAAAGATCTCATTGGATAGAGCCTGTGGTGTCCCCTGGGAGCTGAGTGAAACGAGTCTCTCCAGATTTTCTAGTACGCCCTACCTCTTTCGATAACATTTGCAAATAAATTTGCATTATCGCAACAGTTGCTTGCCAGTGATTTCTCGTTGACAGTGGTCATTTGTCATTACTGGAATTAAAGTGGCAATAAGCCTCCCCAAGGTCCAAGTTCTCTTCGCACTTATACAGTGGAGGTGTGGTCAATTCTCATTCCCGGGCTCCTTCTTCTTGAACTACTTGGGTATTCATTTTCTTTTTTTTTTGCGGGGGGGGGGGCGGGCATTGATATTGTAATGACAGGGTGGGGTTGAATTAGAGAACTTATAGGCATGCAGTTTTAATGTTCTTGCTTCCATGTTGCGCTTCATATTTTGTCTCTACAGCAGTTGGTACGTGTGTGTTAGTCTCACCATTCAAACTTTTTTCCTTAATATTTCAGCTGTTTTCAGTATTATTATTCGTTTTCTTTTCCAGCCATTCCTCTGATTCTAATTTCTCCCATTTTTCCAATGATTTTTGAGATAGTTCCTAGCACTACTTCTATTATTTGATTTTTAAAAATGTTCTTTATCTTCCATATCCCTCTATGTATTTGCTCAGTTTCTCCTTTTTTGATATTCACCATGTGGTCAGCTGTAACAGCAATGTATACAATTTGACAGGATTTTTCTTTCCTGTTAATTATTACGACAGTTGGTCTTCTTGCTTGGCTGGGTTTACAAGTTTGTATGTGCATGTCCAATAGGAGCATTCATGCAAGTTATCATCAAAGATTGTTCTCTGAGAAAAAACTTATGGTGTTCCCTGGAGTCTAAGTTACAACAAGTCCCAAAATTTCCAATACTCTAAACCTCTTTCTATAACCTTTGCAAAAGAATGTGCAGTATCGCAACAGCTGCTTACCATTGATTTCTCGTTGGCGGCGACCATTGGTCTTCATTAAAATTGTTGTGAAATAAACCTCTTGAAGGTCCTAGTCCTGTTTATACATCTCGAGCGGAGGTCTGGCTAGTTTTCTTCTCTATTGGTGTCTATTTATGGTGACACTCAAAAAACAGTTGTGTACGTTTTTTTTTTATTATTTATACAGTTTGTTTTCATGATTTCATGTGAAGCTACTTTGTGTTTTGCATCTGTAGCCGTTTTTGTATCCAGTTTGTTTGTAGTTTTTTGTTGTGTTATTCTCCACTTTCCAGGGGTTTCCTTAATATTTCTGCAGTTTTCATTATTGAAATTCGTTGTATTTTCTCCGCCATCCATCTAATTCCAATCTCTCCTATTCCTTTTTCACTGTTTTTGGTATCGTTCCCATCACTCCTACTATTAGTGGTGATATTTTTTTTTCATTTCCCAGATCCCTTGGAGCACTTTGGCCAGTACCGTGTATGTGCTCCGCTTCTCATTCACCCTGATTTTGAATCTGTGGTCTGCTGGAATGGCAAATCTTATGTCTGACAAGCCATTTCCTTCTATTAACTAATATGACATCCCGTTTATGTTTGATAGGATCTTGTGATATCCATTTTCCATTACTGTTGACGGTTTGTGTTTGTACAATTTGTCTCTGTGTTTAAAATTCATTTATTTACATAATGACCGATGCGCCGCCTTCCCCACTTGATCGTGTCTATTTTTACATTCTCTTTGGGCTAGTTTGCTGCATTCACTTATTATGTGGTTTATTGTTTCGTTTCTTTGTCCGTAGAGTCTGCATTCGCTGTTTTCTTATGTCTTGTCGACCCGTGCTTTAAATTGGTTGGTTCTAATTGCATTATCTTGAGCAGCTGTTATTATTGATGCAGATTCCCTGTTTAGGTTTCCATTTTGTAATCATTTCCGAGTGTGTTCGTTTGTTTCTTCTTTTTTAACCCTTTTTACATCTCCATGTAGCGGTTTTTCTTCCCATTCTCCCTTCCTCGTCTCTTTTCCTTTCTTGTTTTTTTCTTCCGTGTCTCCTGCTGCAGTAATTATTCTTTCGGTGTTATGCATTATATATTTTCTATTTTTTTTTGTATGTGTTATTTACACAGTCTTCAATACAGTACAATCACTTACTCCGTCTTTCTTATAAACATATAGTCGGTCAATATCATCCTTTGTGTGCAGTGTATTGTGCACCGTCATTAGTTACCTGGTCTTTAGGTCGAGATTCCTTAGTTCTTATTTGGTCAGGTTTATAAAAGGTCCAGTATATCTTATCAATGACACAACCGACGTGTTTAATCTTTAATTAAGTTTCGACTATTTAATTTGGTTCTGAAGAGTTTGTTTTTGTTCTGTAGTATTCTGTTCTAATTTTTTCTTTCATTTCCGTTGCTTTGATTGTGTTTGCTTCCGGTACTTCTAGGTATTTCAGTTATCATGTTCACCTAGTGTCTTCATATCTGTTTGATTGGGCAGTACTATACCTTCTGTTGCTTCTTGTTTTCCTTTTCTCATGGTACGAATTGCATTTGGATATCTTGGCTGAAGATTTGGTCGTGTTTATTAGTGTTTCTAGTTCTTTGTTTTTGCAAAGAGTTTTAGGGCATCCATGTACATTAGGTGGCTCATTCATTCTTCCGTGTAAGTGAACTTATATCCGGCTTGATATTGTCTAGGATTTGGTTCAGGGGCATGCTGGCTAGGATGAACAGTATTTGGGAGAGGGAATAACATTTGAAGATTCCTCTTTGTATGTTGATTTCAGTTATGTATTGTCCATTAACTGTAAGTATAAGTCTCCATTTTTCATTGGATTTTCAATCAATTTGGTTATATTACCTGGTATTTTGTACATTTTCAGACATTCTATTATCCATGCTTATGGGATTCTATCATATGCTTTCTTATAGTCCACCCTTGCCCAGTTCTGTTTTCTAATTTTGTCCTCATTCATAATCTTTTAGTTTATGTATAATAGATCGTATATTCCCCTTTTTCCTTTTTGGTATCCTTTCTGTTTCTCTGTAATTAGTCTACGGTTATCGAACGGCTGATAATTTTTTTCTCTCAGTTGTGCAGTAAGTATTTTCCCCGTTGTAGGTAGACAGGATATACGTCTCTAGTCGTTGGGAGGGTCTCTTTTTCTGTGTCTTTTTTTCACTAGTATGGTTCTACCTTTGGTCATCTATTCTGGTACATGTGCTTAGTGGATGCATTTTTTAAAATGTTTTTGAACCAGCCTTTAATGCAGTGTTGTGAAGTACTTAAACCAGTACGCATGTATTCCGTTATGCCCTGGTTATTATTATTATTATTATTATTATTATTATTATCATTTTTATTGTTATTATTATTGCTGTCGTTGTTGCTGTTTTTTGTCTTTTTTTACACAGTGATAACCACTTATCAAGGCCCGGAAGCCACTCAGGGATAAGGGTTATTGCAAGTACATTACGTTAGTGAGGAGATTTGCTAAAGTGTTTATTTAAGGGGGCGGTTCATTAGGAATTTTTTAACATTGGACTTGAAGACATCCAAGTTGTAGTCCGGAGGAAAGCATGCAGACGGAACAGAGTTCCACAGGTGTGCAGTTCTAAGAAAGAAGCTTTGGTCATGGAATCCGCGTTTTGATTTAGGCACAGATATAGAGTGAGGGACATTTTTGCTTTGTTGTTGTTGTTGTTCCATTAGCTTCACAGTTTTGTGATGTTGTACACCGATTTTAATCATCAAGTGCTAGCTCTTACACTATATATCGCGATGATAGTCAAAGAGTCAGTTAGTGTAAAAACACTAAGCGTAGGTGTTTGCTGAGCCAAGTAAAACTGACTTCAGGGGAACGTTGATGTTATATCTGATTACAAAGGAGGTCAGCTGTTTCATAAGGTTATCTGCAATTGAGCCAAGTGCACGCATGAGTATTGACATGATGGAAATATTCGTATTCTACAATCTAGTTCTCGCCACCCCCACTTTCTGATCGTTCCATATTTTCTCATTCTTTTTGCCTGTTAAGTTGATTTTAATTGGGCAAGTGACATCAATTATTATTATTATTGCTACACAAGGAGCTTCCACACAGGTCATCAAATATCTCATTGAAAACAGCCTGTGGTGTTCCCTGGAAGCTAAATGACAATACGTTTCCTCAGATTTCCAGTACTCTCTTCCTCTTTCGATTCAATTTGCAAATAAATGCTTGCAGATGCTTGCCATTGATTTCTCATTGTCAGATGCTGTTAGGTTTTCACTGGAATTTGAGATGAAATAAGCCTCTCCAAGGTTCCAGTTCTCTTTGCACTTATACAGCAGAGGTCTGATCAGTGTTCACTCCTTAGGCTTTGTTTCCTCCTTGACTCAAGAAGGCTATTCCGTCTCACATTTTGGGGGGCAGTGAAGTAATAATGAGGGATGGGGTGGGGTTAGATAATTTGTAGACATGCATTTCATTTCTTGGTTCAATGTAGCGCTAATATTTTGTCTCTGTAGCAGTTTGTCTGGCCGGTGTTTCTGGTTCATGTACTAGTCTTCACATTCAACGGGTTTTCTAAATATTTCAGCTGTTTTTTTTCATTGTTGTTGCTTCATGTATGTTTCCAATCATACTTCTTATTCTAATTCCTCCCATTCTTTTCAAAATTTTGTCTGGATCATTGCTAGTGCTCCTACTATCATAGGTATTGTTTAGATTTTCTACATCTTCCCGGCCCTTTTCAGCTCTCTGGCTAGCTCTGTGTATTGACGTGTTTCTCCTTTTCTTTTATATTCTCCTTGTGGTCAGCTGGAACAACGACGTCAACGATTTTCGAGGACTTTTATTTCTTGTTAATGATTACGACATCCGGTCTTCTTGCTTGGATGGGTTTATCAGTCCGTATGTCCATGCACCATAGGATTTTGTGATTCTCGTTTTTTAGTACTGTTGTAGGCTTATGTTTGTACTATTTGCCTGTGCGTTCGAGATGCAGTTGTTTGCATAATTCCCAGTGTACTGCTTTTCCCACTTGGTCGTGTCTGTTTTTGTATTCCTTTTGGGCAAGTTTGCCGACGGAGCTCGCCAGGCGGTTTTTTGCAGCTAGGTAAATGTGCCCCTCTTCTCTTCCTTTCTCTCCTTTGCGCCACAGTTCTAGCAGCGAGAGAGAATTAAATTCCTTCATATAGGCAGACGTCAGTTATTTTCTCTGACGAATTCTTGCGATACATACTTAACACAGCCTGGATGTCTTATCTTTGTAAAATATTGTCTGTTTATTGTAAACTGACTTGAAACTAAATTGTTCAAATTAAACGAGCAACAAAATGGACGTCAATATTATATTTTGCGGATAACAATCACTGGGTATTGCTGAATAATACTGTTTCACATATACAATATTACTTTGACAAATTGATCACCATCATTGCCTAATTAAATAAAGCGAGGTATAATGTAACATCTATCCAATGAAGTCTATTTATTCAGAGATTAATATATTTTTTATGTGAATAGATTTGAACATGTCTAATAGCTTGAAAAGCTTTTTTTTTTAAATAGGCACACCTTATATAGGTTCGAAGGTCACTCAAGGATAAGCGTTAATGAATGTAGGGTGGTAGTATAGTAATCGTTAATGGTCTAGATTGGGTAGAATTCGGGTTATTTTTGGTGACGGCACTAAGCATTTTTTTTACATTGTACTTGAACGCAACCATTTCATAATATACTAGAAAGCAGATCAAGGAAACAATGTTTTACATGCCGGTAGTTCTAGGACAGAAGCTTTTTTCATGGAATTTGCGTTTTTTTATTTAGGTATTAATAGAGAGTAAGGAAAATTGGTGATAGTAAACTGTAGCTTTTCCTGTGTTTTTTTTTAATTTTTAATGTAGCTAAAGTGGAACAAAGCGTGGAACTCCGACGAACCTTTTTCCATTAAAATAACAGTACAACAGAGACAGACAGGATCATAACCTCTCTTTTGTGGGAATAGAAACGGGTATCACCCATTATTTGACGCTAGTTTTAAACACTATCAAGGCAAGAAAAGAACTCAAAGCAGCAGTGCTTAATTTTAGGAAGAATTTGGCTCTTACAGAGATACACGATTGATAGATATTCTAATAATTAACTCGATTTGATAATCTAATCAACTCAGACATATCACCCTAAAAATTAAAAAAATAGGAAAGAGAATAACGCTTTTTTATATCGAGGAATATAATAGAATGTGTTTAACATACGATAAAAAATTAACAAACAAACAAATAAAACCTGACATAACTTTTATGTGTCTTGTGAACTTCAGATAAGTAAAATATTTGTATTGATTTATAAAAAACATCAGTCATGTTATAACTGTAGTTTCTTTTAATCCGTCGAATTTAAGTTGTATTCTAATCGACAAAACCAGCATTGCATTTTCTCTCTTTAGACTGACTATAGTGAACACAGCGAGTTGTAGATGAATCTTGCCTCTGATATCTACGCAATTATATAAACGTGCATGCGCTGGTCGTTTTAAAGTTCGCATGTAGAGTTAATTTTGAGCTAAACAAAGACAGCGTTTATCTTAATAACAAAATATTTAATAATGAATTTAATTTTATACATAGATGCAAGACTGTTCCATTATAAGTCAGCTTAGGTTTCTTCGAAAAAAAAAAAACTACAAAACAAACAGTGAAGGAGGGATGCGTTTATTTATTTTATCAGGTTTTTTTTATATTTTGTCTGGTATTTTTTTACATCGCATTTTACCGGTGGACTTATAGAGAGGCCGAAAGGGGGGGCATTTTTCTTCATTTTCGTCTCTGTGTGTTTTGTTTAATGATTTTAATTTATGAAAAATAATTAAATGGAGAGCACGAAAAACCTTTAGTAATGTATTATTTATGATTTTAGCAAGATTACGTACGTACATGACCATGCTAATGACAGCTGTCTTAGCCTTACGACGTCCCTGCTGATTTGTGACAAATTGAAATGTGTGTTCTGTTTGTTATATCATGAAGAATAATTAAATGGAGAGCACGAAAAACCTTTAGTAATGTATTATTTATGATTTTAGCAAGATTACGTACGGACATGACCATGCTAATGACAGCTGTCTTAGCCTTACGACGTCCCTGCTGATTTGTGACAAATTGAAATGTGTGTTCTGTTTGTTATATCATCCCTAGAAATTGTGACTATAAGGCCAACGCGCTCTTTCTATCTGGTATTATGCTTTATCAATAGAGCTCTCCTGGTCTGGATATATTATCTTCCAAACAACTGAGAAACCTAAGCCTATAATAGTATGCTAACTTTTTGAATGAGAGCCCTAGAGAAAAGTGTTATGTTTCTTGACCCAGTGTGATCGTACTCTGTGCAAGGCAGAGATGTTCAGTTTGCTGAGATATTTAACATACCTGCACAGCAACCTAAATTCATACAATGTCTATTATTTTTTATATCTTAACACATGTGAAACTGATCAAATTACAAGCGGCTTACCTTTGGTTATTAAACAAGACTCAGCTCACCAAAATAATTATGACATGTTTGCATGCATTTTAATTATCATAATCTGATTGCAATAAACATTCGATCTACCCTATACAAACGTGTTAGTTATTCGTTCCATTTGTAATGACCTTGTCTACCGTAACCTTCCAAGGTTATAACAAAGCAGAAATAATAATTCTATCGCAAACCGCGTAGATTGTGACGTCGCCTCTTAAGAATATCCGTTGTTTGGTTTTACGAACGGGCGATTGTGTCTGAATCGATTTGTCTAAGATTTGCGCCGGGAGTGTTCCTAAGATTTGCTGCAAGTGAAGCAGAACTCTTGAATAGACAAACGTGCG